>NC_061865.1:61564858-61894379 GCF_907164915.1 Impatiens glandulifera
GTTAAGTGGAATAGTAAGAG
The DNA here is from genome assembly GCF_907164915.1 of Impatiens glandulifera. Lineage (NCBI taxonomy): Eukaryota > Viridiplantae > Streptophyta > Magnoliopsida > Ericales > Balsaminaceae > Impatiens > Impatiens glandulifera. Next base: position 61,564,879 of record NC_061865.1, read on the forward strand.
TAATTTAAAAAAATTTAGTTATATATTATTTATATAATTAATTATTTTATACCTATCTCATTTTATAATTTTATATATTCAAATATAAAGTAATTAAAAATTAATATTAAGTAAATAACACTAAAAAAAATTATTTACAAAATTAATTATTTTAATTTATATGAATAAATAATATTTTTTTTTTTAATTTAAAATATATTTTTTTTTCTTAAGGTAAGATTGTATAGAATCGTAAAATTTTATTATTATAAACTCGTAATATTGTTATCATAAAAAGAACTTACATATTTAATCAAAGTTTACATAAAATCAGACTCGTTCACATACTATGAATCGTAAAATCGTAAGTTTACGTTCAAGGCTAAGACTTGATTATAAAAATAAAATAGTCTAAAAAGTTGAAAACAAAGTTGGAAAGATGCGCGCTGAAAAAAAGGTGAAGCATTCCGTCGACTTTCTATCTTTTAAGGAATCTGCCTACTAGGGAGCGTCCTTCGTTTTTTTTACTCCGCTTAGCTTAATAAATGGTCGTTTGAGTCCCGCCATAAACAAAGGACTGAAACATCAAACAAAGGGCTGAAACATCAAACAGACGGATTAAGGCTCAGAGAATTCTTGGACTTTATTTAAGGTTTTTATTGAATCATCGTAGTTGTAGCATGAACTTATCATTAGAGGATAGAATCTAATCTCAGTTTAGTATCCATGTGACCTTACTATAAAGAAAGTCTTTTCAAGTATGTGGATTCTATATCGTTTCATCGGTCATTGAAGGAAAACTATTGATATAAGCATGAGAAAGAGTAAATTCAACTTAAGACATTGATGGTATTGTTTACACGAAAAATAAATATTATAACCATTGAGGACTTCTTCAATGCCCCTCGACGCTGAAGTTTATCCCCACCGTCTCACTGGCCGACCTTGACCCCTGTTAGTTTGAGGTCCTATCTAGTATTCAGAGTTTGCCAATCATGATTTGAATTTAAAAAGTAGGTCGGACCCTTGGACCATTCATTCAAATACATTTTTTTTAACAAGCTTGAGTTCAGGATTATATATATATATATATATATATATTAATCCGTGAATTTTAATATAAATTTATTTATTATTACAAAATATTCCTAATATTTTGATAAGTAACTATTGAAAAATATAAAAGGAAAGGAAACTAATATATGGATTACTATGGGCGCCTTTAGATCAAATTATCTAAATTTTACTTTTATCTAATTAAGTTAGATATAATAATAATAATAATAACATTAATATGAGATGTTTCTTGACCTCACACATTGACGTCATAATCGTGTGTGAAACAGATATATTATAATAATAATTGACAAAAACCATCTTGACTAATCTTCATGCTCTAATCAATCCCGAACGGCCGCAATTTTCTTCCTCAAAATTTGGACTGGATATTGCTAAGAATGCAACTCTCGGCATATATTAACACATCAAAACCCGAATTTGGAGACACTATTATACGCAATATATAATAATAAACTTTTCTTATTCAAAAATCAATAATTCACTTCAATCTAATATAGAAGTCCGTGATAACATAAATCATTTTGTAAAATACCACATTGAGTCACAAAACTTGGAGGGCTAGACCCATCCTCAACCATCAATCTTTGGACCTTGTCCACTAATTACTGTTTAAAATTTTTGTAGATACATTTTTGTTTGAGACATGTTTTATTTTGGTTTTGTAATTTTTTTTTTGTAACTGACAAATTCACAAAATCAAATAAATGTTCAATTTTGGTCTATTGTTACAAGTTCATATGAAATTCTAATTTTGTCCAAGTTGGAATCATTTGCTTATTTGATTTAGTTTATTTAATTTGTCAAAATTTAATTTTTTTAAATTCGTTTGATAAATGCCGTTTTCTACAATTAATTAATATTTTATTCCCATATAATGAATGAATATAAAAATTTTATTAAAATAATTTTGGTTGACTTCGAGATTATTAAATTATAAAAATGTGGGTAAAAAAATGACTATTATATATATTATTTGTAAACTTTTTGAGTCAAACCTAATAATAAGGAAAAAAAAAACACACTGAAAATATACATTTAAGATTTGAATCATGCATGACAAGAATATCATCCCTTAGTTTAATGTAAAGAAGTATATTTGGCATACTAGAATTTGTACAGTTTTAGGTATTTAAATTGGTACTAGAACTATATTTATTTTATTAAATGGATCATCTTGTTGTGATATCTCTTTGTGTTTCAATTGTATTGTAGCTGTTTAATTAATTAATTTTCATTATTGACAGTTGAAGTTGTTTCTTCAATTGTACATTTTGTATTGCAGCACCCTAAACGGCTTAGGGCATTTTACTTGGAACAGGAAAAGGATATATATATATGAATCTTCTAGTGTTTTCAGTAGCTCTGATCGTGATGATCCAACAACAGAAGAAAAAATATACTTTTGATTACACATTACAGTAGTTGTGATGAAAATCTTATTTCAAGCTGTCAGTTATAGAAGACTGGAAGCAATTGATGATTTGGATGATTAAGCGAGTTAAATCATATTAATAATATTTTTTTGAATAGGCAAATTTTCATAAACCAGTTTATAATATTAATATATGTTAACCAAACCAGAGAAAGTAGAATATGGTGGCCTGCCCGCCTTGTGGAGGGGAATTACGTGAGGCGGTTAGCTGAAGCAGCAGCACCAGAAATGAAAGGCTAAATAAAATATAAAGGTTAATGAGCTTAGAGGAGGAGTCTGATTGTGAGTGGAATCCTTGCAGAATGATTGGAAGAATGACAGGTCCATTCAATAAACCCTTCCACTTGTGCTGGGACGGAGGAAGGAGTTAGAATTGGCGGTCGCTGAAAAGACACAAGATAAGTTTTCTTCTGATTGTCTTCGAAAAGGATCGCTTCGATGGGATGAAACAGTGACACGAACCCTAGGGTTCATGGTAATGGGGGATAAAAGGTCAATTCGCTTTCCCTACGTTGGTTACTGTCCTTGTAAAAGTCAATTTCTCGGAGGAGCCGTTGAGAAACACTGAAAAAGAAGGATAATTAAGTTGGGCTTGAGGAATTTTCTTAACTTCGATGACAGTTGCACTGCAGCCCTTCTCTTCATGGTGATCACCTCAACTTGTTGATCGGTATAAACCTAATCCGCATAAGTATGGGATGTAATCGTCTGCCACAAGGTCATAAAGGAGTCCCGGATTGGTTGCCTTAGACGGGTTGACATGGCGGCACCAATGGCAAACATGGTGGCGGGCTGGAGGTTTCATCCACAATGGGCTCTTTCCTAGCGTTCATATGGTAGGCTGTTGTCATGATAGCTGATTCAGAGCAGCCGGGGACCATTGTGGTGAACACTCTTAAGCAGAGCTGCTACACGCTGAGGGTGGGGACAGGCCATCGAAGGGTTTCCAGTCAGCAAATGAAATTTGGACTTGGGGTACTTGTTTGAGGCAGCTAAAATATTGAGGCCTGGGCCGATGATTGTCAGGTTTAGAATACGGGGCTCTCAGAACTTGGGCCTCTGGATGAGAAGTAAGTCACGGCGGGAGCCCTACTACTTGCTCTGCCTCCGATAACTGTCCCTTTAAAAATGATGGAAGCTTTTGGTTTGGAGGTTGAGTTTATATATGCTTTGATTTTTTTTCCAACATCATAGCTGACCCGGATGTTGGAAGCTCCACAGGGCTTAGTTCGGTGCTGTAACGAATTCCTTTTTATCTACTGCAATCATTCCCAACCCACCGCTTTCTTCACTGCTTCTCCAAAACTCATTTCAATTCCTCACCCGGTTCCTTCGCACAAAACAATTTCCCCCAAACATCTAAGAGTTGACTGACCCAAGCTGCCACAGTAAATTAGTGGCGTGAGCTTGGAGGGGAATTAGCGATCGGCTGATATAACGTACTGCCCATCGAACTGTAATCACGTTTTCCAGTACTATCGTGGCAGTTAGGCTCCTATCAACGCCTAATGGCTCCAACGGTTAGGATCCACGGAGCATCGTTGGACAGAGAGTTTGGTGGGAGCCTGAGTTTCCAGCTGCACAGCTGACAAAGATGCCCTTCTGACACGCTCTAAATGCAGCAATGGCAATGTTGTTCAGGTAGAACGTCGAGGGGTAGCTGCCTAGAGATAGAGACAGGACATCTACCCCATCATCGATTGCCCTCTCCATAGCAGCTAACAGGTGCGTGTTCAAAACAGTCGTCAAGACAAACCTTGTAGATGGCCACATGAGCCAGTGGCGCAACTCCCGCAGCAGTGCCGTTGGCCTGGCCGAAGAGATTTGCTCCCTGAACAAAGTTCCCTGCAGCCGTGCTGGAAGTATGTGTACCGTGGCCATGTTCGTCAAAGGGCAGTTTGGAAGAATTGAACATGTCAATGGCTCCTATCAGCTTGTTATTGCACAGAGGTGACCCGAAGACGCATTTCCTTTCCATTTAGATGGAGGTGGAGGCACACCATGGTCGGCCGAAAGGAAGGATGGTGAGGGTTTATCCGGTGTCCACCACTCCGATAATTACCCTTTCCCCAAGTTTGAGTCTTTCCAGATTCCCTCCGCGTTCAGGCGCAACCCCAAGAAGTCAGGGCTACGAGTGGTTCAGAAGGGGAACACCTTACCGGGCCTGGCTGATACAAACCCATCCATCCCCTCCATTCTTTTCGCTTCTTCCGCGGACAACATCGCCGAGAATCCTTCCATCACTGTGTGGTAGCTGTAAAGGAGGCCACCCTCTGACGCCGGCGGCAAAAATCCAACGTGCCAGTCTTCCACTTGTTGTTTTGTGGAAAAGACTCTACCGTCGTCGGGTCTTCTTAGATGTACAACGTAAGGGATTCTAGAACACTCTGCAAGTATAAGGAGGAGGAGGAACACGACTAGGATGGTCATTCTGTGTGTGTTTGTGTGTTGTGTGGGTGTGGGTGTGGGGTTTTAGTCATAGGCAGGGAGGAGATACTTATATATAGAAAACATAAGGAAGGATGGAAACGAGTGTCGATTTTTTAAAAATGGTATCATTTTATTAGTTTATGTTTGAGTGAGTTTTCTTTTTATTCAATCAAGCCTTTTCCAAAATTAGTTTTAGTATGTTAATTTGGTTAACTAATTGCTAAAAAAAAAAATTATAATTCAACAATCTCTTAAATAATTATTTAATGCATTTTTTTTTAAATTTGCAAATTCATTACAAATGTGTCGTAAATTATATGATTATATGGAGTTGAACAATCTCTTAAATAATATTAATTATTTTATAACATTATTTAGGATCCTATGTCATCTAAATTATGTTGGTTAATGAATTAATGTGTAATTTGATTATTTTTAAGAGGACTAAAGTCACTCTTTTATTAGTTTCTATTTTGATGAGTTTTCCTTTTTATTCACATCGTTCAACACGTTTCTCCCAAATTAGATTTCATTACTTAGTTTGGTTAATTAATTGTTAATAATGCATGTAATAATTATTAATAATGTGCATGAATTCTTTCTCAGTGATGTTAATGTGTAATTTGATTATTTTTAAGAATATAAGTGTCACCATTTTTAAAAGAAAAAATTGGGAAGAATGTGTCACCATTCTAGTTTCTATTTTGGATGGAATTTCTTTTTATTCACCCTGCTACACCACTGCTACACGTTCTTCCCAAACTAGTTTGATTATTACTTTCTTTAATTTTAATAATAGCTAATAATGGATTTATTTAGGCCAGGCCGGCCAGAGGGTGCTATCCTTTTAAATATTAATTAATAATATATATTATGAATTAGTTAAATATTTTTGTATCAAATATTTTTAATATATATTATAAATATATATTTTATTTTTATTAAATATATTAGGTAGTATAATTTCTAATCCATGATGTGTTGTTTATTCCGGATTTAGCTCAAAATTTGTTGAGTGTTGGGCAACTTATGCAAAATAATCATGCATTGTATTTCGATGATGATTATTGTAAAACTTTTGACAAGAAAAATAATAGAGAGTTGATTGCGGTTGTTAAGATGGAGAGGAATCGAAATTTTCCTCTAAATCTTAAACCTGCAAGTTGTGCATCGATGAAGACCAATGTTGAAGATATGCCATGGTTGTGGCATAAACGGCTTGGGCATGTGAACTTTGAGAGCTTGAAATTGCTAAGCAGAAAAACTATGGTGTATGAGTTGCCAAATATTGATGACAAACATGATGTTTGCGAGGCATGTGCTCTTGGTAAAATCCATCGAGAGACGTTTCCGAAAGAGAAAGCCTGGAGAGCAAAATCATTATTGGAGCTCTTCACACTGATATTTGTGGTCCGATGTCCAAAAACTCTCACGGAGTATATTCTGCCTGCGACAGATGCACAGTCGGCTGCGAAAATGCATCGTCGCCATCGACAGCCTGCAACAGCCTTCGACAGAAGCATTTAAAACCCAAAACTAAACCTAAACAATAAACCCTACCTAAACCTAAACCTAAACAATACCCTAAACCATTCTTCCATTATAGCATGCATGAATATAAAACGGGAGAACTAGGATAGAAACGGGGAAGATAAACTCACCTTCGTCGTTCTGGAGTTGTGATTCTCGTCGGGGGCTCTTATTTGTCGTCGGGGGCTCGTCGGGGTTCGAGGGAGAGGACGTCGTCGTCGTCGTCTTCGGACTTGATCGGTCGTCTTCGGGTGGTAGGGGAAGTTGGAAACGAGAGAGAGTAAGGGAAAGGAGAGGGGGGAAAGGGAAACGATGGGGAGGAATAGAAAATTATTTTTTTTAAAAAAAAAATTAAAGGGAAAAAGTGACATTTTGCCTTGGCAAAAGGTTAAAAATGAAAAATTTAATAATGGTATACTATATGTGGTAATAACCCTCTTATGAGGGTTATTTCATCAAATTTCCCTATTAAATGGTACTAGCTAGAACTATATTTATTTTATTAAATGGATATCTAACAAAAAAAAATGTACTTGTTGATACCTCTTTGTGTCTCAATTGTATTGTAACTGTTTAATTAATTATTCATTATTGACATTGAAGTTGTTTCTTCAATTGTAAATGTTGTATTGCAGCACCCTAAACGGTTTAGGGTATTTTACTTGGAACAGGAAAAGGGATATATATATAATAATCTCTTCTAGTGTTTTTAGTGCCTCTGATCGTGATAATCGATCCAACAACAGAAGAAAAAATAGATGTGGATACATTTGATTACAGTAGTTGTGATTAAAATCTTGTTTCTAGTTGTTAGTTATAGAAGACTGGAAGCAAGCAATTGATGATTTGGGTGATTAAGCGAGTTAAATCATTTTAATAATATTTTTTTGGATAGGCAAATTTTTATAAACCAGTTTATATTAATATATGTTAACCAAACCAGAGAAAGTAGAATATGGTGGCCTGAGCGCCTTGTGGAGGGGAATTACATGAGACCGTTAGATGAAGCAGCAACAGCAGAAATGAAAGGCTAAATAAAATATAAAGGTTACATGAGCTTAGAGGAGGAGTCTGATTGTGAGTGGAATCCTTATAGTATGATTAGAAGAAGGACAGGTCCATTCAATAAACCCTTCCACTTGTGCTGGGAGGAGGAGTTGGCGGTCCGCTGAAAAGACACAAGATACATTTTCTTCTGATTCGTCTTTGAAAATGATAGTTTCAATGGATGAACAGTAACACGAACACTAGGGTTCATGGTAATGGTGGGATAAAAGGTCAAATTCGCCTTCCCTACGTTGGTTACGGTCTTTGAGGAATTTTCTTAAGTTGATGACAGTGCACTGCAGCCTTCTTCATGGTGATCATCTCAACTTGTTGATCCATATAACCTAATCCGCATAAGTATGGGTTGTAATAGTCTGCCACAAGGTCATAAATGAGTCCCGGATTGGTTGCCTTAGACGGGTTGACATGGCCGGCACCAATGGCAAACATGGTGATGGGCTGAAGGTTTTCATCCACAATGGGCTCTTTCCTGGCGTTCATATGGTAGGCTGTTGTCATGATAGCTGATTTCAGGGCAGCTAGGGACCATGAACAATCTTAAGCAGAGCGGCTACACCGCTGAGGTGCAGACAGGCCATCGAGGTTCCTATCAGCAAATGAAATTGGGCATTGGGGTACTTGTTTGATGCAGCTAAAATATTGAGGCCTGGTCTGATGATGTCAGGTTTTAGAATCCCGGGGTTCTCAGAACTAGGGCCTCTAGATGAGAAGTAAGTCACGGCGGGAGTCTTACTACTTGTTCTTGCAGAGTGTTCTAGAATCCCTTACGTTGGGGAAATTTGATGAAATAACTCTCATAAGAGGGTTATTACCATATTTAACATAGCCTTACTAATTTTTTCATATATAACATTTTGTTAGGGCAAAATATCTCTTTTGCCCTTTAATTTAAAAAAAAATCATTTTCTTTTCATTATTTTCCCTTCTCCCCCGTTTTCCCTCCCTCTCCCTCTGTTCAACCCCCCTACATCTGTGACGACCGATCAGCCATCCTCTCCCCCGAACCCCGAAACATCGACGACGTCCTCTCCCCCGAACCCCGACGAGCCTCCGACGACAAATAAGAGCCCCCGACGAGAAGCAGAACTTCAGAACGACGAAGGTGAGTTTATCTTCCATGTTTTTCCCTTTTTCTATCCGAGTTTTTCCGTTTTATATCGTTTATATTCCATGCATGCTGAAATGGAAGAATGGTTTAGTGTTTATTGTTTAGGTTTAGGTTTAGGTTTAGGTTTATTGGTTGACTGGATCGTTTTGGGTTTAAAATGCATCTGTCGAAGGCTGTTGCAGGTTGCGAAGGCGAATGCACATCTGTCGCAGGCGAATGCGCATCTGTCGCAGGCGAATGCGCATCTGTCGCAGGCGAATGCGCATCTGTCGCAGGCGACAGATGCGATATGTATCTCTAAATCTCCATTTTATGTTTTTTGCTTACTGGTCTATGCATGTGTTATTTTGATGTCTATAATCAATGAATGAGCATAACTTCACTAGCCTGTACGTTTCAATGTTTTTGAGGCACACAAAATTGGCGTTGAGGATGGAGTCCGAATGAAATGGGTAATAATAACAATGGATGGGGACACATAATGGGTGTTGAGGATGGAGGGAGCCCAAATGAAATGGGTAATAATAACAATGGGTGTGGAGAGATGAATGCATAAAGGGATGATCAGAGAGAACCTTAAGAGTATTTTCTGAACGACTAGGAGACTTATAATGGGCAAAACGATTGGCGTGATGGAAGGGTTGAGTTTGATTTAAATGCTAAGTAAAAGAGGAACAATTCTAAATTTGAATACAAAGAATGATATTTTGATTGATTGATATGTTTGTGAATTATAAGGGTTTTATTTTCATCACTGAGTGGTGGTGTTTGTTGTTGCAGTTTTTTTTTGTCATAATCATTTATATTGAAATCAGATTACTATAAATGATGTTTAATTGTTGATATATGTGTTGAGAAATTAAGTTTCATTTAAATCAATCAGACATGTCATGATATTGGTAATTAATAATTTACTGTCAAATCTAATAATCATTAATCAAAATATTTATATTATTGATGTTTTGTACATAAAATGAGTGTTATTTGAAAACAATCAATTGGAGTTGGATACTAAGATTTAATCATTCTCATCATTATTTAAATTATCACCATGTATCATTTATTGTAAGACACTTAATTTGAATGTTCTAAACAATTGTAAAAATATCTTTGTTTTTCTGACAAAGTCTTTGCCATCAAATGAACATCGCTCTTTTCATCGTTATACTACATTACATTGTCGAACACTAGCCTCATATCAGCAAAAATGTCACGGACATTCTTATAACCAGTTTCATCTTTGCCTCCATTTGATTCTTTATAGTACTGAAGTACATAGGTCTGTCAATAACCTACCTATACACACTTTCCAACATTAAAATCAATAGAAATGAAAACCAGAAAAGAAAAAAGTACCTTAACCCCTCAAGTAGTCATCCAATCCAAGACCTTCAATATCAACATACTGCATAAAGGGCCATTCCCACTTGTGCTGAGATATCTGATAAGTAAATCACAATGTCAGAAAGCAAACTAACATTGTTTATACAAACAATCAATTAACCAAAAGGTCGCAGACGAAAAATGCATTGGCGAAAAATCCATCTGTCGCAGACGAATGCGCATCTGTCGCAGGCGAATGCGCATCTGTAACCTACAACAGCCTTCGACAGATGCATTTTAAACCCAAAACGATTCAGTCAACCAATAAACCTAAACCTAAACCTAAATCTAAACAATAAACACTAAACCATTCTTCCATTTCAGCATGCATGGAATATAAACGATAGAAAACGGGAAAACTCTGATAGAAAACGGGAAAAACATGGAAGATAAACTCACATTCGTCGTTCTGGAGTTCTGCTTCTCGTCGGGGGATCTTATTTGTCGTCGGGGGCTCGTCGGGGTTCGGGGGAGAGGACGTCGTCGATGTTTCGGGGGCTTCTCGTCGTCGTCGTCGTCTTCGGGCTTGATCGGTCGTCTTCGGGGGGGTAGGGGAAGTTGAAAAGAGAGAGAGGGAGGGAAAGGAGAAGGAAAGGGAAAAGACGGAAATGAAAATCAATTTTTTTTTATTTAAAGGGCAAAAGTGACCTTTTGACTGGGCAAAAGGTTAAAAATGAAAAAATTAGTAAAGGCATGTTATATATGGTAATAACCCTCTTATGAGGGTTATTTCATCAAATTTCCCCTTACGTTGTCATGGTACACTCTACAATTACCATGAAAAATATATATATTTTATCTCATGAGCATGCATCAAGAAATTTTGAATCCCGCAATCACATCACAAAAAAAAAATTATTTCATGAACATGCATCAAGAAATTTTGAAAAATTGTAATTTATTTTATGAATTTTAGTTACCTCTAATATCCGCTCTATTATGAGAGTAATATAAATAAATACAAAACCTCTTTCACTCGATTTTGAAAATCCCAAAAATATTATTCCAGTTAATACAAAAATAGGAAGATATATCAGACAGAACATAACAGATGATGTAATACCTTGTAAATACGTAAAATATCTCGTGTTAGCTTGCCAGAATCATACCAGGCATGTCTATTGACGACCTGAGTTATTTCAGTTCGCAATAAAGGGCTAACCATATGCTTCTTTCCTAGTGAAGTATGCAAAAGTATTCTAGCAAAGGCAGGAACAACTTCCCTTGACAAGCTTACATTTAGCAATACCACTCACTTTATGTTCACCTTAAGTCGGACATAAAACAATTAAGGTGATAAGAAAAAAATTTAAACAAATTTTTATTTGATACAGGTTAGAAAATATATAACTGTTTAGATACATTAAAGAGATTGCAGACAGACATCACTCTTTAATACCAATACATCAGTGAGGGAGCATGGTGAAATTCATAAATGCTTGTATATTAGGACTAAGGCTGTGTTCAAAGCTTATCACTTATTCTAAATAATGGTTTATTCAACAATTAACTCATTCAGCACATAAAATGAAGTTTTCAACATACTTTTTCAGTTTTTATCAAAATGCACACATCTATCACACAAAGCTATTCAAATATTGACCTCATTTAGAATGTTTTTGTATCCGCATGATACATAAATGGTTGAAAATTAAACCTAGGCCTTGCATCCAGTTATTTCAAATAATCATGCTTGTTTTGGGTTACAAAAATGTGAGTTATGGGGTTATTATTTGGATAAAAAAACCTTAAAGAGTATTAAATATATAATGAAAAAATAGATATTTTTCAAATAGAGGGTAATTTGGTTAATGATTTGTGATTGATGAGGAAGATGTAAGATGGACTGTGGGATATTTGAGATTATTTTCAAATAGCTAAAATGATCAAGGCCCTAGGATAGAGATAGATTCAATATTTTACTTTTGTTTATGGATCGATCCAGATTTTAAAAACAGAAATAAAAAGTGTTTGCAAATCAGCATTAATGAACTTCATATCAGCATGAAGGCTTTTACTTGTGAAAAGGTGTTAGAGTTTGTGGCCCGAATTCTTGTTGGGTCAGCGGGCTTTGCCCGCACTGTATGGACTTGTAGTCTTAATGGGTCTGACCCCTTTTAATTTACATCATTTTTTAGGGTTAGACAATATATAGAGAAGATAGAGCCGTCTTTTCTCTAATACAGTTTTACGTTGTCCACCAAAAATCTGTACAATCTTCGTTATAGTGAAATCTTCTCTTCTGCCCGTGGTTTTTCACCCGTAAAGGGTTTTCCACGTAATCTTGGTGTTCGTTCTTCTTTATCGCTTTTATCCTCGTTTATTGTGGTTTAGATTCTAACAAATTGGTATCAGAGCCAAATTTGTTTGTTTTATTTTTGGTCATGACCACTATGAAATACGATATTCCGCTGCTAGATCATAACACTATATTTGCGTTATGGTAAGTGAAGATGCGAGCTATTTTGGCACAGATGGATCTGGAAGATGCGCTATATGGCGCTGAAAGATGCCGTCTTCGTGGACTGATAAAGAGAAGCAACGAGCAGATCGTAAGGCTCTATCGCAGATTTATCTGCATCTGTCGAATCAGATTCTTCAAGACTGTTTGAAGGAAAAAAACAGTTGCTGAACTCTGGCTAAGATTTGAGCAATTATGTATGACGAAAACGCTGACTAACAAGCTACACTTGAAGCAACGCTTGTATTCCCAACGTATGTCTGACGGTACGTCTTTAGAAAACCACTTAACTGTTTTTAAAGAAATAGTCTCTAATTTGGAATCTATGGAGGTTAAGTACGATGAAGAAGATTTAGGGCTCATATTATTGTGTTCACTACCTCCTTCGTATGCTAATTTTAGAGATACCATTCTATATAGTCGTGAGACTTTGACTCTAGATGAGGTTTATGATGCACTCTTCTCGAAAGAGAAGATGCATAAACTTGTTGGTTCAAATAGCATGGCTGAAGGCCTTGTTGCATGAGGCAGACAGCAGGAGAGGTATTCTAGCAGCAATAACCGTGGTAGGTCAAAATCCAAGAACAGGAATAAGAAGTGTATGTACTGCAAGAAGAAAGGTCATATTATTGTTGAGTGTTATAAGTTACAAAATTAGAATAAGAGGGTTGGTGAGGATCAGAAGAACAATCAACCAGAGAAATATGGCGAAGCTGATGTTGCTGAAAAGTACAATGATGGAGAACTTCTCGTTATGTCTGATATTGATTCGAAACAGAGCGACGAATGGATTCTTGATTCTGGATGCACGTTTCATATGTGTCCTAATCGGGATTGGTTCTCTACATATGAAGTGGTCTCTAGAGGTAACGTTGTAATGGGAAATAATGCATCTTACAGAATTGCTAGTATTGGTACGATTAGAGTTAAGATGTTTGATGGCACTATTCGAACACTTGGTGATGTAAGGCACGTTCCTGACATGAAGAGAAATCTGATTCATTGAGTATTCTTGATTCTAAAGGGTACAAATACACCGGTGAAGGTGGAGTTATGAAGGTCAGCAATGGGTCTCTTGTTGTGATGAAGGGACTCAGGAAAATTGCCAATTTATATGTTCTGCAAGGCTCTACGATTACAAGTGATGTTGCTGTTTCTAGTTCGTCTATGTCTAATTCTGATGCTACAAAATTATGGCACATGCGTCTAGGTCACATGAGTGAGAATGGCATGGCCGAATTGAACAAGAGAGGGCTTCTTAATGTGCAGGGTATTACAAAGCTAGAGTTTTGTGAACACTGCGTTTTTGGTAAGCAGAAAAGATTTAGGTTCTCGGCTGGTATTCATAATACGAAAGGGACACTAGACTACATTCATTCTGATTTGTGGGGGCTTTCTAGAGTACCATCTAAAGATGGTGCGTTCTATATGTTGACTATTATAGATGATTTCTCCAGGAAAGTTTGGACATTCTTTTTGAAACAAAAGAGTGACGTGTTTTCTACCTTTAAAGAGTGGAAGTTAATGATTGAGAAGCAGACAGGGAAGCATCTCCGAACTGATAACAGTTTGGAATTTTGTTCTAACGAGTTTAATACTTTATGTAGAACTGAAGGTATTATGAGACATCATACAGTTCGACATAATCCTCAACAGAATGGAGTTGCAGAGAGGATGAATAGGACTTTGATGGAGAAGGTGTGTTGTATGCGCCTTAATGTTGGGCTACCGATGTCGTTTTGGGCTGAGACCGCTGCGTATGCATGTCATCTCATTAATCGCTCTCCTTCGATTACTATTGATAAGAAAACTCCACAAGAGGTATGGACTGGTTCTCCTGCTAGTTATTCTGATTTAAAAATTTTTGGATGTCTTGCGTATGCTCATGTGGATAATGGCAAGTTAGAGCCTCGTTCGGTAAAGTGTGTGTTCATAGGGTTCAAGCAAGGTGTGAATGGATACAAGTTGTGGTGTCCTAAGACTAGTAAAGTCGTCATTAGTAGAGATGTTGTTTTTGATGAGACTAGCATGCTTCAGGGGTCTCCATCTTCAACTCTCTCCGAGGGAAATCAACAGAAGTCAAGTATTGAGGTGGAGCTTGAGATTGGATTGAAACCTACACCAGAGCAAACTCCAGAGCTTATTCCAGTTTCTCTAGATGATGCTAGCTCCTCAGAAGCACCTCCACAACATTCAATTGCTAAAAATAGGCCTCGTAGAGAAATTAGACGCCCTCAGAGATATGCAGAGGCTGATTTAGTTGCGTATGCATTAAATGTGAGTGAAGAGATTGATTCAGAAGAAGAACCCGCGACGTATTTAGAAGCGGTTACCTGTGAAAACTCTGGCATGTGGATGATCGCTATGCAGGAAGAGATGGAATCGCTTCACAAGAATGCTACATGGGATCTAGTGAAGCTACCAAAAAGCAAGAAGGTTGTTCGTTGCAAATGGGTGTATAAGAGAAAGGAAGGTACGATGGGAGTTGAAGAAGCTAGGTATAAAGTCAGACTTGTTGCAAAAGGATATAGTCAAACTCCAGGTGTTGATTTTACTGAAGTATTTTCTCCAGTTGTAAAGCATAGTTCTATTCGGGCTTTACTAGGTATTGTGGCATTCCACGATATTGAGCTTGAGCAGTTAGATGTAAAAACGGCATTCTTACACGGAGAACTTGAGGAAGACATCTACATGCAGCAACCAGAGGGATTCGTAGCCTTAGGAAAGGAGGACTACGTATGTCAGCTGAAAAAGTCTTTTTATGGTTTGAAACAGTCACCAAGACAGTGGTATAAGAGATTCGATACATTTATGACCACTCATGATTTCAGGAGGAGTAGTTACGATAGTTGTGTCTACTTTAAAGTATGTGATGATGGGTCGTTCGTTTACCTGTTGTTATATGTTGACGATATGCTAATTGTCGCTAAAGATCAAAGAGAGGTCAAAAAGGTGAAAGCACAGTTGAGTAGCGAGTTTGAGATGAAAGATTTAGGTGCAGCAAAGAAGATGCTTGGAATGGAGATTCTTAGAGATCGACCGGCTGGTAAATTGTACATAAGTCAAAAGAGGTACATCGAGAAAGTCCTTAGTAGGTTTAACATGCAAAGTGCCAAGCCGGTAAGTACTCCACTAGCTGCTTATTTTAGACTTTCGTCTTCTTTGTCACCACAGTCAGATAGTGATGATGATGATTATATGTCGCGAGTGCCATACTCTAGTGCCGTTGGCTCCCTTATGTATGCTATGGTTTGTTCACGACTTGACTTAGCATATGCAGTTAGTGTTGTTAGTAGATATATGGCAAACCCTGGTAAAAAACATTGGAAAACAGTTCAGTGGATTCTCAAATACTTATGTGGTTCTACTGATATTTGTTTACAGTTTGGGAAAAGTAGAGATGGAGTTGTCGGTTACGTTGATTTAGATTACGCTGGAGATCTTGATAAGAGAAGATCATTGTCTGGTTACATTTTTGTGTTGGTGGTTGCGCTATTAGTTGGAAGACTATGTTGCAGGCTACAGTTGTTTTGTCTACTACAGAGCCAGAGTACATGGCGATTACAGAAGCTTGCAAAGAAGCAATTTGGATGAAAGGCTTGTTTGGCGAACTTAGTGATGATTTACAGATTTCTACAATCTTTTGTGATAGCCAGAGTGCTATTTTTCTGACAAAGGATCAGATGTTTCACGAGAGGACTAAGCACGTTGATGTACGGTATCATTTTGTGCGTGATGTGATTGCTCGTGGTGATATTGTTGTGAGCAAGGTGAGTACACACAGTAATCCTGCAGATATGATGAACAACTCACTTCCTATTACCAAGTTTGAACATTGCTTGAACTTGGTTGGTCTTCATTGCTGAGCTATGCCCTTAGGGGCTTTGGTGGAAGAGGTTTTATTTTGTGGTTATGCTATCAAAGATTGGAATTCGTTTTAAGGTGGAGATTGTTAGAGTTTGTGGCCCGAATTCTTGTTGGGTCAGCGGGCTTTGCCCGCACTGTATGAACTTGTAGTCTTAATGGGTCACCCCTTTTAATTTACATAATTTTTTAGGGTTAGATAATATATAGAGAAGACAGTCTTTTCTCTAATACAGTTTTACGTTGTCCACCAAAAATCTGTACAATCTTCGTTATAGTGAAATCTTCTCTTCTGCCCGTGGTTTTTCACCCGTAAAGGGTTTTCCACGTAATCTTGGTGTTCGTTCTTCTTTATCGCTTTTATCCTCGTTTATTGTGGTTTAGATTCTAACAAAAGGTCTTTCACTATTCCAGATTAATAGGGTGGCAGGTCTTACAAGAAGGAGCAGAAGAGAAAACTCAGTGGTTCATTTCTATAATTACAATTTTGATCAGAAAATTATTGTTTAAAGCTGCAAAATTCAAATGGTAAGATGCTGCTACAAAAAGAATGGCATGATAATATTTAATATATGTTGTACTGCCTTGCCAGTTCATCATAAAAGTCCAGAATAATACAAAGGCACTCAAATAACTAGATTGGCATGTAGAACCAAGTAAACTGACTAACCTGTGTTTTATCTAGCGATTCATGGATCATTTGTGCAGCCTTCAAGGCAAGAAGGCCTCCATCATCATGACCAATAAGTATAACTGATTTAAACCAACCTTGGAACAGAAAAAAAAGCAGCAAATCAACCTGCAATTCTACTTGCAGAGTGTACCATGACAACGTAAGGGATTCTAGAACACTCTGCAAGAACAAGTAGTAAGGCTCCCGCCGTGAGAGCCCCGGAATTCTAAAACCTGACATCATCAAACCAGGCCTCAATATTTTAGCTGCCTCAAACAAGTACCCCAATGCCCAATTTCATTTGCTGACTGGAACCTCCATGGCCTGTCTCCAACTCAGCGGTGTAGCCGCTCTGCTTAAGAGTGTTCATGATCCCTGGCTGCCCTGAAATCAGCTATCATGACAACAGCCTACCATATGAACGCCAGGAAAGAGCCCATTGTGGATGAAAACCTCCAGCCCCTCACCATGTTTGCCATTGGTGCCGGCCTTGTCAACCCGTCTAAGACAACCAATCCGGGACTCATTTATGACTTTGTGGCAGACGATTGCGGATTAGGTTATACGGATCAGCAAGTTGAGATGATCACCATGAAGAAGGCTGCAGTGCACTGTCATCAACTTAAGAAAATTCTTCAAGGACCGTAACCAACGTAGGAAAGGCGAATTTGACCTTTTATCCCACCATTACCATGAACCCTAGTGTTCGTGTCACTATTAATCCATTGAAACTATCATTTTCGAAGACGAATCAGAAGGAAACGTATCTTGTGTCTTTTCAGCGGACCGTCAACTCCAACTCCTCCTACTCCTCCGTCCCGGCACAAGTGGAAGAGTTTATTGAATGGACCTGTCCTTCTTCCAATCATTCTTCTGCAAGGATTCCACTCACAATTCCTCCTCTAAGCTCGGGTAACCTTTATATTTTATTTAGTCTTTCATTCTGCTGCTGCTTCAGCTAACCTCATGTATGACCTTGTGGCAGACGATTACATCCCATACTTATGCGGATTATGTTATACGGATCAAAAAGTTGAGATGATCACCATGAAAAATGCTGCAGTGCACTGTCATCAACTTAAGAAAATTCATCAAGCCCACCTCAATTATCCTTCTTTTTCAGTGTTAAGGAGGAGGAACACGACTAGGATTGTCATTCTGTTGTGTGGGTGTGTGGGGTTTTAGTTATAGGCAGGGAAGGAGTTACTTATATATAATGTTTCAGCTTGCAAGGTTATAGAAAACATAAGGAAGGAAGGTAGGAAGGATGAAAAAAAAATGATCATAAATTAAAGACAGTGAGTTTTCTTTTTATTCAAACAAGCCTTTTCCCAAATTAGTTCTAAATTTTGGGTGGGTTTTCTTTTTATTCAAACTGATACACGTTTCTCCCCCAATTAGTTCTGAACTTCTGATCATAATAATGGATGTAAGTTCCGGCCAGAGAGTGTTATGCTTTTGCATAGTCCCCTCTTTAAAGTCCTAAATTTAAATATTAATTAATAAATATATTTTATGAATTATTTAAATTTTAATATATATTAGAATAGTTTTTATATAATATATTATAATTATATATTTTATTTTTATTAAATATATTAGGTAGTATAATTTTTTTTTTATGGTTCCAAATTTTATGTTTGAATATCAAGTAAACCCTTTCATGTAATAATTATTTATAATGTGTATGAATTATATAATTCTTTTAAGTTCAAAAATCTCTTAAATAATTATATGACATTTTTTTATTCTTTTTAATTTACAACTTTATTAATAATATGCATTAATTATATAACTTTGTGACTGGTATGGTTAAGACGGGAAAAATTGGGGTTTTAACGGGAAATAAAAGGGAGATTAGGTTGAATTGCCGTGTTAATAAACAAACAATCATTTTAACGAGTGTTGATTTTTAAAAAATGGTATCATTTTATTAGTTTATATTTGAGTGAGTTTTCTTTTTTTTTAACCAAGCCTTTTCCAAAATTAGTTAAAAAATATGTCTGGTTAACTAATTGCTAAAAAAAATTATAATTCAACAATATTTTAAATAATTATATGATGCATTATTTTTAAAATTTGCAACTTCATTAAAAATGGGCATAAATTATATAATTATATGGAGTTGAACAATCTCTTAAATAATATTAATTATTTTAAAACATTATTTAGGATACTATGCAATCTAAATTAAGTTGGTTAATGACTTAATGCGTAATTTGATTATTTTTAAGAGGACTAAAAAGTAACTATTTTATTAGTTTCTATTTGGATGAGTTTTTTTTTTTATTCACATAGCTCAACACGTTTCTCCCAAATTAGATTTCATTACTTAGTTTGGTTAATTAATTGTTAATAATGCATGTAATAATTATTAATAATGTGCATGAATTTTTTCTCAGTGCAAGTGTGTTCAACAATTTCTTAAATAATTATATAATGTATTTTTATAATTCTTTTTAATTTGCAACTTTATTAATAATGTGGATGGATTATATATAATTCATTTGAGTTCAACAATCTAAATTATTAATAATGCATTTGAACCTTTTATATGTTAATGTGTAATTTGATTAATTTTTTAAGAAGATTAAAGTGTCACCATTTTAGTTTCTATTTCGGGTGGATTTTTTTTTTATTCAAACTGCTACACGTATTTCCCAAACTAGTTTGATCATTACTTTCTTTAGTTTTAATAGTAGCTAATTAATAATGGATAGGCCGGCCAGAGGGTGCTACGCTTCTTTTGCATGGTCCCCCACTTTAAAGTCCCAAATTTGAATATTAATTAATAAATATATATTATGAATTAGTTAAATATTTTCATATCAAATATTTTCAATATATATTTTTATATAATATATTATAAATATATATTTTATTTTTATTAAATATATTAGGTAGTATAATTTGTTTTATGGTTCCAAATTTTGTGTTTGAATATCAAGTATGCCCTTTCATATAATAATTATTTATAATGTGCATGAATTATATATACTTTTTTTAAGTTCAACAATCTCTTAAATAATTATATAAGGCATTTCTTTTTAATTTACAACTTTATTAATAGTATGCATGCATTAATTATATAACTTGGTTGAGTTCAACAATTTCTTAAATAATATTAATTCATAACAAACTATGACAATAATCATTAATAACTTTATATTTTCATTCAAATTTTGTATGGTCTATTTGTAAAAATATTTCAAAACTACTAACCTAATATCTAATATGAATGAAACATTTAAACGATAGAATTATCAAATTGCTATTTGTGGGGCAATTGAAATTTCATATATTTTCTTTCAAATCTTATAATTTGAAGTTTCTTATTGAAAAAGTGATATAAAATCAAGTTTTCTCTTCTTAACATTTCAAACTAAAATGAATAGGTCTAACCTGCGTCTTTATATATTAGTTGGGTCAGAAAATCAATCTTAGTCTATTTAATTAGAAAGAGGATCAAAGCTATTTATTTAATTTAGAATATTGTTTTCAATATATATTGAATCTACAATAAGAACATTTAAAAGTGTGTTGACCATTCTAATTAGAGAAGAAAAGTGAAGTATACCTAGTTCAACTTCCTTACAAACTTGGGAATGTCACTATAATATTATACCTGATCATTAAAGTATACTATAAAACTATTTTAGAATGAGAAGTTGTAAAACACTAATTACATAATACAAAAACACAAATAGCTAGATTATAGACATGCCCGACAGATGCAAAATAATTCCTCAACCATGTGTCACCCTTTCTAATGTACGCAATATCATATCCTACATAAAGATAGATAGATATATCTATGGTACTATATATAAGTTCAACAACTTAATCTAGTCCACCAAATTACTAGTGTTACAGTTAGTTGAAGAATTACAAACTACCTTAAACCTCTAAATTTCCATATAATTTTTCATGGCACACAAACATGCATTAAGAAAGAGTGGTGAAAATTAATTTCAAAGTTAAAATAAAATTTCCATAAGCAATTAAACAAATCTAAAAGACATAATCTTGCTAATTAAATAAATAAATTGGAAGAGTAATCTTATTCTGGCACATCTCATGAAGATAAGTTGATAGTTTTGAAATTTGAAAAAGAAGTTACATTGAAAATTAAGTAAGAAAATGAAGAACGAAGCTAATTCAATTTATAATTGATCGATCTGGATATGTGAAAACATTCTATGACATTTACATACATCTATCAAGAACATAAACATGCACATATATATTTGTATACTGCAGTAAATTAGCGAGTGCAAGCATCATCAAAATATATAATAATCTAAATATCATTAAGTGGGTTTATAATTAATACACAAAGTAATTACATCAAATGGCTCATTGACATATATAGTGGAATATAATAACACTAGACAATATTCACACATTTTTATCTTAGATTGTTCAAGATATATAGAGTTATATATAACCTCTTAATTAATAGCGGTTGACCCTACAAAACGAAGAATATTAACTTAATTGAAATTGATTTTGTGTAAACATATATATATTAAATAAATTTCATGAGCAAATATACCTAGAATGACTTCCCCCTCCCTTAGAACAGGTTCCCACATTCCATCCATCCAATATTATATCAAATTTGCTTGGCCTAAAATTTGGGATTGAGCTGGGTTAACTAGGATTATTCAAATAAAATAATTTTAATTAAAATTTATAACCCTCCCTTCCCTCGTCCTCATCTTCTTATCTTTTCTAATTTACAAATACAATATTAATTTTAAAACTTATATACTTAATTTTGAGATTAAAAAAAAAAAAAAAGTGGTAAGAAAATCAATTATGAGTTGAATTAACTTTTGAAAGATGGATCCAAAGTTGCCTAATTAAGTAGTAAATAAAAAATGTGAAATTGAATTCAAAACGTATTAAACATCTTAAAAATATATTAAACGAGGTTAGATGAGTCAAAAACTTATTAAACGGACTAAAATAGGTTAATCGGCTCAAAAACATATTAAATAAGACAAAACTAATCAACTATTTTTGTAAATGGACTAAAATAGTTCAAAAACATATTAAACAAGACCAAACGAGTCAACTATTTTTTTTTAAACGAATTAAAAACGTATTAAATAAGTCCAAAATGTGTTAACTAGTCAAAACATGTTACATTGGTAAAAAAAAAAAAATATATTAAACGGGCCGGTTTCAAACGTGTTAATCGAGACAAAATGTGTTAAACATGTTAGTACTCAATCCATATTAGTGAGTTAACCGTTCTTAAAAAATAAATTGTGTCGAGATGAGTACATGTTTACCCATTTGCTTACTCTTATTGTCAATATCACGAGTGGCTAGTCCAGTTGATGGTTAAACATGGTTTAAATATTAAATACTAATGATGTTTTTAAATCAAATAATTCACCTTTTCATATATACTTTCCTGAGCAGTCGGACTAGGCAGGGGCATATACTGTATTGTTATATTATGAGGAAAATAATTAATTGGGTTGAGAAAGAAAACCCATAACTAGATCATATATATGCAAACATTCATTTTGGATTAATTAATTAGCTTTATTATAATTAGCTTTCTTTTAGTTAGTTAATCCAAACCCCTTAATTTGTCACACTTGTTCCCAAGGTGTTATTAGTTCACTTAATTTTTCATCCAATCTTGGCCTACTTTATATATTTTCAATACAAAATTCTTTAAATTTAACAAAACTATATAATTCACACAATTATTTGGAAGATGTAATAAATAGTATAATTAACTACTATATCACCTGCACTCCTGAAACTACATATCCTTAATGAGCTTAATTAATTAATTAATTATTAACATGCAAATATTTCAACAGGTTCCTAATAAAATTTCACATATTATTTGATAATTAACCACTTTTATAGTTCATGTTATTTAAAATTGAAGATATAGACAGACATACAAAAGTATATATCAAGAGTAATAAATAGTAGAAATAATTAACCACTTTTATAGTCCAGCAAGAAATTATTTGGAAGATGTAATAAATAGTATAATTAACTACTATATCACCTGCACTCCTGAAACTACATATCCTTAATGAGCTTAATTAATTAATTAATTAATTATTAACATGCAAATATTTCAACAGGTTCCTAATAAAATTCCACATATCAAATAACTTTTAGATAATTAACCACTTATAGTTGATGTTATTTAAAAGTTACAATTTAATTAAAATTGAAGATATAGACCTACAAAAACTTGCCCTTGTAAAAAATTATTTTAATATAGTGGTACATATAAGTAAATAATTTTACTAGGAGAGCTCAATCATATTTCACCTCATTAAATAGTTTGATGCACCTAACAACACACCACCATCCACCATTCTTCTCCTATCATTCAATCTCCTTGTTAATATACAACTAACTCTTAATTATACTTCTTTTTTTTTTTTAATATTAAAATGTCTAGGAATGCCCTTGCCGACCCATTAATTGGTACGTTGTATTAAAAGTATATATTTAAATAAAAAATAAAATAATTTAATTTAGTTGGTTAAATAACTTATATATAATTTTGAATAGTAAGGAAAGCTGAAATAGACTTGTGATAATTGAAGTAGTTTGTTGCAACGCCTATTCTCCTTTTTTTTTTCTTCTTCTTCTTCACTGAATCCGTCGTTCATTCAAAAGGGGGCAAGGCTCGATAAACCTAATTAAAGAAAGAGAGATAAAGAAGATCTGGCGATCCAGTTGTAGGATCGAAGAAGAAGATGACGACTAACTATGGTACAATACCAACCTCATCATCATCCTCACATCATCAGGATGAGGTAGGGCCCAGCCGTTACTTTTCCCGCGCTAAACAACGGCTGAAGGAAGGGTTTGGCAAGAGGAAGCCATGGAAGGAGATGTTCAACTTCCGTTCGTTCGGCCTTCCGTCGTCGAGTTTTCGGGATTCCATGAGTGGGATCAAAACGAATCTGGCCTATTTTCAAATGAACTACGTGATTGTTGTCCTGCTGATTATCTTCTTCAGCCTGCTCTGGCACCCGATCTCGCTAATCGTGTTCCTCGTGATGATGGTGGTTTGGCTATTTCTCTACTTCCTCCGTGACGAGCCTTTATCGGTATTTGGTCGTCAGATTGGGGATATTTGGGTGATGATTGTGCTGGCTGTTCTTACGCTCGTGTTCCTGTTGTTGACGCACGTGACGGAAAACGTTCTGATCTCACTGTTGATTGGGGTGGTGCTGGTGGTTATTCACGGTGTCTTTAGAAAGACCGATGACTTGTTTACGGACGAAGAAGAAGAGGCTGCTGCCGCCGCCGGCACAGCTGATCATTTTTTGGCCAGAACTTCTGAAAATTGAATCCCAATTATTTGCACAAACAAACAAATTAAGGTGTGAATGAATTCTATTTTCAAGCAACCAACCTAGCTAGCTAGGGCAGGGCAGGGCAGGGCATTTGTTTGTTTGTTTGTTTGTTTGGCCCTCCCCCTTACCCTTATATATGGAGATTTCATTTCTGCTTTAAAAAAAAAAGAAAAAAAAAGATGATTCAATTGCTTGCTTTGTAAGAAGAATTAATATTGCACTATTTCATGTTATTATTAATTTGGGTTAAGTGGTTGACTTAAGAGATTGATTCAGTAGCTAGAAATGATTTGAATGACCATATGATATGATATAGTGATTAAATAAATACGACCCCCAATAACAAATGGAATAAGTTAATAATATGGGATGGAATGGAATGGAATGGATATTGAATGAATCAAACATAATTAGATGATGTCCATACAGAGAGAGAGATTCGAGCAGTATAAAATAAAAATCATCATCATCTTGTTTTTAATTTCTTCACGTGATCTGAAATCATCCATCGGAACTTTTCCTTCCTTGAAGCTCTCTCTTCAATAACAGTCGCGGATGATCAGGAGTTTTATACCGTCGCCCGCCCGCCCCGGTTAGCTAATTAATCTGATCAAAGAGTTCAAAATATAATACGTAATACTGCATGAGGTGAGCTTGAGCTAGGGTGATGATATGGGGATTGGAGAAGAAGAAGGTTGCGCCTCCTCCTCCATGGCTCGTCTGCCTGCCTTCCTTCCTTCCTTCCATGGGCAGGCATTCTCGGCCGGCCCGTTGTAGATTTGTCCTATAGTCCAACAATTACGCCGCCGCCGGACGGCTTTTTCCTTATCAGTACTGCCAGCAAAGGTAATTCCATGTCCATCACCACCACCGCGCTCTTTCTTTCTTCATCATGCAGATATCATCACTTTCCTTTCCTTTCCTTTTCAGCCTCATTCTTTTCCATTGCTAATTAATAATAATCTCTGTTTCATTATTCTATACTGCTCTAAACCCGATTTTTTAAATTACATACAATTCCTAAGCATTTTATTATTATTATTATTATTATTATTATTATTATTATTATTAAAAAGATATTGGATGTTTTGTTTACAGTTTTGGGTTGGTGAAAAGTTACAAGATGCCTTTTAATATTGAATCGGCTTCACTAGAGCCTAAGTTTGGTAATAAGTTCATTGCTGGAGGAGAAGACATGTGGGTTCACATTTTTGACTTCCATACAGGGGAAGAAATTGGTAAGCAATAATATAATAATAATAATGCTGGAATTATTATTAATATTATTCATATTTACAAACTGTTGGGTAAATTTAAATACGGGTTGTAACAAGCTGGGTCGTCACGGTCCAATTCACTGTGTTCGGTTCTCGCAAGGGGAGCATCATCTTTTTATTAAAAAATTTCCAAATTATTTGAATTCATTAACAATCAATCACAATCTGCACTCAATTAATCCATATCCAGCACCCTAGGTACTTTAAATAACAAATACTTAACCGAAGGATTAGGAGGTCTTTTATTCGATTGTTTGAAGTGGGTACGTGTTTAGCTAGCTATCGGGTGTGTCAAATACTAATTGACCTCAAACCATTAACTAACACGACAATGAATGGAAAATGTGAAAAATCAACTTGGTTCTCACAACATGTACAAAATTGTCCTTCCGCAGCACCCCACATTGAAGTAAGTGGTAAACGCTTTAAATAAAAACATCAAAATAACAAGCAGGCAGAGCTTACAACTAAAACTAAGAAAATAAAAGGGCAAACAAACTACCCTTACTACTACTACTACTACTACTACCCCATGTCAAAACTCTAAAAAGTGTTCCCAAAAGAATTTACACAGGCAGAAAATTTATAAGAAGAAAACTATTGATTCTGGATACCTGGATCTAACAGAACTCTGGTGATGAAGGGTGTTATGGCCGCTAGCAACGCTTTTGGGCACTCTTCGTGAGGAAGATGACCACACCCTGATATTGCCACCAGTTTCTGCATGGTATATTATACATGATTGAAATAAATATGCTAGCAATCAAGATAAATATACATAATAACAACTGGTTTGATGTAGTTTTTCTTTCTTCTTAATGAAAAAGTGGATTATTAAGACGGAAATATCATTGTATTTAATATTTTAAAATGTTATAAAAATTTGAAGTAGGGGTGCTTTAGTATTTTAAGGGGCTATTTGTCCTTACAGAATTCTCCAGATTGAAGGCCATCGCTTGGACTGTTCTGAGAGGGACGAGAACATCTTCAACGCCAGCAATAACCAACACAGGCAGGTCCTTAATCGACTCCAACAATGATGATATATTTTGTGGTGCAAGGACAGTCTCCGATGACAATTTTCCTATCTCGTGAAGTGCTTCATCCCAACCTTCCACACATAATGGAGCCTGATTCATCCCGCAATCACATCACAACAAAAAAAATATATATATATTGTATCTCATGAGCATCAAGAAATTTTGAAAAATTGTAATTTGTTTTATGAATTTTAGTTACCTCTAATATCCGCTCTAAAGTTGTATAATCTATTATGAGAATAATATAAATAAATAGAAAACCTCTTTCACTCGATTTTGAAAATCCCAAAAATATTATTCCAGTTAATACATAAATAGGAAGATATATGAGACAGAACATAACAGATGATGTAATACCTTGTAAAGGCGCAAAATATCTCGTGTTAGCTTGCCAGAATCATACCAGGCATGTCTATTGACAACCTGAGTTATTTCAGTCCGCAATAAAGGGCGAACCATATGCTTCTTTCCCAGTGAAGTATGCAAAAGTATTCTAGCAAAGGCAGGAACAACTTCCCTTGACAAGCTTACATTTAGCAATACCACTCCCTTTATGTTCACCTTAAGTCGGACATAAAACAATTAAGGTGTGAAGAAAAAAAATTTAAACAAATTTTTATTTGATCCAGGTTAGAAAATATATAACAGTTTAGATACATTAAAGAGATTGCAGACATCACTCTTTAATACTAATACATCAGTGAGGGAGCATGGTGAAATCCATAAATCCAAGTATATTAGGACTAAGGCTGTGTTCGAAGCTTATCACTTATTCTATTTCTAAATAATGGTTTATTCAACAATTAACTCATTCAGCACATAAAATGAAGTATTCAACATACTTTTTCAGTTTTATCAAAATGCACACATATATCACACAAAGCTATTCAAATATTGACCTCATTTAGAATGTTTTGTATCCGCATGATACATAAATGATTGAAAATTAAACCTAGGCCTTGCATCCAGTTATTTCAAATAATCATGCTTGTTTTGGGTTACAAAAATATGAGTTATGGGGTTATTATTTGGATAAAAAAAGCCTTAAAGAGTATTAAATATATAATGGAAAAATAGATATTTTTTTAAATAGAGGGTAATTTGGTTAATGATTTGTGATTGATGAGGATGATGAAAGATGGGACTGTGGGTTATTTGAGATTATTTTCAAATAGCCAAAATGATCAAGGCCCTAGGATAGAGACAGATTCAACATTTTATTTTTGTTTCTGGATCGATCCAGATTTTAAAACAGAAATAAAAATTGTTTCCAAATCAGCATTAATGAACCACATATCAGCATGAAGGCTTTTACTTGTGAAAAGGTCTTTCACTATTCCAGATTAATAGGGTGGCAGGTCTTCCATGAAGGAGCAGAAGAGAAAACTCAGTGGTTCATTTCTATAATTACAATTTTGATCAGAAAATTACTGTTTAAAGCTGCAAGAGTCAAATGGTAAGATGCTGCTACAAAAAAATGGCAAGAAAATATTTAATATCTGTTGTATTGCCTTGCCAGTTCATTATAAAAGTCCAGAATAATACAAAGGCACTTAAATAACTAGATTGGCATGTAGAACCAAGTAAACTGACTAACCTGTGTTTTATCTAGCGATTCATGGATCTTTTGTGCAGCCTTCAAGGCAAGAAGGCCTCCATCATCATGACCAATAAGTATAACTGATTTAAACCCAACCTTGGAACAGAAAGAAAGCAGCAAATCAACCTGCAATTGTTGGAACAGACAACAAATTAAGAAGAGACTGCAGAAAAGGACACCTAGTATGAAATCTTCTCATGATTACTAATGATGCTCTCTTCCAATTTCATGCAGCAAATAACTTGATATGAGAGGGGTTTGCGACTATCGGTTAATTCCATTATATAGCGATTACTATAAATAAGGCGCATGATGGCGACAAAGAGAGTTAGCAAAAATTGATCAATGAAATTCTGCTTTCAAATCTCATTTTCTTCCTCACATTCAAATAATTACTTTTTATGATTATAGGGGTACACTATTTATTATTATAGAATGATTCTGCCTTTTTCTAAAATCCTACTGTAACAAACATCAGGGTTTTATAGGTTCTAATTAAATGGGGAATGAGAATACAATAAAATTTGGAGAAAAGATAAACCAGAAATACGTTCTTTATTGTGCAATGTAATTGGAACCTAATGTTATATTTAAATACTAGTGTAACCCTTATCTAAGGAAGCATAATATAAATCATATTCTACTACTGATAGTAATCATAATCAATCAAGTCATTTGACCCACTAATGAATCAGCCCATCTTCACAATCTCGTTGTCCTATGTTACCCTATCTGTGTTATTCCATCTTAGTCGTATTTTGCTCTATTGATCAAAAAGCATTCGTTCCTATTTCATTTAGTGCACCTAACAGCATGATTCACGTCGCCCATAGTAACTTAATTTCTCTGTAGAGAATTATATTACTTGTAACTGAGGCATAACTATCCAAGGGACCTGGTCTATTTTATAAGATTCATTCTTGTTAATTTTGAGTGACCTAGTAGTAGGCTGTTAAGAAGGTCTTGTATGTAGGAGGACCGAACCCATGCATAATAACTATACTCTCGACCAATATTTGATCTATGTCTCTCATGTGTTCTCGTGTCTCACCCTCTTTTTCCCGAAGTTGTCTTCATTCTAAGCTTCTCATCTTCATCTCTAAATTGTTACTTGTTACACTATCACAGTTCCAACTGTAGTAGGCCACTTTTACAAATCTTTGTAATTCAAAAGAAAGAAGCATATAGTAACATACCCCGAAAACATTTGAGTGTTCCACTATTTTACATATTCAACAGGATTTATAATTTGCATACCCTCTAAATGTATTTCCAAAGGTGGACATGTTTACCTGACTCTCAAATTTGTACGGATTACGCATATGACTTTCCTCCCAATCTTTTCGACGTGGTCTTGAAGTCAATCCCCAACCTGGCCGGTCAAAAGCAGCAACAGTATGGCCAAGCTGCAAAGCAAGGGGTCCCATCACATGCCTCCATGAAAAAACACCCCCTCCAAAACCATGCACCAAAACAATGCCAGTCTGATCATTTGCTTCCAGATCATACTCAAAAGAAGAGAGTTTCAATGCACACATTTCTTCCTCACGACCACCTCCATCATCAAGACTTAGGACTGGAATTATTTCGTCAGAGAGTCGAGGAGATGGATTTCCCACCAACAACGGAGCATACAATGAGGATGTGTGAAACTTATTGCTTGAACTTCTATGTAGAGGATAATGTGTTCTCGGTGCAACATTCAGTGCCGGTGCATTGAGAAATGTTGTGGAGGATAAGGAACGTGAAGGTGAACAAGGCATGCTCAGTTTGTAGTGGACAGTTAGCCCATCACAAGAGATGAATAAGCTGTCAACATCAGCTAGAAATCTGACCGGAAACTCCTTTTCCTCATGAGATGTTATTATTGGAGATGATTTTTGCCTTGCTTCACAATCACCTTTTGGTGTTTTACCAGCTGGAGTTGGGGATCGAGGAATCTTCTGAAAGCTAGAAAAAGTGATTTTACATGGAAGTACCTGCCATAGGTGATAGGTTAAAGATCCTGAGAGTTAAAAAAAGAAAAAGAAAAAGAAAAGAAATGAAAGTGTCTGATGTTGCAATAAGCAACCAATTAATTGCAATAAGCAAATCCGTTTGTCCTTGACTTACATCTCCTGTGTCAAGTGATCTGTGGAAGAAGAACTTCCTCTGCGCTTTGCAGCTGATTCTGTAAGCAATAACAATATGTCCAAGGGCAAATACGACGGAAGATAGGAACAAGATGGGCATCCCCCATGATTTCTTAAAGTGAAGGTTCTGTGTTGCGAGAGAATATGAAGGGTGGTCGGGTTCAAGTTGTGAGTTAAGGGAGAAAAAACAAGCCTTGACGGAGAGGAGAAGGATTGAAATAAAAGAACAGAGCGTGACGATGCCAAGATATGGGCCGTGTGAGAGTGCAGGGCCGTCATACAAAGAATAAACACCTATAAATAAGAAGTAAGCTGGTAAATAAGTAAGTAAGAGAAGTGAGTGAGTGAGAAAGAAGGAAGATGATACATACAAGTGATAATGAGAGATCTGATGAGAGAGAGGAGAGGAATATCTGTGAAGGAGGTGGTAAAAGCATATCTGTGTAGATGGTCCTTGAAGCTGTAGCAGCAAATGCAGGTGAAACTGGAAGTTAAAAAACAAGGCACCAATATATCAAGTATAGCCACCAATAAAGACGATGAGGCAACCAGAAGGGATGCCAACATTGCCAGCATGAAGTATATTGTCCATATAAAGCGCCGCATTTTCTCAAGCAGGCCCTTGCTGCTGCCTCCTGCTAATGCTGCTGCTGCTGCCATATTCTTATTATTCACTTAAATGCAGCAGTGATCTTCTTTCTTTCTTTCTTTCTTTCTACCTGCTGTCAAAAATCAAATCTAGGAGATTCGAAGGCATTTGTGGACACTGGACTGGACAGGACAGGAAGATCTGTCTCCGAGACCGATCATTCATAACGCATGTTAATAATGAATCAATCAATCAATCATTGAAATTGGAAGGCGGCTTGCTTTCTCGATCCGAGCGGTTACTATATGAGTATGGCGAGCGAAGAAAAGGCTCAGCTGATGAATTGGAATTACAGAATGGAAGGAAGGAAGGAAAGTCTAGGGCAGGGCCGAAATGTGAAATGGCGAGGAGAGAGAAGAAGAAGAAGCGTAAACAGGAGGAGGAGGGATTCAAAACCAGCAGATTGGGTTTTGCAAACTCTTTCTCTCTCTCTCCTGCTGCCCGTTGTGTACTTACTTTGTTATATTTCCGAAAAGCAGCGAGAAAATTCAATTTTGAATATTTCTTACTCCTACTATCCTAGACTACTCCTACTATACTCTTATATATATAAAAGCTAGGTTTGTTTAGCAATTTTGTATTTGAATAATTCAAATTAAAATATGAGGATTAGAAGAAAATAAAGTGACATTAAATGATATCGCCGGCGATGAGATGATTTCGAAATTGGGGGAATCGAAATCAGTGTTGTTTGTCTGAGGAGATAATTGATTAAAAAAAATATTAATTTTGGGTGTGGAACATATTCTCAATATAACCTCCTTATTTCACGTTCAATTTCTCAAACTAACTTACTTTTTTTTATTTATTTCTAAAGTAATTTATTTTACTATTAAACTCAATTTTTTTTAGATTTAAACTTATTATTATATATATATATATATATATATATAATATATATATTTAAATTAATATTTTTATTAAAATATTTAAATTACTATTTTTTATAAATTTGATTATTTATATTTAAATTATTATTTTTTTATAAATTTGATTATTTATATTTTAATATATATTTATTTTTAATTATCATTTTATATAACTTTTTGATTTTATTTTAAAAAATGTTATATAAACAAGAATTGTTTAAATATAATGACAAAAACATTATAAAAAAACATGATCATTAAAAGTGTCACAAAATAAATTGAAAAATAACCAGATTAAGCATCTGAGAAATAATAATAAAATCATAAGTAAAAAATATTTATCAACGAACAAACAAACATAACATAAAATATAGTATTAACAATTTTAGATATGTTCAAGAAAATCAATATTGGACGTTCTCAATTGGGAGAAATATGATAATTTTATTCCTAGTAAAATTTTGAGAAATAGAAAAACTAACGAAGAGTCAGTGTATTCGAATTGAGATAGATAACTCACGAAAGATTATAATTTATGGGAGGTGTGGCCAAGAAGGTTATACATGAATAATCACATTATAATTTGTAAGAGGTGTGGCCAAAAAAGTTATACGAAACGTAGTTAAATATTATTTTGAGTAAAATTGTCAATAATTTAGAGAAGAATGATTTTAATTATTTTTATAAATTATTAAATTATTATATATGGTTATGGTTAACATATATTAGTATTTATTAATTATTTATGAGGATGATAGGGTGAATATTTATTATAATATAATAAATAATAATTATAATGTAAATGTATATATTAAAATTATAATTATAATATTTATAAAATTAATAATTCAAAATATAAATAATAATGTAAATATATACATCAAAATATAAATAATCTAATTTATAAAAAAAAGATTAATTTAAGTATATATATATATAATAATAAGTTTAAATATAAATAAATTTAAAATAAATAAATAAATAAATAAACTTAATTTGAATAATAAAGCAAGTTAACTGGGGAATAAAGGAATAAAATGGTTAATTTAGAAAGTTGAACAGGTTAGTTTGAAAATGAGATTTTTTAACAACGTGAAGTGCGCCCACTTTCCCTTTTGTGGGACATCATGTGACATCACCGTCTTGTGGGCTCCTCTACCGTAGCAGCAAGTATTTCCTCTCGTGACCTCAGCTCAGATTGATGGGCAGGCCACTCAGAAAACCAGGCCAGACCAGACCAGGCCCACAAACCGCTCCTTTTTTTATTTTTCCAAAAATTCAACTCTCTCTCTCTATTTTTTAAAATTTATCTTTTTATTATATCCTTAGGCTATGGATTAATTTTTATTTTTTCATTTTATCAATAAGATTATAGTAATTTAATTAAGTTAAAAATTAAATAACTTACCTTTACAATAAAATAATTTTCTTTTTCACAAAATTTCAAAAAATATTCAAATAACCGATATCAATATTTAATTCATTTAATCATCATTATTTTATCTTTTCATCAATTATATTACTTAATTTATTAATTAAAATATAAAATAATCTTATTTAAAATTATATATTTATTTATTATTATGCACTAATATCTTTTAAATTTTTATTAAAAAAAGACAAAAACCAAAACCTGGCACTATAATAGTGATTTTTAAATAATTCAATGATTATTTTTAAATAATTCAATGATTATCTTAAAAAATTACGCAAGAAGTCAGTTTTTTGTTTTTAATACAAAATATATACTTAAATAATATTTTATTTTATTTTGTTAGTATGATGTCATTGTAGAATGGGTTGTGAAGTGATGGAGACGATACCTCACTAGTTTTTGAATGGTTAAAGAGTGATTGCGATTTTAAGCCTACTTTGGAACATTATTGACATTGAGGGAGTGATGTTGGGGTCAATCGTGAGTTGTTGGGATATCTGGATAAAAATCATGAGCTCGGTTGGATTGATCGCCGATGAGTCCCTATTCAAATTATTTTCTTGTAGACTTTGATTCGAAATGAACCGTAATACGTTCTGTGATCGTAGTCGATAATTTCGTTTACTACACAACACTATTATTATTATGATATAGGAATCTCTTCTAGAAAGCTGGTGGAGAAAGTTAGTAAACTAATTAATTTTTTTGAGAATCGATTTTCGAGCTCGATTTTATGTTATGTTTATTCGTCATTGATACTTTTGACTTATGTTTTAAATTATTTCTCTCAAATGGTTCTTGTTCTTGTTGTGTTTTGAATGCATTTAATGACAAGGTGAATCATCCTGGTTTTTATTGTTTTGTCGTTACGATAAACAACTATTATTCTATCCTATTGAATTAACATTTATAAAATAAATATTTATAGGAGATTGTGAAAAATTAAGTTACCGAATAAAAAAAATTTAACAAGCATTATGCAGCTTATTCGTTCACTTATTAATTTCTATTTTAATTTATTTTAATTATTAACTATTTATATGTTTAGATGCACATTTTTTTTATATATATTTGTGATAATATTTAATATTATATATAATTATATTATTATTTTTAAATATTAACCACTAAAAGTTTTTAACATTTCTGTAAATTTATCAACAAGAATGAGAAGGTAAAATTTAGGTAAAATTGTTAAATATTTAGGTAAAATTGTTAAATATTTATACATTCGTAAAATTAAGAATTTATCTGAATTAATAAAAAAATTCTTTAAAAAGAATATTACTTATATTATTTATGTATATAATTATAAAAAATGATAATAATAAAAGTTATAAATAAAAAATAAATTACATATATAAGTTCATTTATTTGAATAATTTTTTTTATTGGATGTATAAATATAAATTTAATTTATTTATGTAAAATCGTATACACAAACGTAAAATCGAAATAATTTATAAATTTGTAAAATCATAAAATTTGAAGATTATAAATTAAAATTATAAGAGTTTAACTAGTTAATATTTATCGTCCATCACCATTAATTAATTAATTAATTAATTAATTAATTAATTAATTAATTAATTAATTAATTAATTGTTCATTGGATTCTAAAATGTTCCTAACAAAATTACAAGATGGACAAAAGAAATTAACATTGGTTACCTCATCAAGTCGGTATCAATTCCAAATCGGCAATATATTATTGTATTCATACCAACAATAGGTTTTGATAAAATATAATAGAATAGCTTATCATTATCAATGCTGATCTAATTAATGATTCATATTTTATATCAGCGTCAGCATTGATAAGCTATTCCATTATATTTTATTGTTTATTATATATATATATATATATATATATACTGCCGTCTACCTACCCTACCTTAAATCTACATTAATCATGAAGGTTTGTAAGAAAAAATTTCAGTGACAAGAATATTATCAAATTAATATGGGCTCAGAAACCCTAAACCCTACTACAAAACTACTCCCCATCATAGATTTCGCCCAACCGGACCTCAAACCAGGGTCCCCTTCATGGGACTCGGTCAGAAATCTTGTTCGACAAGCCTTGGAAGAGTACGGTTGCTTTGAGGCATCCTTTCCTAGAATTCCTTTGGAAGATCGTAAAAATACCTTCTCTTGTTTGGAGGAGGTCTTTGATCTCCCTTTACAAACAAAGGTCAAGAACACTTCCAATAAGCCTTATCATGGCTATGTTGGCCAGTACCCGACAGTACCTCTTTACGAGAGCATGGGCATCGACGGAGCACAGATGGTTGAAAACGTTGAAGAATTTACTAGAGACATGTGGCCAGAAGGAAACGTTACTTTTTGGTAAGTATATATATACGTAATTATATATTAATTGAATTTGTTACAAGTACTCATGAGGTGATCATTTCTAGCTAGATAATTGGAGTTTTATTTATTTGTACGTGTTAATAAGGTCCAATTTTTATTTCTCTAGAAAAAAAATATACTTAAATTAATTATAAGAGAATGTGCATGTGTGAACCTTAATTTTTTGGCAGCAAAAATATGCATTCATTTTCAAAGCAAGTATCTGAGCTGGACCAACTAGTAAAAAGGATGATTTTTGAGAGCTTTGGAGTGGAGAAATATTTGGACGAGCACATAGAAGAAAGCAACTATCTCCTTAGGGTTCAAAAATACAAAGGCCCCAAAACAACTGAGCCACAACTAGGCATCACCTCACACACGGACAAAAGCTTCCTCACCATTCTCTACCAAAACCTCGACGGTTTGGAGGTTAAGAGTACCAAAGATGGGGATTGGATCAAAGCCCGTTGCTCTTTGGACTCCTTCATCGTCTTGATTGGAGTTTCCCTTCATGTAATTATTAATTCTACACTAACAATTAATTATTACGATTTTAATTTTATCTTGGTTCATTTTTTATTTATCGATTCTCACAAGAAAAATTATCGGATTGAATATGTGTGTACCTAGGCATGGCTTAATGGGCGTCTATGCCCTACATTTCATAGGGTGACGATGACGGGGAATGAGGCACGTTACTCGCTTGGTCTATTCTCGTTCCCTAATCAAGGGTATGTGATAAAAGCGGCCGAGGAGCTTGTAGATGAGGACCATCCTTTGCTTTACAAGCCTTATGACCATGTTGAGTTCTTGTCTTTCTACCACACAGAAGAAGGACAGAGGTCTGAGGACGCACTTAAGGCCTATTGTGGAGCTTAATTAATTAATTAATTAATTAATTAAGATTATAATTGCTTTATTTCATAAGTACGTCACTATTACTTGTAATAGTTGTTTTAAAATAATTTAAATTTGTATCTATATATATATATATGTGTGAAATTAAGATGTTTAAGAATATATAATCTAGATAATGTAAAAGTGGTTGACAGATTTATATATTCATCTATATTATATGTCAATAGTCATATCCGGTTGATATATATATTCAAAGCCTAAATTATTGGGATAATTATGATTTCAGATAAATTCTTTCAAAAATCAAAATTTAGATCTTTAATAAAATTATGCCAACATGAAATTTATAAATAAATAAAAAATTAATGTCAGTCAATTATTTTAATTAACTAGTTAATATATATTTTCGAACTGGAGCAAAAATGAATAAACCTTCATAAATGAAACTCGTTGCCCAAACTAACTAGTCGGAGATTGAACAGGGAAGGAAGAAGAAAATTAGAATCATTAAGGGTGTGTTTGATGATGGGGAATTGGAATTGGAATTGGAATTCTAATTCCAATTCCATGAGAATTGACATTGAATTACAATTCAATTCCTATGTTTGGAAAAATGATAGAATTGTAATTCAATTCCAATTCCTATGTTTGGGAAAATGATAGAATTGCAATTCAATTCTAATTCTAATGTTTGTAAAATAAAACATCGGTTCAAAATGTTAACTTTTAAAATATGTTTGGACGTTTTGGCACGTTTAATACGTTTTTGACATTTTTTCACATTTTTACACGTTTTTCACGTTTTTCACACGTTTTAACACGTTTTTCATATTTTTCACACATTTTTCACGTTTTTCACACGTTTTAACACATTTTTCACGTTTTCCACACGTTTTTCACGTTTTTCAAACGTTTTTCACATGTTTTTCACGTTTTTCACACGTTTTTCACGTTTTCACACGTTTTCACAGTTTTTACACGTTTTCACGTTTTTCACACGTTTTTCACGTTTTCACACATTATTCACACGTTTTTCATGTTTTCACGTTTTTCACGTGTTTTAACACGTTTTTCACGTTTTAGACGTTTTTCACGTTTTTCACGTTTTTCGCACGTTTTAACACGTTTTTCACACGTTTTTAACATTTTTCATGTTTTCACGTTTTTCACACATTTTTCACATTTTTCACATTTTTCACACGTTTTTCACACATTTTCACACGTTTTCACGTTTTCACGTTTTCACACATTTTAACACGTTTTCACGTTTTTCACGTTTTTACACGTTTTAATACGTTTTCACGTTTTTCACACATTATTCACACGTTTTTCACGTTTTCACGTTTTTCACACGTTTTAACACGTTTTACACATTTTTCACGTTTTTCACGTTTTTCACGTTTTTCACACGTTTTAACATGTTTTCCACGTTTTCAAACGTTTTCACGTTTTAACACGTTTTTCACGTTTTCACACGTTTTTCACACGATTTTCACGTTTTCACGTGTTAAACGTGTTAAAACGTGTTAAACGTGTTAAATGTGTTAAAAATATGTCAAACGTGTCAAAAACGTAAAAAACATGTGAAACGTGTCAACGTGTTAAAAACGTTTTAAACGTGTTAAAAACATGAAAACGTGTCAAAAACGTGTTAAACGTTCCAAACATGTGAAAAATGTGTTAAACATGCCAAAACGTGAAAAACGTGAAAAACGTGTTAAACATGTCAAAAATGTGGTAAACGTGTCAAAAACGTAAAAAAAGTATTAAATGTGTTAAAAACGTGAAAACATGTTAAATGTATCAAAAACGTAAAAAATGTGTTAAATGTGTCAAAAACGTGAAAACGTGTCAAAAACGTGTTAAACATGTGAAAAACTTGTTAAACGTGCCAAAACGTGTCAAAAATGTGGTAAACGTGTCAAAAACGTAAAAAAATGTGTTAAATGTGTCAAAAACGTGAAAACGTGTTAAACGTGTCAAAAACGTGTTAAATATGTGAAAAACTTGTTAAACGTGCCAAAACATGAAAAACGTGTAAAATGTGTCAAAATTGTGGTAAACGTGTCAAAAACGTAAAAAAACGTGTTAAATGTGTCAAAAACGTGAAAACGCGTTAAACATGTCAAAAACGTAAAAAAACGGGTTACATGTGTCAAAAACGTGAAAACGTGTTAAACGCGTCAAAAACGTGTTAAATATGTGAAAAACTTGTTAAACGTGCCAAAACGTGCAAAATGTGCCAAAACACAAAAAACGTGTCAAACGTGTTAAAAACGTGTTAAACGTGTTAAAAACGTGAAAATATGTTAAACGTGTCAAAAATGTGTTAAACGTGTCAAAGACGTGAAAAACGTGTTAAATGTGTCAAAAACGTGTTAAACATGTCAAGGACGTGAAAAACGTGTTAAATGTGTCAAAACGTGTTAAACGTGCCAAAAACGTGTTAAACGTGTTAAAAACGTGAAAATCATGTTAAACGTGTAAAAAACGTGTTAGATGTGTCAAGAACGTGAAAAACGTGTTAAATGTGTCAAAAACGTGTTAAACGTGCCAAAAACGTATTAAACGTGTCAAAAACGTGTTAAACGTGCCAAAATATGAAAATATGTTAAACGTGTAAAAAAACGTGTTAAAAACGTGTTTAATGTGTGAAAAACGTGTTAGACATGTCAAAAACATGAAAAACGTGTTAATTTGGAATTACAATTCCGACCTAAAAAGATAGGAATCGAGAGCTATCAAATTACACTATATTGAATTCCATTGGAATTCTAATTCCAATTCCAATTCTTAATATTAAAGTGTCTAACAAACATAAGAATTGGAATTGGACCCTCCAATTCCAATTCCAATGCCAATTCCAGGGCTATCAAACACACCCTAAACGATTCGATTCTAGGAGAAACAAACAACTATGCATTATAAAATTAGTGAAACTTTCCAATCCACCATAACTAGAGAGAAACATTGACTCATCATCCAAAATTCAGCTAAATCTGGAAATTGAAAAATAAACTCGCCAGTCATTAATTAATCATGAAAGAAAGAAATCAAAATCGGAACAAGAATGTAAATATTTGTCGTATAATAACTCATTAAATTAAATTAGTGACATAATTTTTTTTTTATTTTTTTATATATACACGTGAATAATAAGTTAACAACGTTTGAAACCGTTAAAATACAACTATTTTGAGTTATATAATAACGGGATTTACCAGGTAGTTATAATTTAACGTTTTAACCGTAAGAAGTCTCAAATTTCGAGTTTTAAAAAAAGAGTTCAAAAAATTCAATTAAGAGTTTAAATTTGACAATTTAGAATTCATGCTATCCAAATCAATTTTTTTTATTATTCATTAATTTATCAATTTTCAACGTCATATTACTGGGCCAGATTTTAACCTTTCCAAAATAAATATTATATATGATTGATTAATTAGTTATTCTAGTTTTTAATTATCACGTTAATTAACTTTATCCATTGTCTTTTTCTGTACAAGGGTAT
The DNA here is from genome assembly GCF_907164915.1 of Impatiens glandulifera. NCBI lineage: Eukaryota > Viridiplantae > Streptophyta > Magnoliopsida > Ericales > Balsaminaceae > Impatiens > Impatiens glandulifera. Next base: position 61,604,968 of record NC_061865.1, read on the forward strand.
ATTCCCTTCACATCCGAACCAGAAACCAACAGAGAAAAAGTTATACACTTTTATTTTTGGATTATTTTATTTATATTTAAATTCACCTCGACATTATTAATGTAAGATTCCTTTTTTTCTCTTCTCTTTAAAATAAACGATAATTAACGCAAAAATATCATCAGAAACGGTCAAGATGGTCGGACAAGAATTCAAAATTAGAAGGAACTCAAATAAAACTCTAGTACTCATTTTTTCTGTTCGGTTCATCATTTCCTACTATATTTCATCATATTATATTTATTAGGGACAATAATCCTTTGTAATATATATGTTCAAGAATTCAAAATTTATAATGAGAGCTCGCAGAAGACTACTATTACGTGTGCAATAAATCTCATTTAATTTGATGATTTCTTTAATTCATCCATAATATTGGATAGCCTTTTGATTTAGATTGATGATTTTCCTTCTTTGATATATATATATATATTTATCATAAACCTTTTTTTTATGGAAATTGTTAGATTTGTAAGTTTATCAAGAAAAAAGAGAATTATATCTAAAATCACACTATATATATACATGGGTTTAGTATATATAAAAAATGAATAAATTCATAAGCATATACATAAATTATTAAAATAAAACACTATATGTCAAGAAAAAAAAAAAACAAAGACAAAATGATAATACTATAAAAATAAACATACAAGATAAATAATTGTTGTTGCTTCATACATTATTCCCAACACACCATAAAATATATATAATATTTGTAATCAAGGCATATATAGTAATTTGGTCCCGGCTTCTTTTGAATATATATATATATATTTTTTTTTTGTCACATTCTGTTCAATAATTGCAAAGATATGAACTTCTAATAGCTCTATAATAAGCTTCAAGGTTTGTATGCAAATTTCTCATAGTCACAACTCACACAAAAAAAAAGGGAGATCAGTTGATTTAGAATGGGCTCTCAAACCCTCCCTCTAAAACTCCCCATCATAGATTTCGGCGAGCCAGACCTCAAACCAGGGTCTACATCATGGGACTCGGTTAGGGGTCAGGTCCGACGAGCCTTAGAAGAGTATGGTTGCTTCGAGGCATTATTTCCCAAGATTCCTTTGGATCTCCGTAAACAGCTGTTCTCATCCTTGGAGGATCTCTTTGATCTTCCTTTGCAAACAAAGGTGAGGAACTCTTCCAAGAAGCCCTATCATGGCTATGTTGGACAATATCCGATGGTACCCCTCTATGAGAGCATGGGCGTTGATGGTGCAGATGTGGCTGATAAAGTTGAAGATTTTACGAGAGTCATGTGGCCCGAAGGAAACCCTACTTTCAGGTAGATGTTAATTATTTGTTTGTTGTTACATTATGCTTATATATAAGTGTTAGTTTATTTAATAATTATTATTTAAAACTAAATAGGATAACATGACATACCAACCCTAGCTAATTAATATCACATGATGTTTTGATCACTCTTACATGTCCACAACTATTTATCAAACACAAATCAAGTATTTAAAGACAACTAATTAAATCGGTATTTAACATTCAGTCAAAAACACACTGAAAATAAATACTTTTTTTTTTTTTTTTCTCGCAGCAAAGATATTCATTCATACTCTAAGCAACTATCGGAACTCGATCAAATAGTTAGAAGGATGGTTTTAGAGAGTATTGGAGTGGAGAAATACTTGGACGAGCATATGGCGTCAACCAACTACCTTCTTAGGGTCCAAAAATACAAAGGCCATGAGTCAACCGAGCCAAAACTGGGCATAAACTCCCACACCGACAAGAACGTGGTCACAATTCTTTACCAAAACGAGGTTGATGGGTTGGAGGTTAAGACCAAAGATGGAGAATGGATAAATGTCCATTGCTCGCCCGATTCCTTTATCGCCATGATTGGCGATTCCCTTCACGTAAGCCTCTAGCTAGGTTTTTATCAATATTATAATTTTGATCAATTTAATTTCATATGTTTTAATTGGGGAGTGGATTAATATAGGCGTGGTCGAATGGGCGTCTCTACTCCCCTTTTCATAGGGTGATGATGACGGGGAACGAGGCTCGCTACTCATTGGGACTGTTCTCGATCCCTAAAGCAGGGCACCTAATAAAGGCGCCGGAGGAACTTATAGACGAAGACCACCCGTTGCTCTTCAAGCCATATGACCATGTTGAGTTCTTGTCTTTCTACTACACACCTGAAGGCCAGAGACTTGAGCAAGCCCTTAAGGCCTATTGCGGAGCTTAAGATCGTTAGTTGTGACTTATAAACTTATAATATCCATACGCGGGATTGAAAGCATTTTCTTTTCATAATAAACTAAAATTGTGTGTTTGGATATCTTAATGTGAAAGTTATCTCTTAAGTAAATTTCATTACAAAACATGAAAAGACATGTTGTTTAAGATAAAGTTGTTGTCTCGTTTAATTTTTTTTTTTATTTCAAATCGAGTAATTAAGAGATAGTTTAATAGAAAATTGTTGTCTCTTTGAAGAAACTTAATTTCAAATTGAGTAATTAAGAGATAGTTTAAGAGAAAGTTGTTATTTATTTGAAGAAACTTAATTTCAAATCGAGTAATTAAGAGAAAATTGTTGCCTCTTTGAAGAAATTTCACTTTAAATCGAGTAATTAAGAGAAAATTGTTGCCTCTTAGAAGAAATTTCACTTTAAATCGAGTAATTAAGAGAAAGTTTTTGTTTCTTTGAAGAAACTTTATTTCAAATTGAGTAATTAAAAGATAATTTAAGAGAAAATTGTTGCCTTTTTTAAGAAATTTCATTTCAAATCTAGTAATTAAAAGATAATTAAAAGAAAGTTGTTGTAAGAGAGTTTTTTGTTTTTTTAAGAAACTTCATTTCAAATAGAGTAATTAAGAGAAAGTTGTTGTCTCTTTGAAGAAACTTCATTTCAAATCGAGTAATTATGAGATAATTTAAGAGAAAGTTGTTGTCTCTTTGAATAAACTTCATTTAAATCGAGTAGGTAAGAAATAGTTTAAGATAACATTGTTGTCTTTTTAAAAAAACTTCATTTCAAATCGAGTAATTAAGAGATAGTTTAAGAGAAAGTTGTTATTTATTTGAAGAAACTTAATTTCAAATCAAGTAATTAAGAGAAAATTGTTGCCTCTTAGAAGAAATTTCACTTTAAATCGAGTAATTAAGAGAAAATTGTTGCCTCTTAGAAGAAATTTCACTTTAAATTGAGTAAATAAAAGAATTTTTTTGTTTTTTTTGAAGAAACTTTATTTCAAATTGAGTAATTAAAAGATAAATTAAGAGAAAATTGTTGTCTTTTTTTAAGAAATTTCATTTCAAATCTAATAATTAAAAGATAATTAAAAGAAAGTTGTTGTAAGAGAAAGTTTTTTTTTTGTTTTTGTAAGAAACTTCATTTCAAATAAGAGTAATTAAGAGAAAGTTGTTGTCTCTTTGAAGAAACTTCATTTCAAGAGTAATTATGAGATAATTTAAGAGAAAGTTGTTATCTCTCTGAATAAACTTCATTTAAATCAAGTAGGTAAGAGATAGTTTAAGATAACATTGTTGTCTCTTTAAAAAAAAAATTCATTTCAAATCGAGTAATTAAGAGTTAGTTTAAGATAACATTGCTGTCATTTTAAAAAAAAACTTCATTTCAAATCAAGTAAGTAAGAGATAGTTCAAGAAAAAGTTGTTGTCTCTTTAATTGATTAACAATAAGTTGTTACCCCTTAACCATCACTAATATGTCCACGTAGATTATTACCTTAAAAATATGACCATTTAATAATTAAAATTCAAAATCATAAGCTATTTCACATGAAATAAATATCCTACAAAATTACCAATTGACGAAATGGCCAATTATTCAAACAGAGTAAAACAAAAATATAGAGATTTTTTATTATTTGGGAGGGGCTTGTAAACGATTTAATGACTTTATTATTTATGTTATGCATGATATAAAATATTTTTTTATAAATATAAAATGATGCAAGGCATTTAAAAATAAACTATAAGATATTCTGAAAATATATATCATTTAATTGGGATCCAGATCTGCAAAATTTTTTGCTCTGTTCTTCCTAGCTATTGTTTATGTTTTAATTAAACCTCCGAGTCTTCAAACTTAAATGATTTAGACTTTGTTATAAGCTTGAAAATAAGGATTACAATGGGGTGGAGAATGCATTTATCATTCTCGCACCGTTTTAATTTCGGGGATTTTTTAATTCCATTCCCGCCCTGTTCGGTTTTTTTCGATTTCGGAGAATCCCGCGGACACCGTTAATAATTTTTTTTTAAAAATAAACAAAAATTATATATACTAAATTTTTAATATAATATATATGGTAATATATTAAGAATTTATATTATTATAAAGAAATAACATTATTACTTTTATAAAATATAATGAATAAATAAATATATTAGTATATTTAATTATGTTTATGGTGTTTGGGACAGAATCGGGGTGAAATCGGGGCGAGTCGGGACGGGGGACATAAATACCATCCCCGTCCCATCCCCGTTCGGTTTCGGGGAAAAACCGTCCCAAACGGGGCAATTCGGTTCGGTTTTCGCGGGGCAATTTCAAATTGCCATCAATAATTGTAAAGCCAAATTAAATTATTATTTCAGACTAATTATTGTCAATTGAGTAAAATATTATTTGAAGCGAGAAACATGTAATCTTTATATATATAATGATGCTTAATTTTTAAAGTGTTCGGATTGCCGGGTCGAGAGCTGTGGTTAATTTAGATATATATGTGAGTAAATGAATATTTGGTCGGATTGTGTTTTGACCCGCCCATCGACTTAAAACGGTTAAAAATAAAACTAAAAATGTTATAGATATGGTTCGAACTTGCAACCTATCAAAATAAATACAACCCTTTAACCAATTAGGCAAATAACACTTTATATTATAAATTCAACACCAAATTTAATGAACGCGGTGGTTCATCAATAGTTTTTAACGGGTCATCATTCTTTTTTGATTATGCGATGTAGATTTCACTATTATTAGTGAGCAATAATGGAAGAATTTCGTCATATTTATAGAGATATGTGACATAATTCATATTGATATAGTAAGTCTCGCCTATGCTACTTTAATGGTAGTCTTTATATTTTCTCTTTCACTCGTGGTATGGGGAAGAAGTGGACTTTAGAGGTCAAACTAATTGAGTTGAGGATCAAATTGTATCAAATGTTTTAGAGATCGTTCTGTAATGTGAGAGTAAATTGATACTTGGGTCGGATTGTGGGTTGATCCGCCCATAAACTTAAAACGTTGAAAAACAGAATTAAAAATGCTATCACAATTTCACTGTAATATTTTTTTCTCGGTTTTTTATATTATTACTCATGCAAATACACGGAATATTATATAAAAGACAACAAATATATAATTATTAATATAATTGGTTCGTACATAAATATAAATAAATAAATATATATATATATATAAATAAATTATTTTATATTGATGGATTTGGCCCCAGACTTTATCTCCTTTGAACAATATCTTCTGCTAATAATTAATTACAGAGAAAATGAAACAAATTATTTTATAATGATCTAGATCTAGCTAATCTAATCTCCATCTTCCTCTAGTAATTAAGTGCTATATATATAAGAAACTTGAAGGTTCCTATAAAGCAAGTTTCTCATATATATATATATATATATAGTCACAACAGCTTGATCGCTTACATGGGAACTCAAACCCTCCCCTTCATAGATTTTGCCGAGCCTGACCTCAAACCAGGGTCCGCATCATGGGACTCGATCAGAGATCAGGTCCGACGAGCCTTAGAAGAGTACGGTTGCTTCGAGGCATTCTTTCCTAAGATTCCTTTGGATCTCCGCAAACAAATGTTCTCATCCTTGGAGGAGCTCTTTGATCTTCCCTTACAAACCAAGTTTAAGAACTTTAGCGAGAAGCCCTATCATGGCTATATTGGCCCTAACCCCTTGGTACCTCTCTACGAGAGCATGGGCATCGAAGGAGCCAACATGGTTGACAACGTCGATGAATTTACGAGAGTCATGTGGCCCGAAGGAAACACTACTTTTTGGTACTATATATTAATTAATATTATTTCTGTTTCTTCATGAATATATTTAATTAGCTAGCTAGCTAGGCTTAGTATATAATTATTAAATAAATTCAAATAGTTGTTTCATTCTCATAAGTACATTTAATATAATAGATTGTGTGTAAATTATAAGATCAAGTCATGATTTGTTTGTATTAATTAATTATTTTTACATGCAGCAAAGCTATTCATTTATTTTCAAAACGGGTATCGGAGCTAGATGAAATGGTGAGAAGGATGAGTTTAGAGAGCATTGGAGTGGAGAAGTACTTGGAGGAGCATATGACTTCAACCAACTATCTTCTTAGAGTCCAAAAATACAATATTGTCCCGGCCGAATCAAACGAGCCAGAGCCACATTTGGGCATCAGATCCCACACTGACAAGAACGTTATGACGATTCTTTACCAGAACGAGGTTGATGGCTTGGAGGTTATGACTAAAGATGGGGAATGGATTGATGTACACTACCGCTCACCCGACTCTTTTATCGTCCTAGTTGGAGATTCACTTCATGTATGTATGTATGTATGTATGCATAATATTGTATATATGTTAATTTTGAATATCAGTTTATAAATAAATTAATTTAATGGGAGTGCATGCATGCAGCCTGCAGGCTTGGTCGAATGGACATGTTTACTCCCCTTTCCATAGGGTTATGATGAGGCCGGGGAAGAAGCGCGTTACTCATTGGGGCTGTTCACGGTCCCTAATGGTGGGTACATAATAAAGGCACCAAATGAGCTCATAAACGAGGACCATCCCTTGCTTTTCAAGCCATATGACCATGCTCAGTTCCTGTCTTTCTACTACACACCTCAAGGCCTTAGTCTTGAACACGCTCTTAAGGCCTACTGCGGATATTATAAATAATATGTCTTGATCAAATGCAACCCCGGCCGGCCATGTGTGTGTAAATCTCTTTATAATTAATTAATTAATTAATGTCAAATAATAATTACTTGTTGTCTTTATCATGTATTAATTAATTAATTAGTTAATGGAATCATGATTACATATATCTCTTTGGGAACACGTAATGTACTATATATACACACATCGATCTCTTTAATTTGACTTAATGTTAATTCATGATCATTGTATTTGTAATTATTAGGTAATTAATTAATAATTAATTAGTCATATATATAAATAGCATATCATGTTACAATTAGTCTCATAAATTACTATGCAAAAATCAAATTCAATATTTACTTTTTTACAAATTAAATGGTATAAATAAATAAAAATAGAGATATAAATCAAAACTTTTTTTTGTGTGAGGAGAAGGAGAAGGAGAAGGAGAAGGAGAAGGAGAAGGAGAAGGAGAAGGAGAAGGAGAAGGAGAAGGAGAAGGAGAAGGAGAAGGAGAAGGAGAAGGAGAAGGAGAAGGAGAAAGAGAAAGAGAAAGAGAAAGAGAAAGATGTAAGTCTCTCTAAAGATTCGACAAAAAAAGATTTGTTTGTTTGCATCCATTAGAGCATCTCCAACGCATGACCTGTGCCCGCATCGGACAGTGTGGAAAATGGCAGGTCATTGGTTTTTTTTCATTTTTTGCATTGTAGATAAAAGGAAAAAGAGGGCAGTGCCCTCTATGCCGGTCATGCCCTCTTCTGACTTTTTCATGATTATATAATATAATATATTATATAATATAAGAATATTAGTTATATATTTAATTATAATATTTTTTTTTACTATTTTTAAGTAATATTATAATAACATTAAATAAATATATATTCTAAAATTTTACTATAAAATAGGAATATTAATTATATATTAAATTATAATAATATTAATTATATATTAAATTATAATAATATTATAATATATTTTAAATTATAAAAATATTTTATATTTTATTATAATATAGAAATATTAGTTATATATTCTCAAATTTTCCTATAATATAATTTTCCTATAATATAGGAATATTAGTTATATATTCTCAAATTTATTTTTATTTTTAATATTATAATATATTTTAAATTATAAAAATATTTTATATTTCAATTTATTTAATATTAGTTATATATATATTTAATTAATGAATATATATTTCAAATAAATTAGTATATTTTTCTATTAATTATATTAACACGTTTTAAAGTTTAAATTCTTAAAATTTCCTATAATATAGGAATATTAGTTATAATAGTATAAATTAGTTATTTATTTAAAACACCTTTAAATTATTTAGATAAGAGGGCGGGCAGAAGCATTGGAGTGTTTTGCCCAAGTTTAATATGTGCCCGCTTTATGCTGAGGTGGAACATTTATTTGACAAAATAAGAAGGCAGAGGTCATTTGCGCTGCGGATGCTCTTATGTCTCTTATTCGACAATTAATTAACCCAACTAGCTTATGCTCGTAATTCGATCTCTTATTGTTTGTTTGGCACATTAATTCATACATACTCACATGTCATAATTATTATTGTTACAAATTTGAGAATACAAATCATGTGAAATTTAAGAATTGTACAAATGTGATAAATATCAAGTTTGATCATAGGGTATAGGGTATATATATATATATATATATATATATATGAGGTATGGGGCTTAAGGGCATTTGTACCAGCTTCCCTATTTTGTATCCCTAAAAATAATATAAAATAATAATATCTCTATTTTAGAGAATCAAAATATAAATTATTCTACATCAACTTTCTTATCCCTATCCATATATCATTTAAATATTCATTAAAACAACCAACTTTTAAACCACCTCAACCACTTAATTACTTACTCATATATATTTAAATATTCATGAAAGAGAAAATATATTATTTTATTATTTAGGGATGCTACAGTAATCCCTAAATATAAAGATTTACTGTTCATCATCCCTAAAAAATTATAAGGATAGAGAATTTGAAAAATCATTTTTTTTACAATTTTTATATTATTTATATTCATAATAGAGATAAAACACATTTTAAGGATTCTGCTACAAATACCTTAAGTTGTAGAGTTCAGGGTTTAGGTTTAGAGAATTGAAATACATAAAAGCGCCCAAGAAAGAGCTAGCTTGTAGATGAGGACCAACCATGCATATATATCCTTTGCTCTTCAAGCCTTATCTCGACTTCTTGTCTTTTTGCTACGTACACACAACAAGGACAGAGGTCTGAAGACGCCCTTAACAGCTGTATGTAACAGTTGTTTTAGAATAATCTAAATTTGTATCTATATATATATATATATATGTGTCAGTGTGTGAAATCATGTAAAATTAAGTTGTTGACGTCCCTTTTAACTTTGTCCATTGTCTTTTTATGTACAAGGGTATATTCCCTTCACATCCCTATCCCTTTAACTTTGTCCATTGTCTTTTTATGTACAGGGGTATATATTTTAATTTCATTGACATCCGAACCAGAAACAAACAAACAAAGTATACACTTTTTATTTTGGATTATTTTATTTAAATTTAAATTCACCCTAATTCTTTTTTCTCTTCTTTAAAATGAATGATAATCAATGCAAAAATAGCCTCGGACACACATGGTCAAGATTGCCGTTCATGAATTTAAAATTCTAAAGGAACAATGATATGTTGTAATATACGTTAATTAGAGTTTATTGGGTTTATATTTGAGTTTAGGGTTACGCTGACCAAGAATTATTTAAGTTTTATTACCTGAATTTTACCCTATAAATATATTATCATTATTGAGGGTTTACATTTATAAGACAAAATTCTAGAGAGATAAAATGTGAGTCAAAAACTCTGTATTCCATCTTTTCTTTCATAGTGGAATTTGGTAACGGTTGAAGTGGACGTAATTCATTTGAGTAAATCAATATATATAAATATGTGTCTTCTTGTGTTCTTTTTTTTACGTTTTTATATATCGTTTCAAATATGTCAAATTTGTGGATCCAAATCCTAACATCTGGTATCAAAGTTGTTAGGTTAGATCAAAACATTGAAAACGATGGCAGACGAGAACAATATAGTACACGACATTGAAAAATTCGATGGAAAACATTATGCTTTCTAGAGGATACAGATTGAATATTATTTCTACGGAAAGATGCTCCATGTTCTTTTAAGTGAGAAATTAGAGAAGATTGATTAAGCTTAATGGAAACTCCTTAATAGACAAATTTTAGAGGTTGTCCGATTGACGCTAGTCAAGACTGTTGCTCACAACTTAGCAAAGGAAAAGAACACAATGAGCCTGATTAAATCTCTCTCTAATATGTATAAGAAATCATCTTCTAACAACAAGATATATTTAATGAAAAAACTCTTATATTTAAGAATTATTGATGATAGTTCTGTCACTACTCATTTGAACGAATTCAATACAATTGTGAATTAATTGTTATTTGTTGAGATTGATTTTAGGGATGAAGTGAGTGCCATAATTTTATTAGCATCTCTACAAAATAAATGAATTAATTTTATTAAGGGTTTAGATTGATAAGACAAAATTTTAGAGAGATAAAGTGTGAAGTAAAAACACGGTATTCCTTAATTTCTTTTTCTTCGTAATGAAATCTGGTCACGGTTGAAGTGAACGTATGTCATTTGAGTGAACCACTATAAAATTGTGTTTTCTTGTGTTATTTATTTTTGCGTTTTTACAAATCGTTTCAAGCATATCAGATTTGGGGATCCATATCCTAACATCTTCCTCATTTCAAATTGAGTAAGAGAAAAAGTTATTGTCTCTTAAATCGATAATGAACAATGATAAATAGATTATAGTGAAATTGTTAGTTGTTACCCCTTAACAAACACTAATATGTTCACTTAGAGTATTACCTACAAAATTATGACCATTTCAATAATGAAAATCATAAGCTATTTCACAAAAAAAAAATATATATCCTACAGAATTACCAAATGGCAAATTATTCAAACAAAGTAAAACAAAAATATAACAAATTTTTTTTATATGGGAGGGGATCGAGCAAGCCCTGAGTCTTATATATGATTTAAAGACTTTATTGATCAAATGCAAGGATCGATGTACCTAAATTATAATATGTGTGTAAATCGATTTCTTAATTATTAATTATTAATGTCAAATAATAATTAAGTGTTGCCTGTCTTTATCATGTAACGGTTAATTAGTTAATGGAATAAAATACATGTTAATTATTCTCATCATGATCATTATTGATGTAATTATTAATTAGCTAGATAGATACTTATAATTATGTTGGGCCTTTGGCCAGCTCAATCAAACATTTAATTAAATGAGCAAAACGTAAGAATGTTGTTCATTCTATCACTTCTTCTATCACTTCTAGAGAGAGAAGTCATTCTGCAAAGAAGAGAAGAAACAAAGGAGAAGAAACAGAGAAAGAAGAAGAGAAGGAGAAGTAGATCTCTTACATTTTCATCTTCAGGTTCCAATTTTTTGTTGTCTTATATCTAGACTAGTTTAAGTCTAAATGAAATTGGTTTTCTCTGTTTGTATGCATCAACTTTAGATTTAAAGTTGAGAAGAACATTTGTATCCGTTTCTTATTTATAATGAAATTTGCTGGTTGGCCCCGTGTTTTTTTACCCTCCAGGTTGAGAGGGTTTTCCACTAAATCTGGTGTTATTTTGTTCTGTGCTTAATCTTCTGTTTTAGACTTGGATAACATGTGCATTTACCCATCTCACATGGCTAGATTACAGTATAAAATTAATCTTTATTTCAAAATTCCCAACAAGTGGTATTAGAGCTGTTAGGTTTATTTTGAATAGTGATTTTGTAGGTTGAGATGGAAGGCAATAGCACAATGATCCGGTTGACAAATAATAACTAGCAGATTTGAAAATCCAAGATGGAGGATTTCATTTACTGTAAAGACTTGTATGATCCGGTTGAAGGAGATAGTGCGAAGCCAAAAGATATGTCTAACGGTGATTGGACAAAATTGAACAGGAAAGTAGTAGGCACAATCAGACAGTGGCTTGATGATAACGTGTACCACCATGTAGCAAGTGAGAAGAGTGCACATGAGTTGTGGAAGAAGATGGAGTCATTGTATGAGCAGAAAATAGCAGGTAACAAAGCGTTTTTGATTCGAAAGTTAGTAAATCTGAAATTCAGAGAAGGTGCAGGCGTTGCTGAGCATTTAAATGAGTTCCAGAGCTTGATTAATCAATTGTCAGTGATGGAGATGACCTTAGAAGATGAGTTGCAAGCTTTATTGCTCTTAGGATCATTGCCCGACAGTTGGGAGACATTGGTTGTGACAGTCAGTAATGCAGCTCTGAATGGTGTTCTTACTATGAGTATAGTTACTAGCAGCTTGTTCAATAAGGAGACAAGAAAGAAGTCAACTAATACAAATAGTGCACAGACCCTTGTCACAGAGAACAAGGGAAGAGCTGAATACCGACAACAATCAAGAGACCATAGCAAGTCCAGAGGTAGATCAAAATCTAAGGGAAGACAATATTATCATTGTGGTAAAGAAGGTCACATAAAGAAAAATTGTAGAGCCTGGAAAAGACTTCAGAATGAAGACAAAAATCAGAAGAAAGATGATGAGATCAGAAATACCACAGCCACAGTAACTGCATATGATGTAGTGATTCTTTCTTGTGAAAAAGAACAATATCTACATGTAGAAAGTCACCAAGGAGTTGAGTGGATAGTTAATACAGGTGCTTGCTATCATGCTACACCAAATAGAGAGTTCTTAATGACTTACAATGCTGAAGATCGTGATACAGTGAAGATGGGTATTACTAGTCACTCGAGCATTGTGGGTATTGGTGATATTTGTTTGCAGACAGAGCTGGGACATCAGTTAACACTGGAAGATGTGCGACATATTCCTGATTTGCGTCTAAACTTGATATCAGGTGATGTATTGGACAAAGATGAATTCAAGCATTACCTTGGTAGTGAAGAATGGAAGTTCAGCAAGGGATCAATGATTGTAGCAAAAGGGAAGTCGTGGAACTCCTTATACAGAACCCATGTGAAGATACTCAAGAATGGGTTGAATGCAGTACAAGCTAAAAGCTCTTTAAATCTGTGGCATCAACGTCTCGGCCACATGAGTGAGAAAGGGTTACGAATTCTGGTGAGGAAGCTTCACATCCCCTCAACCAAAGATGAGGTTCTGGATCTATGCGACTACTACCTATTTGGTAAGCAACACAGAATCTCTTTTAGTCAAACATCAGAAAGGAAACAGAATGTGCTGAACTTGGTTTATTCTGATGTGTGTGGTCCTTTTGAGGAGGAGTCATTGGGTGGCAATCGATACTTTCTAACATTTATTGATGATGCATCTAGAAATGTGTGAGTTTATTTCATGAGAACGAAAGACCAGATATTTAATTACTTTCAAGAGTTCCATGTCATGATAGAAAGAGAGACAAACAATAAACTGAAATGTCTTCGCTCTGATAACGGGGGAGAGTATACCTCCAAGGAGTTTAAAGCATATTGTGTAAAATATGGAATTCGACATGAGAAAACAGTGTCTGGAACTCCACAACACAATGGTGTAGCTGAGAGAATGAATCGCACCATTGTAGAAAAAGTGAGATGCATGCTGAAGATGACAAAGTTACCAAAACAGTTTTGGGCAAAAGCAGTTCGCACAACTTGCTATCTTATAAACAGGTCACCCTCTGTTCCTTTGAAGTTTGAAATACCAAAAAGAGTATGGTCAAAGAAGAATATTTCATACTCGCATCTAAGGGTGTTTGGATGCAAAGTATATGTGCATATTTCAAAGGAGCAAAGATTCAAGTTGGATGATAAAGCAATTCCATGTATTTTCCTTGGGTATAGAAATGAGGAATTTAGGTACAGATTATGGGACCCAGAAAAGAAGAGAATTGTTAGATGCAGAGATGTTGTGTTCTTCGAGGGTCAGAATGGGATAAATCCAGAAATCATTGAGAAGTTAGAGAGAGTTGATGAGTCCATAGAACTCATACCAATTCCTTCACATGTACAGTCAACAGTAACAGATGAAGATGAACATAATGAAGAAGTCACTGAGGAAACCTCTGACATGAATGATAATAATGATAATAAGACTGTTTATGATGTTTCTGAGCAGGGGGAGCAACATCATCAAGAGGAGCCAGAAAAGCGTCCATTAAGAAGGTCTGAAAGAGAGCACCAACCTTCTAAAAGGTACCCTTCTTCAGAGTATATACTATTGACAGAAGAAGGAGAGCCAAAAAGTTTTTAGGAGACACAAGTTCATAAAGACAAAGCTAAGTGGCAGAATGAAATGAAAGATGAGATGAAGTCATTGCAAGAGATGGACACATATGAGCTGGTGGAACTTCCTAAGGGCCGAAAGGCATTGAGAAACAAATGGGTGTTCAAGCTAAAGAGAGATGAAAATGGAGAAATTATAAAGTACAAAGCTCGACTTGTTGTAAAGGGTTTTGGACAGAAACAGGGCATCGACTTTGAGGAGATTTTCTCACCAGTGGTAAAGATGACTTCCATTCGTGCAGTGTTAGGTCTAGTAGCTAACTTAGACCTTGAGCTTGAGCAACTTGATGTAAAAACTGCATTTCTTCATAGTAACTTGGAAGAAGAGATCTAAATGGTGCAACCAGAGGGTTTTGAAGTGAAAGAAAAGGAGAACATGGTTTGCAAATTGAAGAAGAGTCTATACGGTTTGAAACAAGCTCCTAGACAGTGGTACAATAAATTTGACTCTTTTATGATGAGTCATGGGTACCAGAGAACCAAGGAAGATCCGTGTATTTACTTTAAAAGATTTTCTAATGGTAAGTTTTTGATCCTTTTACTTTATGTTGATGATATGTTGATTGTAGGACATGATGCTGAGAAAATAGCAATGTTGAAGAAGGAGATGTACAAGACATTTGATATGAAGGACATGGGCCAAGCACGTCAGATATTGGGAATGCAGATTACTCGTGATAGAAAGGCTAAGAGACTTTGGTTGTCACAAGAGAAGTACATTGAAAGGGTGTTTGAAAGATTCAACATGCAAGGAGCAAAGGAAGTAAGTTGTCCACTTCTTAGCTATTTTAAATTGAGCAAAAAGATGTGTCCATCAATAGAGAAAGAAAATGATAAAATGTCAAGTGTATCATACTCCTCAGCTGTAGGGAGTTTGATGTATGCAATGGTTTGCACTAGGCCAGATATAGCGCATGCAGTCGGTGTGGTAAGTAGGTTCCTATGTAATCCAGGAAAACAACTTTGGGAAGCAGTGAAGTGAATTCTTAGATATCTAAGAGGCACTTCCAATTTGTGTTTGAGTTTTGGAAATGGTGAAGCCGTGTTAGAAGGTTACACAGATGCTGATATGGCTGAAGATCTAGATAATAGAAAATCCACTTCGGGTTATGTGTTTACTTTTGCAGAGGGAGCCGTGTCATGGCAATCCAAGTTGCAGAAATGTGTAGCTTTATCAACAACAGAAGCAGAATACATTGTAGCAACTGAAGCTGGTAAGGAGTTATTGTGGATGATTAGATTTCTCATAGAGCTTAGTATGCAACAAGAAGATGCAATTGTTTTCTGTGATAGCCAGAGTGCCATAGATTTGAGCAAGAATGCTACATATCATTCCAGAACTAAGCATATTGATGTGAGGTTTTATTGGTTAAGAGATGTAATTGAAAACCAACAGATGAAGCTAAAGAAAATTCACACGGATAAGAACCCGTCATACATGTTTACGAAGATTGTTCCAAAAGACAAGTTTGAGCTCTCTGTTGTCGGCTTGTCGGCATGAATACCAAGTGATGACTTGAAGATCGGTGTGCCTCTCTCCGTGGGCTGGAGAGGGAGATTGTTGGGCCTTTGGGTCCAGCCCAGTCAAGCATTTAATTAAATGAGAAAAACCTAAGAATGTTGCTCATTCTATCACTTCTAGAGAGAGAAGTCATTCTGCAAAGAAGAGAAGAAATAGAGGAGAAGAAACAAAGGAAGAAGAAGAGAAGGAGAAGTAGATCTCTTACATTTTCACCTTCAGGTTCCAATTTTTTGTTGTCTTATATCTAGACTAGTTTGAGTCTAAATGAAATTGGTTTTCTCTGTTTGTATGCCTCAACTTTGGGTTTAAAGTTGAGAAGAATATTTGTATCCGTTTTTTATTTATAGTGAAATTTGCTGGTTGGCCTCGTGGTTTTTTACCCTCCAGGTTGAGACGGTTTTCCACGTAAATCTGGTGTTGTTTTGTTCCGTGCTTGATCTTCTACTTTAGACTTTGATAACCTGTGCATTTACCCATCTCACATTGCTAGATTACAGTATAAAAGTAATCTTCATTTCAAAATTCCCATCAAATTAATCATATAGTATGTATATCATGCATGTTACAAGTCTCATAATTAGACTAGCTAGCTACTATGCACGTACAAATCAAAATCAATATTTATTTTTTTTACAAATTAAATGGTATAAATAAATAAAATAGAGATATAAATCAAAACTATATATAGTTTTGAGTTTTTGTGTGAAGAGAATATCGGTTAAAAGAGGAGGGGGTGTTGTCGGTCTCAGATCTAAAGATACGACAAAAGATGCCAACAGGACTGTTTGTTTGTCTTTTAGCTAGCTAGGTTAATTATTCGACAATTAACCCCCAAAACTTATGCTCGTAGTAATTCGATCTCTTATGTTGAAATTAATGTTTTTAATTAAAATAAATATTTTTAATTAATTATGGTATTGATTAGGATAATATTGGGAGGTTATAAGTTACAATATTTAATTCTAAGATAACGAAAAGATTTTGATTTTTATTATATATTTACCTTGTAATGGGATGATTGGAGAAGGACAACAAAATAATAATATTTCCATTTCCTTTTGTAACCTTCGTTCCTTATTTTTCTCTTCAACCCAACAAAGTGGTATCAAAGCTTCAAGATCGATCCATGGCGATGCTAGGAGATTTTTGGCCGATACGAGGAGTGCAACTCATTTTCGATGGAGAAGATTATGATTATTGGAGTGTTATGATGAAGACACTCCTAGTCTCACAAGATTTGTGGGATTTGGTGGAGAACGGACACACTGAAGATCAAGATGCCGTAGGATCATCAGATCGTTCCTCCGATAAAAAGTTAAAGGAGAACAAAAAGAAAGATGCGAAAGCCTTATTTATTATTCAACAAAGTATTTCTCGTAAGCTTTTTCCGAGAATAATAGGGGTTAATACATCGAAGGAAGCGTGAGATATATTGCAAAAGGAATTTAAAGGGAGCGACAAAATGAAGACAGTGAAGCTCCTGACTCTCAAACGAGAGTTTCAAAATTTAAGGGTGAAGGAGAAAGAAACTCTAGAAGAGTACTTCTCAAGGGTGATCGAAGTTGTAAATCAAATCAAGTGTCTTGGCGATGACTTGACCGACAAAACGATTTGGGAGAAGATCTTAATAAGTCTTTCTCCAAAGTATGACAATATGGTGGCCATTATTGAAGAAATGAAAGACCTCTCGTCACTCAGTATTCACGATTTGATGGGTTCTCTTGAGATGCATGAACAACAAATGAAGCGACATACCGAAGCTTCCCTCGAAAGTGCCTTTCAATCGAAAGTGAGTGTAAAAGAAGATTCTACTGAAAGCTCAAGTAAACGTCAATATTCGCGTGGCGGTGGAAGTTATGGAAGAGGTCGAGGATGTGGCCGAGGGGGAGGTAAAAACTTCCATGATAACAAATTTTTCCATCATTGTAAAAGATCAGGTCACGTTGAAGAAGACTGTTATCATAAAGGTAAACCTCAATGTTTTAATTGCAAGAGGTTTTGTCATATGCAAAAGGATTGTCGAGATCAAAGAAGAGAGCAGGCCAATTATACCGAGGAGAAAAGGAATTGTGAAAGTGATGGAAACACATTTTTTGCATGTCAAGCGGCTATCGAAAAAAATGATAACGAGTGGTATGTTGATAGTGGGTGCAGCAATCACATGACCGGAGATGAGTCAATTTTTTGCAAAATTGACAAGAGTGACACAACTCGGATCACAATGGGTAATGGTGCTGTGGTGAAATCAAATAGAAGAGGTACGATCGCCGTAGATTCAAAAAAGGTAAATTTTTAATCCATGATGTGTTGTTTGTTCCGGATTTAGCTCAAAATTTGCTGAGTGTTGGGCAACTTATGCAAAATAATCATGCATTGTATTTCGATGATGATTATTGTAAAATTTTTGACAAGAAAAATAATAGAGAGTTGATTGCGGTTGTTAAGATGGAGAGGAATCAAAATTTTCCTCTAAATCTTAAACCTGCAAGTTGTGCATCGATGAAGACCAATGTTGAAGATATGTCATGATTGTGGCATAAACGGCTTGGGCATGTGAACTTTGAGAGCTTGAAATTGCTAAGCAGAAAAACTATGGTGTATGAGTTGCCAAATATTGATGACAAGCATGATGTTTGCGAGGTATGTGCTCTTGGTAAAATCCAGCGAGAGACGTTTCCGAAAAAGAAAGCCTGGAGAGCAAAATCATTATTGGAGCTCGTTCACACTGATATCTGTGGTCCGATGTCCAAAAACTCTCACAGAGTATATTCTGCCTGCGACAGATGCACAGTCGGCTGCGACAGATGCACTGTCGCCTGCGACAGATGCACAGTCGGCTGCGAAAATGCATCGTCGCCATCAACATCCTGCAACAGCCTTCGACAAAAGCATTTTAAACCCAAAAATAAACCTAAACAATAAACCTAAACAATAAACCCTACCTAAACCTAAACCCATACCTAAACCTAAACAATACCCTAAACCATTCTTCCATTATAGCATGCATGGATATAAAACGGGAGAACTAGGATAGAAACGGGGAAGATAAACTCACCTTCGTCGTTCTGGAGTTGTGATTCTCGTCGGGGGCTCTTATTTGTCGTCGGGGGCTCGTCGGGGTTCGGGGGAGAGGACGTCGTCGATGTTTCGGGGGCTTTTCGTCGTCGTCGTCTTCGGGTGGTAGGGGAAGTTGGAAACGAGAGAGAGGGAGGGAAAGGAGAAGGGGGGGGGGGAAAGGGAAACGACGGGGAGGGATAGAAAATCAATTTTTTTTTTAAAATTAAAGGGCAAAAGTGACCTTTTGCCTTGGCAAAAGATTAAAAATGAAAAATTTAATAATGGTATGCTATATGTGGTAATAACCCTCTTATGAGGGTTATTTCATCAAATTTCCCTATTAAATGGTACTAGCTAGAACTATATTTATTTTATTAAATGGATCATCTAACAAAAAAATGTATTTGTTGATACCTCTTTGTGTCTTAATTGTATTGTAACTGTTTAATTAATTATTCATTATTGACATTGAAGTTGTTTCTTCAATTGTAAATGTTGTATTGCAGCACCCTAAACGGTTTAGGGTATTTTACTTGGAACAGGAAAAGGGATATATATATAATAATCTCTTCTAGTGTTTTTAGTGCCTCTGATCGTGATAATCGATCCAACAACAGAAGAAAAAATAGATGTGGATACATTTGATTACAGTAGTTGTGATTAAAATCTTGTTTCTAGTTGTCAGTTATAGAAGACTGGAAGCAATCAATTGATGATTTGGGTGATTAAGCGAGTTAAATCATTTTAATAATATTTTTTTGGATAGGCAAATTTTTATATTAATATATGTTAACCAAACCAGAGAAAGTAGAATATGGTGGCCTGAGCGCCTTGTGGAGGGGAATTACATGAGACCGTTAGATGAAGCAGCAGTAGCAGAAAAGAAAGGCTAAATAAAATATAAAGGTTACATGAGCTTAGAGGAGGAGTCTGATTGTGAGTGGAATCCTTACAGTATGATTGGAAGAAGGAAAGGTCCATTCAATAAACCCTTCCACTTGTGCTGGGAGGAGGAGTTGGCGGTCCGCTGAAAAGACACAAGATACGTTTTCTTCTGATTCGTCTTCAAATATGATAGTTTCAATGGATGAACAGTAACACGAACAATAGGGTTCATGGTAATGGTGGGATAAAAGGTCAAATTCGCATTCCCTACGTTAGTTACGGTCCTTGAGGAATTTTCTTAAGTTGATGACAGTGCACTGCAGCCTTCTTCATGGTGATCATCTCAACTTGCTGATCCGTATAACCTAATCCGCATAAGTATGGGTTGTAATCGTCTGCCACAAGGTCATAAATGAGTCCTAGATTGGTTGCCTTAGACAGGTTGACATGGCCGGCACCAATGGCAAACATGGTGGCGGGCTGAAGGTTTTCATCCACAATGGGATCTTTCCTGGCGTTCATATGGTAGGCTGTTGTCATGATAGCTGATTTCAGGGCAGCCAGGGACCATGAAAAATCTTAAGCAGAGCGGCTACACCGCTGAGGTGCAGACAGGCCATCGAGGTTCCTGCCAGCAAATGAAATTGGGCATTGGGGTACTTGTTTGAGGCAGCTAAAATATTGAGGCCTGGTCTGATGATGTCACGTTTTAGAATCCCGGGGTTCTCAAAACTAGGGCCTCTGGATGAGAAGTAAGACACGGCGGGAGTCTTACTACTTGTTCTTGCAGAGTGTTCTAGAATCCCTTACGTTGGATAATTTGATGAAATAACCCTCATAAGAGGGTTATTACCATATTTAACATAGCCTTACTAATTTTTTCATATATAACCTTTTGTCAGTGCAAAATGTCTCTTTTTCCCTTTAATTTAAAAAAAAAAATCATTTTCTTTTCATTCTTTTTCCCTTCTCCCCCGTTTTCCCTCCCTCTCCCACTGTTCAACCCCCTACATCTGTGACGACCGATCAACCATCCTCTCCCCCAAGCCTTCGACAGATGCATTTTAAACCCAAAACGATCCAGTCAACCAATAAACCTAAACAATAAACACGAAATCATTCTTCCATTTCAGCATGCATTGAATATAAACGATAGAAAACGGGAAAACTCGGATAGAAAACGGGAAAAACATGGAAGATAAACTCACATTCGTCGTTCTGGAGTTCTGCTTCTTGTCGGGGGCTCTTATTTGTCGTCTGGGGCTCGTCGGGGTTCGGGGGAGAGGACGTCGTCGATGTTTCAGGGGCTTCTTGTTGTCGTCGTCGTCTTCGGGCTTGATCGGTCGTCTTCGGGGGGGGGTAGGGGAAGTTGAAAAGTGAGAGAGGGAGGGAAAGGAGAAGGAAAGGGAAAAGACAGAAATGAAATATTTTTTTTTTATTTTATTTAAAGGGTAAAAGTGACATTTTGCCTGAGCAAAAGGTTAAAAATGAAAAAATTAGTAAATACATGCTATATATGGTAATAACCCTCTTATGAGGGTTATTTCATCAAATTTCCCCTTACGTTGTCATGGTACACTCTGCAATTACCATAAAAAATATATATATTTTATCTCATGAGCATGCATCAAGAAATTTTGAATCCCGCAATCACATCACAACAAAAAAATATATTTTTTTATCTCATGAACATGCATCAAGAAATTTTAAAAAATTGTAATTTATTTTATGAATTTTAGTTACCTCTAATATCCGCTCTATTATGAGAGTAATATAAATAAATAGAAAACCTCTTTCACTCGATTTTGAAAATCCCAAAAATATTATTCCAGTTAATACAAAAATAGGAAGATATATCAGACAGAACATAACAGATGATGTAATACCTTGTAAAGACGTAAAATATCTCGTGTTAGCTTGCCAGAATCATACCAGGCATGTCTATTGACGACCTGAGTTATTTCAGTTCGCAATAAAGGGCTAACCATATGCTTCTTTCCCAGTGAAGTATGCAAAAGTATTCTAGCAAAAGCAGGAACAACTTCCCTTGACAAGCTTACATTTAGCAATACCACTCACTTTATGTTCACCTTAAGTCGGACATAAAACAATTAAGGTGATAAGAAAAAAAATTTAAACAAATTTTTATTTGATACAGGTTAGAAAATATATAACTGTTTAGATACATTAAAGAGATTGCAGACAGACATCACTCTTTAATACCATTACATCAGTGAGGGAGCATGGTGAAATTCATAAATCCTTGTATATTAGGACTAAGGCTGTGTTTAAAGCTTATCACTTATTCTAAATAATGGTTTATTCAACAATTAACTCATTCAGCACATAAAATAAAGTTTTCAACATACTTTTCAGTTTTTTATCAAAATGCACACATCTATCACGCAAAGCTATTCAAATATTGACCTCATTTAGAATGTTTTTGTATCCGCATGATACATAAATGGTTGAAAACTAAACCTAGGCCTTGCATCCAGTTATTTCAAATAATCATGCTTGTTTTGGGTTATAAAAATGTGAGTTATGGGGTTATTATTTGGATAAAAAACCTTAAAGAGTATTAAATATATAATGAAAAAATAGATATTTTTCAAATAGAGGGTAATTTGGTTAATGATTTGTGATTGATGAGGAAGATGTAAGATGGACTATGGGATATTTGAGATTATTTTCAAATAGCCAAAATGATCAAGGCCCTAGGATAGAGATAGATTCAACATTTTACTTTTGTTTCTAGATCGATCCAGATTTTAAAACAGAAATAAAAAGTGTTTGCAAATCAGCATTAATGAACTTCATATCAGCATGAAGGCTTTTACTTGTGAAAAGGTGTTATAGTTTGTGGCTCGAATTCTTGTTAGGTCAGCGGGCTTTGCCCGCACTGTATGGACTTGTAGTCTTAATGGGTCTGATCCCTTTTAATTTACATCATTTTTTAGGGTTAGACAATATATAGAGAAGACAACCGTCTTTTCTCTAATACAGTTTTACGTTGTCCACCAAAAATATGTACAATCTTCGTTATAGTGAAATCTTCTCTTCTGCCCGTGGTTTTTCACCCGTAAAGGGTTTTCCACGTAATCTTGGTGTTCGTTCTTCTTTATCGTTTTTATCCTCGTTTATTGTGGTTTAGATTCTAACAAAAGGTCTTTCACTATTCCAAATTAATAGGGTGGCAGGTCTTACAAGAAGGAGCAGAAGAGAAAACTCAGTGGTTCATTTCTATAATTACAATTTTGATCAGAAAATTATTGTTTAAAGCTGCAAAAGTCAAATGGTAAGATGCTGCTACAAAAAGAATGGCATGATAATATTTAATATATGTTGTACTACCTTGCTAGTTCATCATAAAAGTCCAGAATAATACAAAGGCACTCAAATAACTAGATTGACATGTAGAACCAAGTAAACTAACTAACCTATGTTTTATCTAGCGATTTATAGATCATTTGTGCAGCCTTCAAGGCAAGAAGGCCTCCATCATCATGACCAATAAGTATAACTGATTTAAACCAACCTTGGAACAGAAAGAAAGCAGCAAATCAACTTGCAATTCTACTTGCAGAGTGTACCATGACAACGTAAGGGATTCTAGAAAACTCTGCAAGAACAAGTAGCAAGGCTCCCGCCGTGAGAGCCCCGAAATTCTAAAACCTGACATCATCAAACCAGGCCTCAATATTTTAGCTGCCTCAAACAAGTACCCCAATGCCCAATTTCATTTACTGTCAGGAACCTCCATGGCCTGTCTCCAACTCAGCGGTGTAGCCGCTCTGCTTAAGTGTGTTCATGATCCCTGGCTGCCCTGAAATCAGCTATCATGACAACAGCCTACCATATGAACGCCAAGAAAGAGCCCATTGTGGATGAAAACCTCTAGCCCGCCACCATGTTTGCCATTGGTGCCGGCCTTGTCAACCCGTCTAAGACAACCAATTCGGGACTCATTTATGACTTTGTGGCAGACGATTGCGGATTAGGTTATACGGATCAGCAAGTTGAGATGATCATTATGAAGAAGGCTGTAGTGCACTGTCATCAACTTAAGAAAATTCTTCAAGGACCGTAACCAACGTAGGGAAGGCGAATTTGACCTTTTATCCCACCATTACCATGAACCCTAGTGTTTGTGTCACTGTTAATCCATTGAAACTATCATTTTCGAAGACGAATCAGAAGGAAACGTATCTTGTGTCTTTTCAGCGGACCGCCAACTCCAACTCCTCCTGCTCCTCTATCCCGCACAAGTGGAAGGGTTTATTGAATGGACCTGTCCTTCTTCCAATCATTCTTCTGCAAGGATTCCACTCATAATTCCTCCTCTAAACTCATGTAACCTTTATATTTTATTTAGTCTTTCATTCTACTGCTGCTTCAGCTAACCTCATGTATGACCTTGTGGCAGACGATTACATCCCATACTTATGCGTATTAGGTTATACGGATCAAAAAGTTGAGATGATCACCATGAAAAATGCTGCAGTGCACTGTCATCAACTTAAGAAAATTCATCAAGCCCACCTCAATTATCCTTCTTTTTCAGTGTTAAGGAGGAGGAACACGACTAGGATTGTCATTCTGTTATGTGGGTGTGTGGGGTTTTAGTTATAGGCAGGGAAGGAGTTACTTATATATAATGTTTCAGCTTGCAAGGTTATAGAAAACATAAAGAAGGAAGGATGGAAAAAAATGATCATAAATTAAAGACAGTGAGTTTTCTTTTTATTCAAACAAGCCTTTTCCCAAATTAGTTCTAAATTTTGGGTGGGTTTTCTTTTTATTCAAACTGATACACGTTTCTCCCCCAATTAGTTTTGAACTTCTGATCATAATAATGGATGTAAGTTCCGGCCAGAGAGTGTTATGCTTTTGCATAGTCCCATCTTTAAAGTCCTAAATTTAAATATTAATTAATAAATATATTTTATGAATTATTTAAATTTTAATATATATTAGAATAGTTTTTATATAATATATTATAATTATATATTTTATTTTTATTAAATATATTAGGTAGTATAACTTTTTTTTATGGTTCCAAATTTTGTGTTTGAATATCAAGTAAACTCTTTCATGTAATAATTAACAAATATTATAGGTTATGTCTATTATATAGACATTATAATTAACAAATAAGAAAGTTAATATAATATAATAATATAATACTGACATTATCACAATTTTATAGTATTGTAATAATATTTTACAAATATATTATAATATATTTTAACAAACCCATCAAAGTGGCCTAGATAGTGAAAAGAGTTTAGGATTTTGAGACTGATCGAGAATTTATAACTTAATATGTTTTGATAGAGTTTGTTTGAAAAATAATGATTAGTGTTGATTTTGAGGAATTGTAATTTTTTTTATAAAAAGACTTAAATGTATAAATAATAAAATAATAATAATTTAAAATAAAGAATATTTTAGTATTTTGTTAATGAATTAAAATTTCTAAACCCTACATTTTTTTGTTGTTGTGAATTATGTTATTCCCTAATATTTAATATTTAGTAATAATTCCAAAAATCTTATTCCCAAATCTATTATTCAAACACTTATGTCAAGCAAATGCCCTTAATTATAATTTGGAATTGTATCAAGTCCTTTCCTTGGATCTATTGCATTATGCATGACTATCAATGTTTTTCTATACTTATATAATTAAGATGTTGGGTTATAAACTTATAAATATATGTTATGGCACAAATTAATTATATCTTAATCAAATATAAAATAAAATAAAAAAATCACTTCTTCTTTTCCAAGTTCTTGTTAATGTGCAATTAATCCAACAGAACAATGGGCAATTAATGACATTAAAACCTAATATCGTCTCCAAAAGACATTGTCATGGCTCCCTTGACCAGCTAACCCAAGAGGCTTAATCATCCATTAAGGCCCAACCAAAAGAACATTCTAGAAAGCCTTGTGAGTCATTTAATGTAGTGGTTGGTTATTAGGGTGGTAGTTGGATAGTAACTCATTATTGTGGTGGTTGGCTAGCACACCATTAATGAGGTAGTTGGGTAATTAATGTAGTAGTTGAGATTAACCCTATAAATACCTTTGAGGTATACCTTTATAAATCATCAAGTATTTTATCAATATAATTATTTTCTCTCTCTAAAAGTTCTTGTGTTTATTCAAGTGTTGCATTGAGAAAGGCTGACTAGTTATTGATCTTACGAAGATAATAACTAGTACCGCACGATTCGTTGGAGAAAAGACCAAGCCTGTGACAATTGGTATCAGAGAGAAAATGACGAAGAGATCGGATGAAAGTTCAAAGGTCGTGGATGAAGTAGAGAAACTTCCCCACGGGACCGGAGAAGATGGTAGGATCTCTCGCAAAGTTCAAACGGGAGGATCCAAAGCTACCAAAGAAAGAGAGAGATCAAGGGACGCTATCGTTGACATTATCGTCAGGCTGGAGAAGGTAGTTCTCACAATGGCGTACGGACAAGATAATGTTGGGGACCTAGAGGAACGCATTGTCGAGCTTGAGAAGGAGAGAGACGAGCTTCGAGAAGGAATGCAAGGTGCCTTAAACGAGGGCTTGTCAAAATGTCAAGAGCAAGCTCAGATCATGGAGCAAACCCTTATTGGTGAAATCAATACCTTGACCGAGAAACTTGAGGTAATGTCATCTAAACTACAAGTCACCGAAGAGGATGTGGTGTTACTCAAGAAGGCGGTTGCGCAAGAATGCGGACGTGCGCCTGTTGGAGTCCCCAATCCGACAAGGATAGATGTTCCAAGACCTAAAGCGTATTTAGGCGAGAGGAATGCGAAGGAGATTGATAACTTCTTATGGGGTCTGGACCAGTACTTCAAAGCACTCGGCCTGGTAGAAGAGGCGAGGAAGATAGATACTGCCACGACATAATTAGAAGACACCGCAATGTTGTGGTGGAGGCGAAGGAGTAGCGACATAGAAAGAGGTACGTGTTCTATTAACACTTGGACCGAATTCAAGGAAGAACTCAAGAGGCAGTTTTATCCTGAAAATGCTATTCGAGAAGCAAGAGCCAAGTTGCGGCGACTCTCACATAGGGGGAGTATCAAGGAGTACGTCAAGGAATTAATTGCCACTCTCCTTGAGATCCCCAACTACTCGGACGAAGAAGCTTTGTTTGCCTTCACCGATGGTCTACAAATGTGGGCTAAACTAGAGTTAGAACGGCGTGGCGTCCAAGATCTAAACACCGACATTGTTGTGGTTGAATCTTTAGTTGAAATGCGAAGACAAGACAACACAAAATCGACTCACGATAGGAGCGACAAGGGGAAGAACGGTAGAGATCGTTTTCACAATAGGGAAGCTCCATCTAAGTTCCCCAAACCCAATAGTGGAGATCAGGACGAGAAAAGTGGGGAGTGACCCCGGATAAAATGCTTCTTTTGCGAGGGACCACATAAAGCAAGAGAATGCCCCACGAAAAACAAATTATTTGCATTATTGGAGGAGCAGGAACGCCTTCATGAAGAGGCGCGATTGGGGTCGCTACATCTCCTCAGTTCTATTAAAGCCAAGTTCGAAGAACCAAAGTCCGCGATGAAGGGACGATTGTTCGTAGAAACGAAAGTGGGAAACCACACGGTTAAAGCTTTATTGGACACAGGAGCCAACAGTAACTTCCTAGAGGCAAAAGAGGCGGGAAGATTGGGGATCGATTACACCAAAGAGAAAGGGTGGCTGAAAGCGGTCAATTCGGCACCAAGTGCGACATATGGCGTTGCTCGTGATGTAAGGGTCAACTTGGGAGAATGGACTGGAGTCTTAGATTTTTCCATTGTTGACATGGACGATCACAAAATGGTACTTGGCATAGAATTTCTAGACAAGGTAAATGCTTTCCCACTTCCTTTTGCAAATACTATGTGCATTCTAGAGCAAGGCAATACTTGCATAATTCCTTTAACAAGGGAAGTCAAGATAGAAGCTAGACATCTTTCTTCCATGCAACTCTCAAAAGGCATGAAGAAAGTTTGTCCAACATTCCTTGTTAGCCTGAAGGAAGATGAGAAAAGCGTGTCTCAAGAGAAGACACCTCTAGAAGTCACGAAGGTTCTAGAGAGGTTTCAAGATGTAATGTCCGCTGAGTTGCCAAAGAAACTCCCTCCGAAGAGAGAGGTGGATCACAAAATAGAGTTAGCCGAAGGTACTAAACCACCAGCAACGGTCCCTTATCGCATGGCACCTCCCGAATTGAAGGAACTGAGGAAGCAATTAAAGGAGTTGTTGGAAGCGGGCTATATCAAGCCGTCCAAAGCACCTTATGGAGCACCGGTACTTTTCCAAAAGAAGCAAGATGGGTCGCTTCGAATGTGCATTGATTACCGAGCTCTCAACAAGTTGACGATAAAGAACAAGTACCCTATCCCGTTGATTGCTGACTTGTTCGACCAACTTGGTGATGCGAAGTGGTTCACAAAATTTGATCTACGGTCGGGATACTACCAAGTAAGAATAGCGGAGGGAGACGAGCCCAAAACCGCATGTGTTACGAGGTATGGATCTTTTGAGTTCTTAGTTATGCCTTTTGGTTTGACGAATGCTCCTGCTACATTCTGTACCTTGATGAATCGAGTCTTCCAACCTTTCCTGGACAAGTTCGTTGTGGTGTACATAGACGATATTGTCATATATAGCAGAACATTGGAGGATCATCTACAACACCTACAACAAGTTTTCCAAGTATTAAGGGAAAATGAGTTGTTTGTCAAGAAAGAGAAGTGTGAATTCGAAAGGTCAGAAGTGATGTTCTTGGGGGCATATCGTGGGAAGGGGCCAACTCCGGATGGACAAGGCCAAGGTGCGAGCCATTGAAGAGTGGAAACCACCGAGGAAGGTTACTGAGCTGCGATCTTTCCTCGGCCTTATCAATTACTATCGGAAGTTTATAAAGGGGTACTCATCGATCGCATCCCCATTAACGGACCTATTAAAAAAGAATAAGTCGTGGAATTGAGATACAAGATGCAACGAGGCATTTGAGAAGCTGAAACAGGCAGTGATGGAGGAACCCGTGTTGGTACTACCAAACCACACCATGGCTTACGAAATCCACACAGATGCCTCAGATTTTGCCCTTGGTGGAGTGTTGATGCAAGAGGGACACCCCGTCGCCTATGAGAGTCGCAAGCTCAATGATGCGGAACGTCGGTACACCATCCAAGAAAAAGAGATGACTGCGGTTATCCATTGCTTGCGAACATGGAGACACTACTTGTTAGGGGCTAAGTTCGTCGTGAAGACCGACAATGTGGCAACAAGCTATTTCCTCACTCAAAAGAAGTTGACTCCAAAACAAGCAAGGTGGCAATCTTTTCTCGCAGAGTTCGACTTCATTATGGAGTATAAACCGGGAAAAGCCAACTTGGTAGCAGACGCTTTGAGTAGGAAGGCAGAGTTAGCCGCAATCACAAGTGCTAATTTTCCTTTAGTAGATCAAATCAAGGAAGGAATTGAGCACGACCCACAAGCCAAGAGTTTAAAAGAATTGGCAGAGAAAGGGAAGACTCGCCAATTTTGGATAAGAGATGGAATACTCATTACCAAAGGAGATAGAATCTATGTACCAAGGTGGGAAGGATTAAGGAAATCCATTCTAAAGGAGTGTCACGACTCAAGATGGGCTGGACATCCAGGAACAAATCGTACATTGGCGCTAGTAGAACGTGGGTATTATTGGCCTCAGATGAGAGACGACATTGAAGTCTATGTTAAAACGTGTCTTGTGTGTCAACAAGATAAGGTGGATCAACACAAGACTGCGGGATTGTTAGAGCCATTGCCAACCCCGGAGAGACCTTGGGAAAGCATTTCCATGGACTTCATCACTTGTCTACCCAAGTCTGATGGGTGTAGCAACATAATGGTTGTGGTGGATCGGTTTAGCAAATACAGAGTGTTCATCCCCATGACGACAAAGTTCACATCTGAAGATGCAGCTCGATCATTTTTCAAGTATGTGATGAAATATTGGGGCATTCCAAAATCCATTGTGAACGATCGAGATACTCGCTTCACTGGAAGGTTTTGGATGGAGTTGTTCAAGCTTATGGGATCTGAACTCAACTTCTCAACTAGCTTTCACCCGCAAACCGACAGACAAACAGAAAGGGTGAACGCTTTACTTGAGTTGTTCTTAAGGCACTACGTGAGCGCCAACCAAAAAGACTGGACAAAGTTGCTTGACATAGCCCAATTTGCATACAATCTGCAAAAAAGTGAATCAACAGGGGGAAGTCCCTTTGAGATAGCTACAGGTCAACAACCCTTAACCCCACACACTTTGGCGATGTGATACAAAGGCCCAAGTCTTACGGCCTTTAAGTTCGCCAAAGGATGGCATGAGGAAGCTGACATAGTACGAGCCCACCTCGCCAAGGCCGCCAAAAGAATGAAGAAATGGGCGGACAAGAAGAGAAGGCACTTGGAGTTCGAAGAAGGAGACCAAGTGATGGTAAAACTCCTCCTCCATCAAGGGAGACGCTTTTCGCAAGTTCACAAGGGACTGATGAGGCGGTATGAAGGCCCTTTCATCGTGGAGAAACGGATTGGAAAGTTGGCCTATCGCTTAAAATTACCGATGCATGTGGAGATGCATCCCGTATTCCATGTAAGTTTACTAAAACCTTATCATGAAGATAAAGAAGATCCAAGTAGATGGGAGTCAAAACGAGCTCCTACGGCAATCACTATCGTACCCGAGAAAGAAGCCGAAGAGATATTGGCACATCGGGTCATACCGAGGAGGGGTACCCATCCAAGTTATGTCGAATACTTTGTAAAGTGGAAGGGACTACCAGAAAGTGAAGCCAGTTGGGAACACGAATTAGTACTATGGAACTTCAAAGACGTAATTCGTAGCTATAAGGAGGACGCGACAAGGACGTCGCCAGATTGAGTGGGGGAGAATGTCATGGCTCCCTTGACCAGCTAACCTAAGAGGCTTAATCATCCATTAAGGCCCAACCCAAAGAACATTATAGAAAGCCTTGTGAGTCATTTAATGTAGTGGTTGGTTATTAGGGTGGTAGTTGGATAGTAACTCATTATTGTGGTGGTTGGCTAGCACACCATTAATGAGGTAGTTGGGTAATTAATGTAGTAGTTGGGATTAACCCTATAAATACCTTTGAGGTATACCTTTGTAAATCATCAAGTATTTTATCAATATAATTACTTTCTCTCTCTAAAAGTTCTTGTGTTTATTCAAGTGTTGCATTGAGAAAGGCTAACTAGTTATTGATCTTACGAAGATAATAACTAGTGCCGCACGGTTCGTTGGAGAAAAGACCAAGCCCGTGACATGATAATATTTAATATCTGTTGTACTGCCTTGCCAGTTCATCATAAAAGTCCAGAATAATACAAAGGCACTCAAATAACTAGATTGTCATGTAGAACCAAGTAAACTAACTAACCTGTGTTTTATCTAGTGATTCATGGATCATTTGTGCAGCCTTCAAGGCAAGAAGGCCTCCATCATCATGACCAATAAATATAACTGATTTAAACCAACCTTGAAACAGAAAGAAAGCAGCAAATCAACCTGCAATTCTACTTGCACAGTGTACCATGACAACGTAAGGGATTCTAGAACACTCTGCAAGAACAAGTAGTAAGGCTCCCGCCGTGAGAGCCCTAGAATTCTAAAACCTGACATCATCAAACCAGGCCTCAATATTTTAGCTGCCTCAAACAAGTACCCAATGCCCAATTTCATTTGCTGATAGGAACCTCCATGGCCTGTCTCCAACTCAGCGGTGTAGCCGCTCTACTTAAGAGTGTTCATGATCCCTGGCTGCCCTGAAATCAGCTATCATGACAACAGCCTACCATATGAACGCCAGGAAAGAGCCCATTGTGGATGAAAACCTCCAGCCCGCCACCATGTTTGCCATTGGTGTCGGCCTTGTCAACCTGTCTAAGACAACCAATTCGGGACTCATTTATGACTTTGTGGCAGACGATTGCGGATTAGGTTATACGGATCAGCAAGTTGAGATGATCACCATGAAGAAGGTTGCAGTGCACTGTCATCAACTTAAGAAAATTCTTCAAGGACCGTAACCAAGGTAGGGAAGGCGAATTTGACATTTTAATCCAACCATTACCATGAACCCTAGTGTTCGTGTCACTGTTAATCCATTGAAACTATCATTTTCGAAGACAAATCAGAAGGAAACGTATCTTGTGTCTTTTCAGTGGACTGCCAACTCCAACTCCTCCTGCTCCTCCGTCCCGGCACAAGTGGAAGGGTTTATTGAATGGACCTGTCCTTCTTCCAATCATTCTTCTGCAAGGATTCCACTCACAATTCCTCCTCTAAGCTCATGTAACCTTTATATTTTATTTAGTCTTTCATTCTGCTGTTGCTTCAGCTAACCTCATGTATGACCTTGTGGCAGACGATTACATCCCATACTTATGCGGATTAGGTTATACGGATCAAAAAGTTGAGATGATCACCATGAAAAATGCTGCAGTGCACTGTCATCAACTTAAGAAAATTCATAAAGCCCACCTCAATTATCCTTCTTTTTCAGTGTTAAGGAGGAGGAACACGACTAGGATTGTCATTCTGTTGTGTGGGTGTGTGGGGTTTTAGTTATAGGCAGGGAAGGAGTTACTTATATATAATGTTTCAGCTTGCAAGGTTATAGAAAACATAAGGAAGAAAGGATGGAAAAAAAATATCATAAATTAAAGACAGTGAGTTTTCTTTTTATTCAAACAAGCCTTTTCCCAAATTAGTTCTAAATTTTGGGTGGGTTTTCTTTTTATTCAAACAGATACACGTTTCTCCCCCAATTAGTTCTGAACTTCTGATCATAATAATGGATATAAGTTCCGGCCAGAGAGTGTTATGCTTTTGCATAGTCCCCTATTTAAAGTCCTAAATTTAAATATTAATTAATAAATATATTTTATGAATTATTTAAATTTTAATATATATTAGAATAGTTTTTATATAATATATTATAATTATATATTTTATTTTTATTAAATATATTAGGTAGTATAACTTTTTTTTTATGATTCTAAATTTTGTGTTTGAATATAAGTAAACCCTTTCATTTAATAATTAACAAATATTATAGGTTATGTCTATTATATAGACATTATAATTAACAAATAAGAAAGTTAATATAATATAATAATATAATACTGACATTATCACAATTTTATAATATTGTAATAATATTTTACAAATATATTATAATATATTTTAACAAACCCATCAAAGTGGCCTAGATAGTGAAAAGAGTTTAGGATTTTGAGACTGATCGAGAATTTATAACTTAATATGTTTTGATAGAGTTTGTTTGAAAAATATTGATTAGTGTTGATTTTGAGGAATTGTAAAAAAAAATTTTATAAAAAGACTTAAATGTATATATAATAAAATAATAATAATTTAAAATAAAGAATATTTTAGTATTTTGTTAATGAATTGAAATTTTTAAACCCTATATTTTTTTATTTTTTTTTGTGAATTATGTTATTCCCTAATATTTAATATTTAGTAATAATTCCAAAAATCTTATTCCCAAATCTATTCTTCAAACACTTATTATTTCTATCATTTTGATTCCATTCCATTATTCCACATGAGCTGTCAAGCAAATGCCCTTAATTATAATTTGGAATTGTATTAAGTCCTTTCCTTGGATCTATTGCATTATGCATGACTATCAATGTTTTTCTATACTTATATAATTAAGATGTTGGGTTATAAACTTATAAATATATGTTATGGCACAAATTAATTATATAGCTTAATCAAATATAAAATAAAATAAAAAATCACTTCTTCTTTTCCAAGTTCTTGTTAATGTGCAATTAATCCAATAGAACAATGGGCAATTAATGACATTAAAACCTAATATCGTCTCCAAAAGACATGCATGGTATAATTATAAGATTTTGCTTAACTTATAATGAGCTAGAGGTGCATGGCTATATACTCTAAGAAACCCTAGCTAGCTAGCCAGCCAATAATAATAATAAGAAGAAGAATCTATATATCATTAATTATTATTTGTCCTATAGCTAGGTTCCGAAATTACAAAACAAATCATCATAGACGAAGCATGGAAAGGGCTTTATTAAAATGTTTGGCCTTTGTGCGGAGATACTCGGCCCACGTCACCGATCGATAAAGGGCTGGACGCCTTGAATCCACTAATTTGGGCAATGGAGAAATCTTGGCATAAGTTGGCGGCCCATATAAATACGCAACCGAAAGACGATGTTGAGTCCGATTCACCATAGCCCGGTGAAACACAGTCGGGTACGACCCGTTAGATAGTATGTGGAGCAAGTCACCCACATGGATCACGAGCCCGCCCGGTATTGGTGGAACCGTGACCCACCCAAATCCCTCTCGATGAACCTGCAAACCGCTCGTGTTCGTTTGGTACAAGACGGTTAAGAGGGTGGAGTCCGTGTGGGCTGCAAGACCCATGGCCCGGTTCGGATCGGGGCAGGGAGGGTAAGAATTGAGCTGAATGGCGGCACATGCCCCTTCAAAATCTCCATTGGATCCGCCCCATTGGATATCTTCATGGGTCATTCCTAAGGAACCCAATATCAACCACATGAGCCTTTGGACAAGATTCTTCATCTCTTGCTGATATTGTTCAATTATGGCACTGATGATGAGAAATTAAAATAATTAAAAAAAAAAAAAAAAAAAAGAAGAAGAAGAAGATAGGATAACAAAGATTCTGTTTCTATGGATACAGAAGAAAGCAAATTAAGGCAACATGTGGGTCTGAATGATATGTTTTTTAATTTGTTGTTGTAATTGAATGATTGCTTTCCAAGTCAAATCTTCTTTGAGGGACCGTATCTTTAATTTTTGCACTTTGTAATTGTTTGATTCAGATCGAATCTCTTTAATATTTAATTTAGTACTTTGCCATTTTAATATAACAATCCATCCATTCTCTTTTGCTAAACCTAGCTAGTTAACATTAATTAATTGATAAGCACGTCTATCTATCTCTTCTTTTCAAACCTAATTTTATTTTTAATTGTATAAACACCTTCTTTTTCTTCTTATCAATTAATTCTTATTTGTTCAAAAAGAAAAAAAAAAACATTTGCTTAAGCACAATTACATGCATAGAGATGAGAGTTAATTAATTACCAAAACTTCATGTAGTCTTGAGGCCAAAGCAAGCGAGCATGATCAATAGGTGATCCGAAAATGGTGAAGCCTTCGGACCACATGAGCTTTCGAAAGAAAGGAGATATCCGAGCCATGCCATAACCGGCAATGCCTTGAGGAGTGCGTGTTGTCTTCAACTTCTGGCTAAGAGGAAGAGAGAAGAGGCTCCTCCCAAAAGATTCAATTGCGTCAAGAGAACTCGAGCTAACGCAATGATTTGTGACTTGAAAGACACCCCACGTCCGACATGCATGGCCCACGAGTTTCATTGCATTTGGGTCATATAGATCAATAACCGGCACACTCGCGGTGGATGCATTTCTAAGCCTGTAATTGTCTACATTCTTACGAGGAAGATCGCGACGAGAAGGACTCCACCTATGGGATTCGGGTAGTTCTTTCATAGAACTCAAGTCCAAGTGCAAATTGATCATAGTATCGGTTCTAATTCTTCTCGAAGGCATGATCGAGGAGGAGGAGGAGTATTTGTTGTAGTAGTGTTAGGAAATGGTGCATGGGAAATGTATGAAATGGCATGGGAATTATAAATATGCAAATTTTGAATTGTTCTAAATTAATTAGGGGTGGTTTGATTTGAGAGACAATGACATGTTTGGAGTATCATTAATATTTAGAGATAGGGTTGATGGGAGGGGGGGACAAGGAAATGAAAGGGAGCCAGAGTAATTGCATGTAGTGGACAAACCGGGAAACAACACAAACATGAAAGGACCATTTTGTCCTCTATACACATCCACATAAAAATAGAAAGTTAAAAAAGCAACTCTCTACATACTTACTCCCCAAATCTATGAACAGGATTGGAAAATAGAAAATTCTCATAAGGGAAGGGGGGCTCTATGGAGTCACCATGTGCGCTTGTCTTGTCCTCGTCTTCTTCTTTAGTCTTAATCCAACTCGATCGGCCCACAAATACCTAGCTAGCTAGCTAGCTACATGACATTTCCCACAAACGTCTCTTTGTGACAAAATGTCTAAAATACCCTCTTCATACCGATCATTTTCCCATGTTGATGAATACTCATCATATATACTTTGGGTCATCGTGTATAATGGAAGGGTAATCTTGTCCACCATTAAACCAACCAAATTCATTCTTTTTTTGAATTAAATTTAATTGTTAACGTTGCTTTCTTCCATATTTTGGCAATCCCATGAAAGAATTAATTAGAGATATACTATACGTACTATAAAGTCCCTTTTGGTATTTTGTGCTCTCATGTGTTTGTGGGATGAAAATGGAATCCTTAATTAATTAATTGCAAATTAACATAAAATTAACATCCATATATAATAATTATAATTATTATAATAATAATAAGAGGACATGTGCTCGTGAAAGGCATGCTATGGGTGCAGTGGTCTTCACGTGGTCAGGTTGGCCGGCCGGTCAGGAGATTAACACAACAAACAATAAAACAACAACCACCACCTAAGTGTTCCCAAACTTCTTACTTTTATATATAAGCATTATCAAGGACAGAGCTCTATTATGATTGTGTACCAAATCATTGGAAAACAATATATAAAAATCTTCATGCCCTAATAAAAGATTTATTGTATAGGTTTGTGGGGAGACTGAAAATTTTATTTTTTTATATATATTTAAGATGATAGAATTATAACTCAGTTAAAGTCTTAACGCTCAAGTGTCATATTAGTTCTCCTTAAAAAAAATTCGAACAACTTTAGATTGAAATCTAAATCTTAAAAACGTCGATTATGATGAGATTTGATAAAAATGTCGTCAATTTGAGTTTACAGAGAAATAAGAATCAATTAATGTACCATTAATGACACGATGTTGCATCAGATAACAATCAATTTTGATGTGCTTAGTGAAATATCATTATAAATAACTAGCATGTATCCCGTGCATTTGCACGAATAATAATATAAAAAACCGTGAAAAAAATATTACGGTAAAATTTTTATGGGCGGGTCAATCCACAATCCGACCAAAGTATCAATTTACTCTCACATATATCCAAATTAACCACAGTTCTCGACCCGGCAATCCGGACACTTTAAAAATTAAGCATCATTATATATATATAGATTAGTTAATTAAAAAGTTGAACTTATATTGTTAAAATGTCTCGCGTTTATCAAATTTTGGGTTGAATTTAAAATATAAAGTGTTATTAGCCTAGTTGGTTAAAAGGTTGTACTTCCTTTGTTAGTTTGCAAATTCAAACCATACCTATAGCATTTTTAATTTTATTTTTAACCGTTTTAAGTTTATGGGCGGGTCAACCCACAATCCGACCCAAATATTCATTTACTCTCACATATATCCAAATTAACCACAGCTCTCGACCCGGCAATCCGGACACTTTAAAAATTAAGCATCATTATATATATATATATTAGTTAGTTAAAAAATTGAACTTATATTGTTAAAATGTCACACGTTTATCAAATTTTAGGTTGAATTTAAAATATAAAGTGTTATTAGTCTAGTTGGTTAAAATGTTATACTTGTTTTGTTACGTTGTAAGTTCAAACCATACCTATAACATTTTTAATTTTATTTTTAACCGTTTTAAGTTTATGAGCGGGTCAACCCACAATCCGACCCAAGTATTCATTTATTCTCACATATATGCAAATTAACCACAGCTCTCGACCCGACTTGTTAGGTTGCAAGTTCGAACCATACCTATAATATTTTTAATTTTATTTTAAACCGTTTTAAGTTTATGGGTGGGTCAACCCACAATCCGACCCAAGTATATATTTACTCTCACATATATGCAAATTAACCACAACTCTCGACCCAACAATCCAGACACTTTAAAAATTAAGCATCATTATATATATATATATATATATTAGTTAGTTAAAAAGTTGAACTTATATTGTTAAAATGTCACGCGTTTATCAAATTTTGGGTTGAAATTAAAATTTAAAGTGTTATTAGCCTAGTTGGTTAAAAGGTTAAACTTGTTTTGTTAGGTTGCAAGTTTGAACCATACCTATAGCATTTTTAATTTTATTTTTAACCGTTTTAAGTTTATGGGCGGGTCAACCCGCAATCCGACCCAAGTATTCATTTACTCTCACATTAACTACTGGGATAAAGTAACAACTGAAAACAAACTTAGAGAATATGATCGTCGAAAAAAATAAAAATATCAATATAATTATTTGAAAGAATAAAATATTATTAAAAGATAGTAATAATAATTAATAAAAAATTATTAGAGCCCTCCATCAATGGCTAAAGTAATCATTGATGGAGACAGCGGAAGACTATCACTTGATTGAGTGACGATAATAAGACTCTGATACCATGTTAGAATAAAAAGAAATTGTATTAGAATTATATATATTGAATTACATAAATTATGTCTATTATATAAACATTACATTGAGTTTATAAGGAAACTAATAATATATTATACTAATTATATTATACTAATTATATTATATTAATTATATTATCACAATTTATAATATTATGATAATATCTTACATTATATATTATCTTATATTCTAACACGAAGAACGGTAGAAAAGTGAGTAGTACAAGAAAATAACATAGATTGACTCACAATATGGACAATATATGCAATATATGGGTTAATTCGATGCTACCTTTATAGGTAGTGCCCCAATCCACTCAATAATTGACAAATGTCACTCCTTAAATTTTTCTCTCTCACAACTAACTCATAAACCTAACTATAACTGTAGTTCAGAATTTAATGGAGAAAATAATATATTAAATATTTTTATAATTTTTTATTTTAAATCATTATTAAGTAAATATATATATATATATATTAATTACTAGAAATAACATAATAATTTTAAAAAAAATAGAACTAACTAAATATATATAACATTAATATTATTTGTTAATGACATAAGAATGTTATATATTTTTTTACCGATAATATTAACACATTAAGAAAGTTATGTACTAATAAGAAACAACATAATAATTTTAAAAAATATATTATTAATTAAATATATATCACATTAATATTATTTATTAGTGACAAAAAAAATTAAATCATTATATTTTTTTATGAGAATAACATAATATTTTTTATATATATTTAATGATATATATATAATTTAATGCATAATTTTTTTCCTATAAATTCTCAACCATATTAATATTAATGTGATATACATCTAATTAATATTAATCTAATTAATATTATCAATATAAAATATCATTAAATATATATAAAAAATTATTATGTTATTCTCATACAATATATATATATATATATAATTATTTAATATAAATATTTAATTAATAATGATTTAAAAGCATTATGTTATTTTTAAATAAAAAATAATTTAATATATTATTTTATACTTTAAATTCTCAACTATAGTTAGATTTATGAGTTAGTTAAGTGAGAGAGAAATTTAAGGATTGACATTTGTCAATTATTTAGTGGATTGGGGCACTACCTATATAGGTAGCATCGAACGAACCCAATATATGGACGAGTGACAATAAGATATATACAACTACCAACTAGTTGTCAATAAAGTGTTTCATCATTTAGTGAAGTACCGTTAGTAGCAGACAAGTGATCCGTGAAGTCAAAAGAGTGTTAACAACTTTTGTGTCAATAATATCGGCTCGAGATATGTATCAATTGCTTATTTAACTTGTAATAAATAACAATCAGATTAATCGGAAAATATTTTAAGCACAAGAAATAACTTAAATGTTCAAAATCTTTTATTTCGAACTGTTGATATAAAAAGTTCTTGAGATCGTGAATTACTACATTTGGCGAACCACTCCCAAGGAGTTGTATTGAGACCATAAATTTTTTTTCGGAGTTTATAAATTTTATTTGGAGGATGATTATACTCAAGTGAAGGTTGCATATACATATCTTCTGTTAGTTCATCATTAAAAAATGCATTTTGACATCCATTTGAAATAGTTACCATCTTTTACTAGCAACTACTGCAATGAGACTATTAACCGATATCAAACGAGCAATATGAGCAAACGTTTCCTCATAATCAATATCATATTTTTTAGTGTATCTTTTAGCAACAATGCGAGTTTTATATCGTTCAATTAACAATATGTTTGTATCTTAATTTTAAAAGCTCATTTGCAACCAACAATATACTTATGTGAAGGTAAATCAATCTAGTCCAAAGTTTTTGTTTTGGCAAATGTTTGCAATTCTTCTGTCATTGTTTGTTGCCATAAAAGGTTAGAGTTGGTCTCACGAAAAAACAAGGTTCATAGAGAGATAGTTGAGTACACATGAAAATTATTGAGACAAATAAAATGTTGACTTACACGATTAGTACGATGAAGTGGTAGTGGTGGTGGTAGTAAATATGAAGATTCTTGGATGATAGGATCAAATGAGGTATGTGCATAATTTTGAGATAGAGAAGATGTCGGTGTAGGAAACGCATGTGGAATTGAGTCGAATGAGTTGTTAAATAATCCTACACAAGAAATTTCAGGAAACAAATGTATGGTAAGATCACGGAAAGTTAAAATTGAGTAGGAGGTTCATTGACTCTAAATTTAGATAGAGTTAGAAATATCTTATTTCACATAATGATATATGACGAGAGATATAAAGACGTTGAAACAATGGCCCAACACCTATATCATTTGTGTTCAATTTTATAACTTAAGAAACAACATAATCGAATTTGGGATTCTAATTTGATGTACTAATGAGGTTGTAATAGAACAAAACAAGCACATCCAAAAACTTTGAGAGTTTAATAATTCATAATTCGATTAAAAGGATGTTCAAATTTAGAGATGTTACCTATGACAGTAGAAGGAATACAATTAATAGTATAAACACCGGTGAAAGTTGCTTCTCCCCAAAAATTATCGGGACAAGATGACGAAATGAGAAGGGCTCGAACAACATTAAGAATATGTCTATGTTTTCGTTATGCCTGACCATTTTGTTGAAAATTTCTATGACAAGGTCTTTGAATAATTATGCTCTATTGTGCTAAAACTTTATGAATTTTGTGTTTGTGTATTCCATAGCATTATCAGCGCTGAAGATTCTAATTTTGAATAAATACTAAGTCTATATTAGTAAAACGAATATAAATAAAAGAAAATTCAAACTTATTACGCATTAAACAAATTCATGTATAACAAGAAAAATTGTGATACAGGATCCCAAACTTTCGTTTTAACTGTTTTATCTTATAGTATTATTAGAAATGTTACAAT
Source organism: Impatiens glandulifera (assembly GCF_907164915.1). Lineage (NCBI taxonomy): Eukaryota > Viridiplantae > Streptophyta > Magnoliopsida > Ericales > Balsaminaceae > Impatiens > Impatiens glandulifera. The sequence goes on from NC_061865.1 coordinate 61,646,187, forward strand.
TTTAATTTTAAGTTGGATAGTTTTTATCTTGGAATCATATAATTCTTGTTTTTTTAGCTAATTAAATGTATTTATATATTTTTATTTTGTCTCACTTTTTTCTATTTTTTTTTAAATTAGGTTTTTGTTATTGTTCTTAAATATTTTTTATTTTATTAAATAGATCATATTAAAATAAATATATATATATATATATATATATAAATATCTAAAGTTTTCCACATGAAATCAAAACTTTATGTTATAAAATGAGAGTTTTTCCCTGGAATACCTAATAGTTTTTATAAATATATATAATATAATATATGTCAACTCAAAAGTATAAAAATAGTAGAAGAAGAAGTGGGTTGATAAAAAGTGATTAAAATAAAATGAATAAAGAAACACAAAAAGAGATTGAATAAAGGAGAGTTGATTTTACCTCTACAACTGTTGAAGATTCTTCATTTCAATACGTAGTCGGCCAATCCCATAGACAAAGAAAATAAATAATACTCTCCCCTCTATTCTCCATTATTAATATATATATATATATATATATATATATATATCACTTTTTCAATAATATATATATATATATATATTATAGTGAACCACCGTATTTTAGATAACTAATTTCACTCAAATAAACCAATTAGGATATCAAACAATCTCTAACAGGTTATTGCAATGAAAATGGGGACAAACAAAATTCATAAGAGAGCCTTATAGATTACATCAAAGTCACTAAACCAAATTGAAGCTGCAGATAGATCCTTGTTCTTTTTGAGTTATTTCTATTTTATATTGCTTCAATATCAAAACAAAGGGCACCAGAAAACCATTTTTTTTTTTTAAAAAAAAGAATAAGGAAGATCACCATTGCATCTCACAAAAAAGAGACTAAAAGAGCTACTACTTCATCAACTCTTGAAATGGAATACAATACTACAAACAAACAAAAAAAAAAAAAAAAAAAAAATTCCACCCCAACAAGCTGAAACGTTGATATCCACCGCAGCATGATCAGAAAAGTACCTAGATTGAGTAGAGATGATAAATTGTTATTAAACTGGCTAACCTTACATTAGACCAAATTCAGGGGAAAAAATGGGGAAATTAAAAATTTATTTCACACACAAATGTAACTACAAGGATGAAGGAACTGACGATTCGGTAGTAAATATATACAATTGAAATACCCTTATTTTATGGGAAAAGTGAATTTGATGAACTTTTTAGCAGAATTATGTCAAAATAATCACATTCTGTTTGCAAAATAATAATCCTCAATCCTAAAATGAAAAAAGACAAAGAATAAGAAGAAGAAGAATAGAGTTACAGAGTTTTTTATTAGTTTCTCTAATCAAATCAATAAATTTTCCTATAAATATTTACAACAACAACCCTAATCTTACTTTTTCATCTAAAAAATAAGGGTATTGGGATACAAAAGCTTTTCAATTTAACCACTCAACCCAGCCATGTTTGAAGCTGAATCTTCATGTTTACATATTAAGAGTTTTTTGTTAAAATTTATGCCTTTCAGTAACAGGGACAAAATTTTGAGAAAAATAATTATTACCTAAAATATTATGGCATATACTGCAGCCCATAGTGCTTCAGAATAAGGAGTTGTAGAGCACAAAGGGCGCAGAGGAGGTTCTGCATAGTCGTCAAGACTGGGAATTCAATCTTTATCTTGTTATTCATACCCACCATATATATCTTAGACAATCACTTCATGCCAAAATTCATTGTTGTGTATCTGCACTAGTTGAATAGACACGTGTAAATCTAGAACCGCAAGGTTCTACCATTCAAGTAACAACAAAAAGCAAGACTACATTGAAATAATATGTCTGGCTCTGAAAAACAAATAAAAAAAAATGAGAAGATAATGTGAGAAACATGAAATTTGAACTCGCCTGCGAGTACTCCTTTGTCGTTGACCAAACTCTTCATCAACAATTTCTGCAGACAGGAATTAGTTTGCTTGTGTGCAAAATTGACGAAATGCCCACTTTGGCTAGATAAAGAAAGTATAAATCATGCATCTTACCATTTTTCTGTGAAGGCTTCCACTCATCAATTGATTTATTTGCAATACTCTCCTTGCTGGAAACAAAGATGAATCCAACATCAATCAGAATTTATATGTTTATAATGTCAAAAGATAAAGTGAACCAGCAAAACCAGATTCCACCCAAACAACAATCATGACAAGATAAATTGTCAAACCAAGTTTATCTTATTCTCTAAATTGTTTATATATATATATATATATATATATATATATAGATAGATAGATAGATATTAATAAATTAGTTGAGACATTTTAGGAATTCTGATTTTATTAATTGAAGAAATTAGAATAAAATTAATTGTGATATTTTAGGATTTCTTATTTATCCTAATCGAGGAAAATCTGCTCCAACACTTGTATAAATAGGTATAACATATTTACGAGAATAATATATCAAATACATCTCTTTCTCATTCTAAAATTCAACAAACTTAAAAAAAAAAAAACTTTTTTTTACACCTTAGAGTGACTGAAGGAGATGCTTGCGTTGTTTGGTGAGTATGATAAGTACCATCAGCACCAATATAAGGTGAACCATATGTAGCCCCTAGTGCTCCAACAGCAGCACCTGCCAACACTGGTAGCCTGCATGTCATATATAAATTAACTTTTTTACCGGTGTTTTAACAGATAAAGGGCATATCGTAATTAATATTTGTAAGAAAAAAAAAACATAATAGTGACAATAAAGAATCATGATGTACAAAATATTATTTTTTGTGCCTCAAGATGAAATAGTTGTGTTGGAGGCAAAATTTGTTTTGCTCTCTCCATTTCATGTTTGAAGATGTAAACTCTTTTTAGGATTATTAATAAAATGGTTCTCCATTTTCAGATAAAAAAATGTTAAATACTTCTGAAGTCTTCATCCCATGGTGAAATTAGATTTTGTGTGGATGAGCTTATGCACTTGCAAGTGTTTGTATGTATGAGGAAGAGAAAAAAAAGGAACAGAAAAAGAGAATGGATGTATCAAAATACTTTCCTTAATCATTAATATGACATGTACAACAATCATATAATAATGATTAAGCTAGTCATGATTTCAGTTATAAAAATAGGTACTAAAATCGTATTTAAGCAAATACTTCCAACAATATATTGTTTGGCTGTCTTCAAAATATTAATGTATGTCCAATTCTTTTCATACTATTTTTCACCTTCCAAAGAGAAAAAAAATAGCAATAAGTAATGGAATCATTTCAAATAAACATTACAAAAATCTACATCTTCAAATAAAAATAACTTCAAATAAAAATAAGCATACATAAAAGAATAAATAAAGTCATATTTAAAAAAGAAGACAATGTGTTGGAGCCTGACCCGTATGAAACTTTTTTTTCTTCTTTTGTTATATTTTAATTTTTGAAATAAATTTCATATCTACTATGGTGTTGTTGAAGATATATCAATAAAATTCCTCATGCACATGAGATTTAATTAGAAACCTATTTCAGAAAAGAAAGAAAAAAATGTTTATAGACAGTTGTGAGTAACAAACTTTTATAAACTCAAATGATAGCTAGAAGATTAAATGCATTAAGCACATTTAGCTTTTCTGTAAAATAAAATCCAATGACATATCCAACGAAAAAGAATGAATACTTGTACAACTATTTTTTTCAAAAGATAACTAGTACGTAATGTTCTTTGAATTCCTATGAAAAGGAAAAACATTATACCATGTCATCTTAGAGTTTCCCATCCCATGTTGTGGTTGACCGACGTAACCTGGAAAAGCCATACCTACAGTTGAAACTTCCATACCAGAATGCTGGCTTCCAAATGACATAACTGCATGGCCAAACCACCAATAACCAGACCATATATAATTGTATGAAGTTTTTTAAGAAAGAAAAAAGAGAGAGAAGAAGTTGAAATTAGCAAAATCCTAATGAATTTAAATTATAAGCCAAACAAAAGTAAAGTTTAAGATGGTGAGAAAATTAGAGTTGATAATAGAGTGCTATTTTTTTGGTGAGTGTTGAGAAAAAAGAGTCCACTAAGCAACAACTGAAGTTCATATCAATGTCATGCTTTCCCAATGCAAGGCTAACCTGGTAAGAAAGCTGGAGTTGCAGAAATGTTTTTATCACCATCCATATTTTCAAATGATCCAATAACCTGAGCCCCACTATAAGTAAATGAGCCTTTTTCACTAACTTGCAAACTACCCCTTCTTTTCCCAACCAAAGCAGATTTTGGATTACTTAATTCAGATAAAATTTCTGCTTCTTCAAAAACAGGCAAATCTATTGAAGTAGAGGTTTTCTGAAGAGAACTTTTATGGACTTGTTGGTGAAGGGGGGTTCCTGGTGCTATAGCTCTGCCTTGAGCCCTTGGCTGAGAAGAACTGTGGACCATTGGAGTTTGAGATGATACGGTCTTCCTAGTTGAAGACTGCCCAGAAACTTGAGAAATGGAATCATTAACATAGAGTTTTTCCATAGCATCCGAAGCGGATAAGTTCTTTTGCCTTGGTACTGAAGACCGAAGGTTATGGTCAATAGTCCCAACTTTGACGTCTCTTTTCTCAGTCAGTGGGATATCTTTGTTTGAAGAACAAGAAGGATAAAATGGGGGAGAGGCAAAATTCAAGCTTGATGCAAAGACTTGCTTCCTGATAGAAGTTGGATCAAATTCTTCATTTGGTGTTACAGTTGGAAACCTCCCTAAATTTTGAGAGTCTTTTTTAGTTGACTTCACAAATCTAGTAACAAAAAACAATGATGTATTATTATATTTAGCATGTACACTATGAGTCACACAATAAATGTATTGTTTACTCACTGTTTTTCTTGGATCAGAGGCACCTCCATCTTGTTATTTGCAGAAGGCTGGTACCTTCTTGGACCTCTGCCTCTCACATTCTTGAGTCCACGATTTTCATCAATGTTATTGGAAGCCTTGTACTTGTTTTCTCTAGGATAACGAGGATCTGAACCCTGGTTTCTTCCATGAGTGTGATAATGACCTCTAGTTTTTCTCCTATCCTGAAAACTTGCAAAACATTAGGCTGGAGTCCCACAATAGATAATGCAGTGCTATCATAAAGATTGATCATTTCTAACCTGCAGAGTCATCTCTTCAAATTTGTCATGCCCCCACTTACAATCATCTTTCGACTCCCACAATTCCCTTCCACCAAGTGTACGCCTAAAACAATTCACACAAGAATAACAAATTTGAAATTAAGAATTTTCAAACGATTAGAAAAATTAGAAGAACCAAAACAAAACAAAACAAACAAATCAAAATTGTATCTACAAAGAAATGATATAGAAAAAATGTAACTAAAAAAGAAACAGGGTTAAAAGCAAGAAGAGTTGAATTTAGTAATAACTTACTGTAGAGAGCAAAGTTGTACTTTTATGAAGCTATACAAAAACATTAAGATGATACCTCCTCAATAGTTCTTCACATATTATATCAAGGCTTGTTACAAAGCTCTAGGCTCTAGCTAAGTATATATAGTCTTCTTTGTACACAATGGATCATTTGCATTTAGAATTGAAGTAGTAACTAATAGTCTTAGACTTGATGGCAGTACCTGTGCCGACCACCTTCATTGTCTCGGAACCTGTCATCGTGCATGTAAAAAGCTCCAGCAGTGGGAACAGCAAAAGGTTCGTTTTTTATCTTCTCCTTTTCCAATGGAAGCAGTTCCTTGACGTCTTCAGATTCTTCAACAGACTTCCCGGTGCTCTCTCCTCCTGCTACTTCTGGAGCACCAAATTCATCATCCCCTACCTCAACATACTTTGCTTCGACCACTTTATCCCGTTTCTCCTCAATATCGGAGTCTTCATCATCATCATCATAATCTGCAGCTGCCCCCTCACAGTCCGATTCACTGTCCGGAGCAATTCTAGCCCTAGAATTAATATTCCTGGACATATTATTCTCCCTATTTTCTTTTTCATCCTCGGTCCCTTCCTCCTCATCGCTAGCCTCCCTCCTCCGCATGGAAAGAGACAACGTTGTCTCCTCCTCCGGATCACTCTCGTACACTACCTCCTCTGTGGTTGCCATGTCTTCCTTCCTTTTTCGTATACTAGAAAAGGATGGGACTTCCCGCAAGATTTCAGACGAAAAACATTTTTTAAGGAATGGAAAAACAATTGAAGGTTTATCCTCAATCTTTTGTCAGGTTAAGATTGAATTACATAAACCCTAATTTCTCGGTCACGTGTTGCACGTGTGACTATTAATCTGTACATATAAATGTTTTATAAATTAAATATGTATTATTACTATAACATTCATTTTTAATATTTATACAATAATTCCATCTATTATTAATTCTCATTTTTTGTGTTTGAGAAACTTTAAATGAATAATATGCTTCAATTTTTTCTTTTATATTTACTTTTTCAAAAATAAATTAAAATTGTGAATTTGAATATTAAAGTTAAAACCAGAAGAGAACTAATACAAATATATTCACCGTTCTAATCTTTTTTTAAATTATCAAAGTAAACAATAAAAATTATTTTATAACACCAACTCTACATCTGCATTGTTTGTAGGAATTCGGGAACATCGTTTTATAAGAATATCACTAAAACAACAATAGCAACAGCTAATTGAGTTTCGATTAAGAGAGACTATATTTTTTCTCAATGAAGAAAACACTATTAATGTCTTCTATCCAATGACAAAATTTCAGGTCTTACAAATGATAAATCTAGCAGTATAGCTTCCATAATCATCCAAAATGGGGCAAACATAACAGAAACCTGGACAAAAAATCATCACAGAAATTAGCCAAAGAAAACAGTTAAGAAAAATCAGGAAAATCATAAAAACAAAGATTGCTCAGTCATGGATTTAGTTATAATTCAAATGATTCATCATTTTATTTCCATCCAGATAGGATGGAAAGCAGAAACAATTATGGAAATACTTGGTTTTTTGTTAGCATCAGTTTCTACGGGCAAGAATGTCGCAAATCGATTTGTAAAACAAGACAACAAACACAAGTCCAATTCGGGTAAAAAGAAAGACACGTAACTTACATGATATATATATATAAATGTGTCCATCACTTTTCTGGATCTAGTGGCTTGGAGTGAGAACTGAAAAAAAAAACAAGAAACATAATACCATGTGATGAGAGAATAAAACAGAGCCAAAACACAAAATTTGATACATAAGGATGTCATCATTCCTATAGCCACATGGTTCACAGTGCTTGCATAAGGTGAGACTGTGAGAGGCACACTTTGTATCAATGGAAAAAAAAAAAAAACTCCAAAAGAACCTTAATACTAGCAAATAAAGTAAACATAGGTCATTAACCTTAATACCATCTAAAATAGGCTATGAATCTTTTATACAAAACATGATTTTAATAAATGTTGCTTGATAAAAAAAAACAAATGCGGGATGAATTCATGTGTCTAGAAATAAAGCTTAGAGAGCGGAAGACAACGTCATTGTTAGTGTTGAATCCTAACCGAAACATTGTATATAACATATCTCCTTATGATAACACTACATATGATTAGATCTCATTATGATACAATTACCTTATGTTATCCTATATAGAGACAATCTATGTTATGAAGTGAACACATTCTCAATCATACGATTTCTCTTATTTTTCTACAAACAAGAACTCACACAGAGAATTGATGAGTTAAATTGCCTGAAAACATAGCATTTGGATGAGAAAAAGTAGGAGCAAAAAATTAGTAATGTAAGAAATAAATCATTTAATCACCAGTGGCTGACAAAATTAGGATTTTCACATTGGCCCAACCAATTGCCTTTAGGCTGACAAATTTGCTTCACTATTCGTACCCCACTCTTCTTCTTCAGCCTCATTTTCATTAACAAGAACAGCACCATCCACTGAATCTGCATCAACTATTGTATCCTCTTCTGGTACTTCATCCTGTGATTCATACAACTCTCCTTGTTCATCTTCTCCATATTGTTCTGTAACCTATAAAAGATAGTAGCAACAGAATAATTGAATAGAATATTTCAATAAAAGATATCTCATACAATGTCATATTATGAAATGAAACCACATATGATATTTTATTTTGGGCATGAGAACAACCTATTTGTTGCTCTTTCTGAGGCATTAAAGTAGCCTCTTTTGTGCTCTCATTATATTTTATGCAAATAATACAATTACCTTTTTCAAAAGAAAATATATGAAATGGAACTACATGCATGCAAAAATATTTGTTATCCAAGCAATAAGGTACCCTTTGATTGAAGTGTCCATTTGCATGCAGTACTTCTTCTTCATCCACTTGCATGTTTTTGAAAGCCTCCACCAGGTTAACATGTGATTTAACATGGTTTATATATTCGCCCGCTGGAGCGTAGACTCCCCTGCAAGTGCATTAGTGTAGGCTAAGAATGTAAGAGCCGTAGACCTTGTATGGGGATAACTGAATTCTCCCATAATCACTTCTCCCAAAAATCAGTTTTATCGGATCATGTCCTTCTGATCTTAGTTTGATTTATTGTGAAGCAAATAGTCCATAAACACAAATTTTCTAAATATTTTATTTTTTCAATTTTCATGTAATATTTTATAAGTATGTTCTAATAAAAAAAAATCGTTAGAATCAAAATCCATTTTTAGCCATAGAAAGACAATATTGCATATTTCACCATGCCCATATAAGATGATAAGATGACTGATATATGTATATATATATATATATATATATATATATATATATATATATATATATATATATATATATATATATATATATATATATATATATATATATATATATATATATATATATATATATATATATATATATATATATATATATATATATATATATATATATATATATATATATATAAACCAAGTGTCAAATTTTTGAATTATATTTTATGTTATATATATATATATATATATATATATATATATATATATATATATATATATATATATATATATATATATATATATAAACCAAGTGTCAAATTTTTGAATTATATTTTATGTTAAATTTTATTGTCTTCAGGAAAATTAGGAAAATAGTAATTGTAGAACCTTGACTCTGCCACTTTTGATTCAACTTCAATAGCAACTTGCCAATCCTCAAACAAATTAGGGTACTCGTCAGGATCAGCCAATGATTCTGCAGCTTTTTGATTCACCTGTAGAATGGTGTCAATGGTTCCGATCAATTAAGTAATATTATCTAAAAGATAAAAACAAATGTAAGAATAATAATCCTAAGAATAAAGGTGTGGCATCTGCAACACCAGTTAAGCAGTTTAATATATCGTTTTTTCCATCATACATGAAACTGCCATATATGTTTAGAAGTTAATATACTTTTACAAAAGATAATCATATGTATTTCATTGATGGATTGGGAGATTCAGGAAATTCAAGAAATAGAAAACAACTCACCTTATTAAGATCTTTCCTCCAAATTGTTACTATCTCTGAAACCTTGCTTGGAAGGTAAGACCGAGCCAACAAAGCAGCCTCAGGTATTCGTTTGCTGAAAAAATATTACAAATAAGAGAAACTTCACTGGGAACAAACATTCATCAGGCTAGCTAAAACAATATTACCACAACTTCAGAAAGTCAAATAATGTCACCTGTCAATAAGTAACTGCAGACACTCTTCCAATCTTCCCAATGTAAACAGACAAAGAAAAGCAACATTATTTTTTCCTTGTTCTTTCGCAAGAGTTGCGAGTTTAGTGATTCCTTCAGCATCACCTAAGGAAGAATAAAGTAGTAACAATCCACTCAGGTCCATTGCACTCTTAAGACAATCATCCGCCATCTTTAACTGCATAAATTAAAGGAAAATAATTGGAATATGAACAAAACTTGCAATTAAGACAATGGTTCTTTACAATAATATGCAAGAGAAACCCAATAGGGTAGCTCAAGTGGCAAGAGTCGGTGTCTAAGTGACCAAAAATAACGGGTTCGAGTCCCGTTTAAAACGCCTTAAGTTGATGTGGGGTCATCACTGTGTGAGGTCGTGTTAATTTCCTAAATTCAAAAAATAATAATAAAACATGCCAGAATTTTTTTTATAAGAACATCAATCCAGCATAAGCTAGTTATTTATCATCACACTTAATGAGAACAACTAGGTTAGGTAAAACTACTGCAAATAAGATCCTAACCAAATTTCTTACAGGTTAAAGTATTGGTTAACCATTTTTAATTTGAAGTCCCTTCACACCATATCCAAGAAATTCAGCTTTGTGAATTTGTGTAAATTTTTCAGTATGAATTCTCACAGTAAAAATACTTAAAGTGAAAATATACCATTCCACAGGACATTGCCAATTCTCCCAACTGTTTCCACTTAGATTCACTCTGCACAACTGTAGCAATTTCCTGTAAGCATCATAACATTAAGTAAAGTAATATGAAACTCAAATATATTTTATAAGCACTTTCAGCAAGTCACGTAGCAAAAGGCTTACTCTTGCAACTTCAAGTTTACCCAGTTGTATTGCTAGTTCAAATCTGTAGTCTTGGTCCGTAGCTACTTCCAGTGCATCCTCTATCATTCCCCGTGATTCCAAGAAATGAGCCACACTAAAAGGAAAGTTAACTCAGCTAATGTCCAAAAATTAATTGAGAGAAGTTTTAGTGTTGGTAGGGGAATCCATTTTCTAAGACATAAATACTTAAATTACAAAACAAAGTGTTATCAAAGACATTATATATTGATGTTTTCTTTATTAAATTATGTACTTTTAGTGGGGTGCGAGGTGGTGATTATTTGTTCGCGTGATATCTTACGTTGGTAGGATAGAGATTACTTTAAGGTTGGTCATTGCTATGATTTCCTATGAGAGAAGGTGTGGGATTCTAAATTCCCTTCAAAGATCGTTTTTTAGATAGAGCGTCATGTACGGAGGGATTTGACGCATGATAGATACATGAAAAAATTATGTATTATGGTTAGTCGCTACAAAATATGTTGCGAGTAGGTGGAGATGATAACTCACCTGCTTTTGCATTGCAAATGAGTGACTGTGATTTATAGCCTAATTTGGACCATTATGGTGATCCTGCTTTTACATTGCAAATAAGTGACTGTGATTTATAACCGACTTTGGACCATTATTGGTATTTAGTGAGTAATGCCTGAGTCAATCGTCGGTTGTTGAAAAGTTTGGATAGAAACCGCGAGCTTGATTGGATTGAGTCGATGGGCCTCTATCCCTATTATCTTCTGGTGGACCATTTGGATTGAAAAAACCGTAGGACGTGCAGTAATCACAGTCGATCATGCGTTTACTCCACAACGCTATTATTATTACGATATGAGAGGTCTCCTCAAGAAAATCAGTGGATAACTCATTTACTTGAGAATCTCCGAGCTCATTAACGCTGGTTTTTTATATTGGAGGAAATTGATCAAAGTCCAGAGTCGACCATTTGTTCGTTGGTGAGCATTTTGATTTATGTTTCCTGTTGTGTTTTGTGACATTTTGGGCACTCGTGTTTTGTAATTTTTTTTAAAAGATCAACTTTCATTGGATAGGAAGAGCGCAAGAAGCGTTCAATGATTATACAAATGGGGTGTTTTTGTATTACTTTTGTCATTAAGCTTAAACAATTATCATTTATATAATATTGGATTAACTTTTTTCAAACAATAGAAAAACTTAAACAATATATTTACTATATTAACATTTATTTATTTTGCAGGTCTTGGTCACCTAAAAGTTTGCTTGATATTCTTCAGGCAGGTTGCTTCCTCTTTATTACCAAAAGTTCAACAATGACTGGTTACAATACATACACTCAAGTCATAATTACACTTTCACATATACCTTCACTAAATTATGTACTTACATAAATGATACACAATATCATCCTTTCTTGCTTACTTGGTTTTATATCTAATCCTTAGAGATTGTTTGGCCTATGTCTGAGGTACTTTTTTTTATATTTGAGGTCTTTTTCTTAATCTCATTTTTTTCTCTGCATTGGAAGTATTAAGGATTTCATAATTTTCCTTCTATCAAGGAGGGTTTTGTACAGGATAAGAATTATTTGATTTTATTGACATCTACTCTTCTATTTGTTTTTCTTATTTTTCTCACCCCTTCACTGTAATGTTCAAACATGTCTTATATTTCATTCAATAAAAGGTTGACATTTTCAAAAAAAATAAAACTTCTCTTTGAAAGAATTCACATAAATCATTTTTCCTTTAATTAACTTTTTGTAGTGATTACATAAAAATGTTAACTTTCTTTCCAAAGAAAACACTCTATGGACTTCTATTTATGCAATTACCAAGACTTCAAATTTATTTAGTTAAATATTATATTGTCATTTATAAGTCAATCATAACCCTTGATTTAGTTCCTAAATATTTTAATGCAAAATTAGATTTTTTTTAATTTGGACAGACATATACATTATATTATAAAAAAGTGAATCTTATTGTAAACTAGTTGCTATCCAACTACTCTTGGATTAATGATTTGTACTTCATTATCATGATTGCCATAAGGATCTGCATCATTTAAATAACCAGTGGAAAGCCAATTAATCTACTCAATCTGTAAAGGGAGATAATCCTTCCCCCTCTATCTCCTACCGGCTACCCCCTAGTAAACCTTTCTTTCCTCCAGTTTACAAACTGCCATGAACATTTTTTTCCTCAAGATTGAGATTATCTATATGCAAAAGAAACAACAAAACTTTTGGAACAATTTTTTATTTTTGAATTATGAAGAACTAGCATGACACACAATAAGTCTGGCCCTCCGCTTAAAACTTTTGGAACTATTTTTTTTTTTTGAAAAAGAAAACTTTTGGAACTATTAGTGTCACGCCCCGAACCAAGGCATGAGGCGTGCAGACGCCGCATATCATTAGCCAAATATAACATGCTAGGCTAAACAAAAGAACTTCTTCTAACCATTATTCCTAAAAACTTTCCTTTAATATTACATACCTTCTATACATCCATACTAACACAAAAAGAGAGTAACTATTTACCGGCTAATCTATACTACTATAGTCTTCTCACTCTTAATCCCCTTGACTAGTCGTTGTTCTTATCTGAAAAGAATCCATTTAAAAAGGATGAGCTAAACACGCTCAGTAAGAAAATCAAACCATTCTACAGCTGGATCAAGAAGCCAAATATAGTTTAACCAAATATTAAGTAATTAAGATTCTCATTAGACAGAAAATAATATACTTTAGTAATAACTCTGGGATCAAGATAAAGTCTGAATTATCATAATAATTTAATAAGCCATCTATCAAGACTTTTAAGTCTTGCATAGACGCATTAGCCATCAACCAAGACATAAGCGTCTTGCGTTGACGCACTATCAATCAAGACATAGGTCTTGCATTGACGCATGGGCCATCAACCAAGACATAGGTGTCTTGCGTTCACGCATATAACCGGTGTAAGCGGCACTCGAGGCATAAATAGTTCATTATTAGACAAACAATACAAAATCAAGTCCAGAGTAATAAAAATAGTCAATCGACATAATTATGTAAAACTTTATTTTTAATTCCAAATCTATCGTAATCTATTTCATTGTCGAAATAATACACTCAATCTGGTTAGAAACTCATTTCTCATAAACCATTCTTTATCATAACTCATTTCAAAATCATCAATGATCAATCATAAACCCTCGTTTCATCAAAACTCATTTCAAAATCAACTATTATAAACCTATCCTTTTATCAAAACAATTTCAGAATCATCTATCCTAAACTATCATTTTATCAAATTCATCATCAAAATACACATGCATTCTTGATCTATACATTTACACATTTAACAATAAATCTGTAACCCTAAAATCTGTTTGATGAAAACCAACATCTTATATCCAAAATACTTATACATATATATATTTTAAAAACTAAAACTGTAGAAGAATAGATTTCCTTACCTAATTTCCCATAAGCTCTTAGTTCTCTTTATTCTCTTCAACCAAACTCAAATCTACAAACCCTGATTCTCTCTCTTTGTAGCTAAAGAGTAAAAATACAAATGATCTTCAAGTTTAGGAATACATGCATTGAAAGGTTATTAGATAATGACATTTGTCATTTACCTAATATCTTAAACCCATTTGCTAATTCTCTCTCTCTCATAGAATAGTTCAAGTGTCATTCATGCCTTGTTTCACTTATTTCTTTTAAATCAAAGCATGTGTCACCTACATGTTAAGCCACTATCATTAAAATATGAAGTCTTTTATTTTTTTTTAAATTTGGATATTACAATTAGAAGAGTTGGAAAAATAAATATGGACTAATGTAGTCCTATACTGTAAGATTAAGAGTAAAAGTACCGCAAATGGTTTCTTTGTACAGAATGGGATCTGGACAACAGATGTCTTCTTGTTAGGAATGTTTCAAAGTAACTTCAAAGTGATTTTGCTCACATTTTGGGCTTTGTTTCTAGCAGAGTTAGGATGCTCCAATTTTGGATGTTCAGCGTTTAATTTTGTTTGCATGCAGTTTCCTTTTGGATTGGTTCTTTTAAGTGTCGTTTGGAGACTTATTCCCAAAAGAAATGGAGCACCTCTCGGTGTCTCCCTCCTTTAAAACCCAAGACATGTTTGTTCTTTCTTTTGGTAATCACTTGCAACTATCAAAAGCAAATTAACTTATCCTCCCTTCTCTCCACTACACAAACTTCCACAGACATTTTCTTTCTCAAAATCGAGAAAAATATTATTTACGTAAGTAATGCAACCATTGCATGTGCGATATGTACTACTCTTTTAAATGGTAAGTATTTAATACGTTAAGGGATAATTTCAGAACAGACAGGAGAAGATTTGTTCTGTCAGAGAGGTGTTACTATCAACTCACAAGCAGGGGCTGATCTATGTAGGGGCTCGACCCTGAAAAATAATTACGGTAAAATGTTGCTTTACACCCTATTTTCTTAAAAAAATTCAATTTAATTCACTATTTGTTTATCTAATTATTAAAAAAATTGAAAAACTTACTTTTATACACTCGTTTTATTCAATATTTTCTCGTTATTTTTTTATACCCACCCCCAACTAAGATTCCTGGATCCGTCCCTGCTCACAAGCAGAAGTTACTTTAATGTGTCTGAGCAAATTGACTAATTAAGTATTTTTGTGAATGGTCCGGATATGAAGAATTGAACTCATGACCATGAGGACATGAATTCTTGTGCTTTACCACTGATGTATTAGGCTCCACTTATTGATTTAATATTTTCTAATCATAATTCAGATAAAAGAAAAGTATGCAAGATCAAGAATCCACTTCCATCTCTTGGAGAGGGACTTGAAAGTGTACCTATTATGATGGTCCTTAGGAATTGAAGGTAATAACACATTGGCTTGTTCCAGATCACCACGCATCAGCAGTGTTTTGTACTCAATCAGGCTAAGAAGTAAGGTATATCCCATAATACTACAAGGAAACAAAGCCAAAAGAATCATGAGTAATATCGAAATTAATGATTTGGATACACTAACCCTAAACTCACTTGAACTCTTTGTCAATCAGATACACCCTACTTTGGTTAGCAAAGTATCCCAGCAAGTACATTGGCCGATCTAAATGGAACATTGTTGTCACCTAAAAGGACAATCTATTTAGTGCATACTGCCAACCACTAGAAAAACTTGGACATAGTTCTACCATAATATTATTTAAAGGAAGAGGCTTTGACAATCAGAATCATACCTCACCACCAACACAATAATTCAGACGCCAAGAAGAGTTATTGTAGATGAAACAATCTCCAACCCATATGCCAGTCCTGACTCTTTCATTTATTTCATAAAGAAGCTCAAAAGCATCTTCAATACCTTGTTCATCAACTGATCTTCCGCTATCTAAATATGCAGAAACGATATCACGCTGCAAGCACACATACACACCGCAGTAAGAACAAGTTGACTACAAAGTAATTCAAAGTTATGAAGATTTTATCACCAATAAGAAATGTCCTAAAAACGATAACTCCACTGAATGCAGTACTTACACTATACTTTAGTATATAAAACGACGAATCACTAGATATCGCTAGTAAATCACCACTGTCAGCCCAATAAACATTCTGCATAAGGAAGGAAGAAACAAAAGCAAAATGAGTCAACAGTTCCAACAAAAAAGCAGCTGAATATAATTGTATTTAACTGCTTACTTTGACATTCACATCAATTCGTCTAATCAACCTGCACTCAGCCCAATCATAAAAACATATAAAATCATTTGAACACATTGCCAAAAGAATTCCTCCATGTATCCGCTCAGCTGAAAATGTTGGCCTAACAGACTTCCTTTCCTGAAAGATAATACCATAGTAGAATGCATGTCAAGAAAATGAACAGGGTTAATCAAAAGATTATCTAAACACAGTATGATGCATGAAGGATCCTTCAGTATGACAAATAATATTAGAATGAGAAAGAAAAATACATCTTTAGGCTCACAGAATGGTTCAAGAAAGGAATCAACAGGATTTGTAGAAAATATAAATCATAAATTTCAACTGAGATATCCAACCTGGAAACTTTTGCTGAAAATTTTAATCTTGGACGGGCTTTCTCGAACAGCATATTCACCATCCATGGACCAAACAAATTCTAGTGCTGAGCCAAATGACCTATTTCTCCACGCCAAAGCCGTATATATTACGTACTCGCCATCTCCACAAACAACAACGAACCTCCCATTGGGGT
Organism: Impatiens glandulifera; assembly: GCF_907164915.1. NCBI lineage: Eukaryota > Viridiplantae > Streptophyta > Magnoliopsida > Ericales > Balsaminaceae > Impatiens > Impatiens glandulifera. Next base: position 61,662,951 of record NC_061865.1, read on the forward strand.
TATGCTTCAAGCTCTGAATGAGAGGAGAAGAGAAAGAGAGAGAGCAGAGGAAAAATTTGTAAGGAAAATGGAAGAGAATACATATAGGGTATCATACCTAAAACATAAAGTAATAATATGCTAATCAAATAATTTTTCTCAATCATATCATATTAACATTATATTATGATTTTAACGAAAGGACTAGAAGTCATTTTTCTATAAAAAAAACATTACATTATGATTATATTATTATAATCTCATAAAATATTATCAAATATTTTTAACAACTTCGGACTAAACTGATGCAAACAGTCACTTGAAGAAATGTAGAGTAACTAATGTTTATTAAAAGCTGTATGAAACTTTGATCACCAAAAATGTCTGTTACACCTAAAACTCACCTGTGGATAAAGATCACAGGTCCCTAACTCTTTCACGGCCAGAGGTAATCTTTCTCCATCAGAAACCTGAAAATGAAAGAAAAAAATAAATAAACTTTTAGTATTAAGTTGGGAACAAACATGTAATATTTCATAACCAAATATCTCTCATCAAAAGCTGAGGCTCAAGTATCCGACCTCATAATCTGCACCCACACTTTTAATATTAACAGTCTGTATCTCATTATGCCTCGCCCATATGATTTTTCCACTGTTATCCATACTGGCAACTGGTTCTTCTCGACCAATTTTAACCATGATTGTTCCTTCATCATAACCGATTACGACCCTGCTCAGTGAGAAACAAAGACAATAAAATGTAACAGTATCAAAAATACTCAACTAAGTAGAGGAAAAGGCCAATAATCTTTCTCCAAAATTGGACTTTATTTTCAAATTCTCACCAAGTGTCTAGTATCGAACAAAAAAAATCAAAACCACGGTTGGATCATTCCGTTATAAATCTAAAGGACAGAGTGAGAAGGGATTCCCCTGAACATTGGTAACCTGTGAAGGGGAAAAGAACCATGGATCCTACACCTCTTTGAAACCCATATTTTTTTTCTTTCTTTTTTGTGACCCGGGTTTTATTCCTGAGGGTGGCTAGCATGACCCCCCTTTAAATCAGAGTGTTAGTGGGAATCCAACCTGAGACCTTTAGTCTCTTAGGTAAGAATCTTGACACTAAAGCTTAAGGATTCTTTTATTGATATAATAAGTACAAGGACAAAATTATGTACATTGTCCCAAACTTGTAATGAGAAGTAGGACTGATCAATCAGTTTATAGCAATTGAAATAAGAGAACTCACGAAAACATAATTAGATGAGAAAACATAATTATATGAGAAATCATACAAGTCATAATTCAAACATGAAAGAAAGATAACCCTTACCGACGTGAGCCTTTGATGCATCCCATTGCCCAAACTCTTTCAAGACCATAGTTTAAAGTATTCTCAAGTCTGCAGCAAGAAAGGATGGAAGAAAAACTGTAAAATACCACACATATATCAAAGAGTGCAAGATACTAAAATCACAAGTGTAACCCACATACTACTAAATGAAAACATCCGAGTGAGAAGAAAGACGAACAACTTAAATGAGGGGACACCAACATATAACATGGAAATAGAGAGCATGGAAAGGACGAGAAATACATATAGAGAAAGAAAGATTTCATGTAAGATAAAGAGTCAGGGATTGTGTATATACAAACATCGTAAGAAAGCAACTGAAATTTAACGCTTGGATGCACAAGAATAAAATTAAAACATCCCTGGAAACATAACACTACAAACTAGAATATGAGTGAAAAGTTGGGCAGCCAAAAATCTGTTGAGTGGGATTATAGCTAACTCTAACCCAAAATAATTCACACATCAAACTTACAGGCCTGCCTCGTTGTTACACTTGGGATAGTTTTGTTTCATATTATGGACAAAGCAAGAACTTGAACAAGCTAAACCCACAACAATAAACCAGAACAACAAACCTAACCTGTAAGTGGTGGCATGCCATATACAAACAGTACCATCCTCAGAACCTGTAAGTATAATTGGAAGTTCAGGATGGAAACAAACAGCTGAAACATTATGTGTATGGCCTTCCAGTGTCTGGACACAACTTCTAGTTTGATAGTCCCAAACCTGGTACAATGGATGTAATCCCTCTTAGATAAATGTTCTAGTTCACGCAGCACCTTCATTCACAAGGTAAAAAACTTCACATGATCACGACCTTTGCGATCTTGTGATTTAATGAAATGGTTTTTTCCTTTCAAAAACAAGGTCAAAAACTAAAAGGGGGTCCAACCTTTGCAGTGTGATCATCAGAACCAGATATTAGAAAAGGTTTATCGCCACCGGTGAAGTAATCAACACAATTAACACCTTTCATATGTGCATCCAATGTGAAATTTGGATCAGGTGACCCGAGATTCCAAATCTGGAAGAAAGAGGAGAAAGGAAAAAAGAAGCATCAACTCTACTTAACAGAGACAAGGGAAATCTTGAAATTAGTGAATTAGAAGATTCAACTCGTACCTTTATTGTCCTATCAAGAGATGCACTAGCAAAAGTATTGGTATCTTTTGGGTTAAATGTGACTTGCATCACATAATGGGAATGACCCTCAAAAACTTGAGTACACACCCAGCCCTTTTTCCAATCCCAGAGCTTTATAAGCATGTCATCAGATGATGAAAGTACATAAGGAAGGGAAGGATGAACGGCGACACATCTGATGTAATCTGAATGTGCCTCAAACACTTTGACTTTGTCCATTGTATTATAGTTGTATACACGTATAAACATGTCATCAGCTCCAGCAACAATCCATTGTTGTCGTGCAATAAATTTTGCAGACCTGACTGTAAATCCCCAAGGTAGCTATTATTACATGGCAGCCCTCGGCCAACAATTTTTCACGCCCAAAACATTATTTAAACCATTCAACAAATACACATTATAGAAAAAAACAAAACATACCAGGTAATTCTGTGACTTCAAATGACTTAACCATGGTCTGGAATAAGAACATAGAGTTTTAGTTTACCATCAACATTTGATAAAGGTAAATAAGCATAATAGTTACATAGCACATTCCTTTTTTTAGTTACATAGCACATTAATTTTTTCAGTTGCATAGCACGTTCCTATCACTCGTAATAAAACAAAATGCAGGAAAAACTAATTTCCCTTTATTGAAGGAGTGTTCCTAAATGTACAGAAAATGTGATACATTGGTAACAGCCAGACACATGTCATTACAAATTAGAACATTAAAAGGATATCCAGGAGAGGCAACAAAACCCTCAACCATATTTAAGAATGACAACAATGGCACTTGACAAAGTTTCAGCTACAAGACCAAGTGAGCTTTATAATGCAAATATTTAAACAATTAACCAAGTTGACATGAGACTCTATTGCACAAGCTATTCTAGACTAGTGATCTGATACATATTACGGGTGGTGCCAGAAATGCATACCTGAGACTGGTAGTTCCATATGCAAACAGATCCGGAATATAAACTTGCCAGTAACCTGAATAACAAAAATATCAGTGTAAAATCTTGGAAAAAGAACCTAAAATTCAGAACGTTGAGTTAAAAGTTCTTTTGCTTGAGGAACTGTATCTTTAATTGCCAGAAAAAAAATCGTAGTTGAGCAAATATTTTGATCAGGTTTCAGTTTATATATATAAAGATACAAAATAATTCGAACAGGAAATGCAAAGTGGAAACGGTTACTTATAAGGTAAGGTCATTACCATGGCTCTGTCGGATGCAAGTCAGCTGATTTTACTCTTTCACATCTTTGAGCAAGTTTTTTCTGACAAAACACACATTAGTCAGAGAATAAAAAAAAAGAAGTAATCTGCAACTGGATTCAGTGGCAAGATTTTAGTGGATGGCTATAAATATGATTACCTTAATTTCAAGTCTGAGAGGCTGCCGCATCACCAATGAAGCAAAAAGCAATAAAAAAAACAAGTCAGTAATTGATTTAAGTAGTAGATCTTTGCAATTGAACGTATTTAATTGATTCCATCCACTTGCATTGGATTGGAATTGAAGCATCAAAATCAATCACATAAAGCAAAATGATGTCACTCTAGGACAAGCAGAGTCATGGTATTGATTGGATCTAAAATTACGGTGGAGGCAATTCGAATGAGAAGTCACCATTTCAACGAAATAAAACGGACAGCACCGCCTCTAATATCCAAATGTGCTGGATCGGAGAATTCTATAGATCACGGCAAGAGAATAAAAGACTTGGTTATTTCGATCTTTCCTTGGAATTCCCCATCAACTGAAACATGCATTTCATGGCAGATCCAAGGAGAGAAGATATATATATATATATATATATATATATATACGGTACTCGTAATAGCGATATCACCATTGATGAACATATACATACATACGACAGCGAGCAGAAATAATAATAGATCACAAACGGCGTAGTAAGTTACTATTAGCTAAGTGATGAAATTCTGCCGGTAAATTTTTTTATATTTTCGGACCAGTCCTTTAGCTTATATTTTATGGTTGAATTTATAAAGAAACTTACAAATTTTACTTTGTCAAGAAAATTAAAAAATTATATTTTTGACCAAATTTCTTACTTAAAACTTTTTTTTTCATCAAAAATTCCTTTCCCATATATTTCATCTTTCTTTTCTTTGTGCAATTGGATTTTTCGACATTAAACCATTGGACAAGTTTTTAATGAGTTTTCTATAATCCATTGGACTTATCTCATAATTGAAAGAGCACGAGAAATGTATTATATCGCAATTTTTTATTGTCGTTTTGAAGTGTGGGACATGGAGTACGACAACACATCAGTCTAAGATTATTCACACTATTTATATCAAATCAAATACAAACAAAATCACACTTAATGCGAAACTTGAATGCAATAATTATTGTATAAAATTAGAGTTTTCAAAAACAAAACAAAAAAACTTAAAGTAAGCCTTAAATTTGAAGAAGAAAAGAAATAAAAATATTAATAAATATCAAATCATTTGAAATGCTTAAAGAAAATAAGAAAAATAAGAACAATACAAAAGGAAACAACAAAACAAAGGTAAGATGATCTTTGTTATAATATATATATATATATATATATTTCAATGAATTCCTTAAATAGAAAGGTGTGATGAAAATGTGAGTATGCAAGCCAATATTGGAATATCAAGAAAGTGATTTGTTGTCCACATACTTGATCTCCCAAAGCTCAGTGTCATTTCCTCTATCATACTCTCTCACGTACTGCGGAATATGTGTTAGTTCAATGAGCTTACCCACAAGACTATTATTGTTGTTAGCAGAATCAAGGTCCACGCTTTCTGCAGAGTTACCTTCCTTTCTCAAGTAACTCAGGAAGTGTGAATAACCATTTGCGACTATGTCCAGATCATCCAGAGTGAAGTTGTATCGCTTCTCTAAAGCCACATATACCACCTGCTCAGTCAGCAACATTAAGGAATAAACGCTTTGTTACTTACTAAACACATACATTACATACATACATACATACATACATACATACATACATACATACCTTCTCTGGTCTATGAGACAACAATCTCTCCAGAGTATTGAAAAATGCATCAGTAAGCTCGTTACTGTAAACAACGTCAGCTGCTACGATCAAAGGAGCGCTCTCAACTTCATCAACTTCTGATGAAGTCCAAATATACCTGTAAGAAACAAATCAGGATCCAAAATCAATTTTACTTTTTTTAAGTAAGTAACCAAATTATATACCTGTAGTAATAATGTATTTAACCTTTCTTGAGAGGGAACATTCTCAACTTTAGGGGGCCATGAATTTCTCCAATCAAGTTTACGTACATATACTGAAGCATTACAGTGAAACAATCTAGAGTTGAGATGCACATTGTCAATGCAATTGTCTAGTATTTCGTCATCATAATCTGCAATGGGAAGGAATTAGATATTAGTTCAATGGAGTGCACATCCTTATTCCTTGTTTTAGAATTAGATTAGATAAAACCAATTATATATACCTGTTAGGTAGATGGTTTTGGCAACATGTCCAAGCAACATGCCAACCAAGCCTGACAGTGACAGAAGAAGAAGAAGAAGAAGAAGCATCAGTTGTTAACGAAACAGAATGGGGCCTGCATCCAAGTTTGCTTAACAACAGCAGCAATATTTGAATATCTACCTGTACCAGCACCAAGTTCAATGGCAACAATATCATTGAAATCCGATGAAGTGACAATCTTGTGCAACACAAAATCAGCCAGTAGTAATTCTGCTCTCCATACCTGAGATGAGATGAGAAGGGAGAGGCATCAACTAAATAAATAAATAAATAAAAGGAAACATCCATCCATCATCAAACAACGAATTGTGCAGTATCTTATTACCTGCAGACCTACACTAGGAATTGATGAAGTAATTCTGTGCTGAATTGTGATGGAAAAACTATTTTCTGATTTCTCTGCAGATAAGCACAAGATGAAACAAAGGCTTACTTACATACATTTCCTGCCTCAGTTGGGTATTAATTATTCAATATATTGTTTAATTTGGCAGATAATTACAAGTTACTTTTTTTTCTCGATACAATAAGGTCACCATCTTCATCAAAAATGATGGCTGTTTGGGCTGAACAACCTCCTTCGTCTGGCACTAAACAAACATAAAGATTCCTCAAATCAATTATGGGTCTTCTTTCTTCTTTGAATTGAATTGAATTGTATCAGGAAAGAAGAAGAAGAAGAAGAAAAACTATACCGTCTGGTGGAAGGGCGACAGTGAAGCGGGAGACATGGGATCCAGAGACGTCGGGTGGGCAGCCAAGGTGAACTTCGCTCATTACAATCAGATCTTCCTCCATTTCTCACTGACGGTCGATAATCACTTCCCTTCCGCTCGCGAGCGACTCCTGGCGACTATTGCATCGGGGAAACATGGCGTCGCCGTCGATATACTTACTACTCACCGATGAATCGATGATACTAATAATACATTTCCAACCCATCAAGTTTTCAACGGAAGACAAATAAACTCTCAAAGTTTCACTTTTTCTTATTTTAAAAAAACTTTTAATTAAGTGAAGGCATTTTCATTTTAAATAAATACACATTTTTTTATATTAATTCAACGTTGAAATCATCCACAGGCCTGAGATCATTAGGGTTTGTTCGTTGCTAATAGATTTCAAATATTCTGAGAGTTGAAATCCAAAATTTTGGGAGATTGGACTAGGTACTGAAATCTCAAAAGGTGAATCACAATCACTGCAAGAGAAAATCTTGACCAGTTTGAATGATTTTGAACTCTATAATTATATATGGAAATTCAACTTAGTCAAACAAACATTTAAAATTTTAATAAAAATTTATCATTTGTATTTGGATTAATTATAAAGTGTTTTAATATTGAGAAATATAAAGTGGGTTGAGTCAGATCTGGATTAATATAGAGAAATATAAAGTGTTTTCAAATGGACCAAGGTAAGTTTAATGCAGTGCTTGTGGAAGATGGTGTTATACTAGCTAGGATGAAGAATAGTTTATATTAGAACTTTGTTTTAATGGAGACCCTCGAAAGAAAAAGAAAAAAAAAAGATTTGGGCTTTAATTACTTTATTAATATATATATGCATCAAAGATGGAACAATATGGAGATGGTGTGAAACCATATAATGATCAATAGCATTTGATTACATGTTTATGAAAGTCTACAAGTATTGATTAAGGGGGAAAAGCAAAAGCAAAAGCAAAAGATACCGAGTTTTGTGGAAGAGTAGATCATCAAATAGCACACCACTTCAATTGGTAGGCTTTTTCCTTCTTTTTTTTCTTTCATTTTAAAAAAATTGTCCAAAATTTAAAATCAACAAAAACTACTTAAATTAACATTAAAAAATTGACGCACATAAACTATAGTTCTTATTGGAATGACTCATAAAATCGGCGAACCAATAAAGTCAATAACAACCTTCAGGTTGAATAGGCCCTTTTAATCACAGCTAAAATTCGTAAAAAAAAAATTATGTTTGTCAACTCAAGATTTGATAAATCTATTTTTATTTTTGTTGAGATTTTAAATTGTTAATCAATAAATTTTTTTTTGATCTTTTTGAAGTTATTAGAACGAGATAAGCAACCTTTTGCGGACTAATATCTTTTTAACTCATTTTATTTTAATGTGAAAGAGAAATCATCAAATAGCACACCACTTCAATTGGTAGGCTTTTCCTTCTTTTTTCTTTCATTTTAAAAAAATTGTCCAAAATTTGAAATCAACAAAAACTACTTAAATTTACATTAAAAAAAATTGACACACATAAACTATAGTTCTTCTTGGAATGACTCATAAAATTGGCAAACCAATAAAGTCAATAACAACTTCCAGGTTGAATATGCCCTTTTAATCACAACTAAAATTCGTAAAAAAAAAAACTTATGTTTGTCAACTCAATATTTGATAAATCTATTTTTATTTTTGTTGAAATTTTAAATTGTTTATCAATAAAAAAATTTAATCTCTTTGAAGTTATTAGAACGTGATAAGCAACCTTTTCTTTTGCGGACTAATCTCTTTTTAATTCATCTTGTTTTAATGTGGAAGTTCATTCAATCTTGTTTATTACATGTTTGAGATAAGCAACCTTTTGCGGACTAATCTCTTTTTAACTCATTTTGTTTTAATGTGGAAGTTCATTCAATCTTATTTATTACATGTTTACGGTTTAACCACTTTACTTAATTAAATTAATTAATTAATTTAGAAACAAGAAAATAAATATGTATTAAAAATACATTAAAAACATCTGTCGGCAAAGCCTCTATGGCTGATCGAATTCCCAAAATTAATAAATGTCCATTGTATACTTGATATATAGCACAAAATGAATGATGTCTCCATCTAGTATTAATTAAAAACTAGAAATTTGCCCGTGCATTTGCACGATTAATAATATAAAAACCGTGAAAAAAAATTACGGATAACATTTTTTATTTTATTTTTAACCGTTTTAAGTTTATGGATGAATCAATCCACAATCCGACACAAGTATTCATTACTCAACATCATTATATATTAGTTAGTTAAAAAGTTGAACTTATATTAATATTAAAACGTCCCGCGTTTATCAAATTTGGTGTTGAATTTAAAATATAAAGTCTTTGTAGCCTAGTTGGTTAAAGAGTTGTACTTGTTTTGTTAGGTTGCAAGTTCGAAACATACCTCTAGCATTTTTAATTTTATTTTTAACCGTTTTAAATTTAAAAACGGGTCAACCCACAATCCGACCCAAGTATCCAAATTAACCACAGCTCTCGACCCGACAATCCGGACACTTTAAAAATTAAGCATCATTATATATATATAGATATCAAATATAAGTTCGACTGACATTTTGTGTTATTCCCACTTATTTAATCAAAAGATTATCGCATTAAAAAATAATTATTATTATATTTTATTTACTCGATTATTTAATAAATTTATTCATATTTCATACAGATTTTTTTGACACTTTAACCAAAATAAATCAAATAAGCCTATTTCGGACCAATTTAATATCTTAAAAACTTGTTATTGTGTACACTATTATTAAAAGAAAACATTTTATTATTCATCATACTATCTATCCCAGACTTTAACTTTATTCTCTATCACATTTTTTATTAGAATGAATTAAAATAATAATTTGGCATCATCATTTTATAGTTACTTTGTAAGATCATAAATAGTTTAAAATTGTACAACCATTCATTTGTTAATTAATCTCACTTTTATGAAAAACATTAACAAATATCATGAGCACACATAAAGATTCCAAATAAAAGATATATTAATTAAGGGCTTGTTCGGTTCAAGTTATTTAAATAACTTGGAAAGAGAGAAAAATAATTATTGATAATGATTGGTGATAATTTTGAGGAAATAGTGATGTTTTTTTGGTAAAAATACTTAAAAGGTATTGATATATATAAAATAAATAATTATAATTTAAAATAGAGGGTATTTTAGTATTTTGGTTAATGACTTAATTGATTTGAAAGATGAAAGGGGGAGTGAAGTGACAATTAATTTGGTTAGATTATTTTGAAAACCCAAATACTAACAAGGCCTAACATGACAAACAATATATTGTATCACTCTTTATTTATTTTTAAATATTTGATCTAAGAAACACATGACAAGACTAGACTAGACTAGACTCTCCAATCCAAGTATTTATGCTATTTAAATGGTTTATGTCAATTTAAGTCCCGATTTGACATATTTAAAATTTTGAAGTCATGCCATTTTCAAAACCCTAGGTAATCCCTTAAAACAAATTATATATATATATATATATATTGTAATTAAGTTGAGGTCTAATCAATAACGACTTTATGTGACTTTTCCATACAAAAACAGCTTTACAAAATGGACACACCAATTTATTTATAATAACAAAGAAGATTAGATCTAGGACACATAATTAAAGTAGCAAAGTTAGCAACAGAAGAAAAGAAAAAAGGTATGCAATTTAAGAATTATTTTATGGTGGTGTTACGATTTGTACGTATTGTTTGTTTGAAAACATTTAAATTAGAGTAGAGCTGAGTTTTAAAATATATTAATAATTTAAATTGATCTTGTAAGTTCACAACTTAATTAGTTTGTGTATTTTTATTATTGAAACTTTGAAGTAGTTTATTTTTAAATAATAAGTTGTTTAATACTAGTACTAGTGTATTTAATTATGATATGTTGATAAGGTAAATTATCTGAAGTCTAAAGAGGACATAAAAAATGAATATATATTTGAAAATGAGATGTAAGAGTGAGTTAAGGTATTAAGAATAAATGAGTTTTAATAAATATTATTCTCTTTAAAAAGCTTATAATATAGCAAATTAATTGATATGATTATAAAACAAATATATGTTGAGATTTCATTCCAATTCAAGTGAGTAACATCTTTTAGAAAAGAAAGTTTGATAGAATAATTAGATTAGATTAGATAAATATGTAAATGAAATTACATAGGTTGTGTTGATGAGCTCTCAACTACTATGAGAAAGCCACTTTTATCAGTTTATGAGAGAGAGAGAGAGCGCTTTAAGAAAGACAGACCGACCGACCCACCCCTCACGTTGGTTGCACTTTATTTCTTTGCTAATAAAGTTTTAGCTGTTTAAAATAAAATAAAATAAAATAAAATAAAACGTTTTTGTTATTTTATCTTTATTTTTAAATTTAAGAAGTTAAGAAGAGATTTTGGTAATAATAAATTGAGTATTTAATTAAATATGTATGAGTTTATTTTTCTTTAGTTTGTTAAAATATAATATAGAAATGAAGGGGGGTTATAGTTATGATTATTATTATTATCAAGTGTGGTTCAGACTTGGGAGGATTCAACTGCGATTCTTTTTTCGGAGGATTCTTACTACAGTCAGTCGACATTGGAGAGAGAGAGAGAGAGAGAGAGAGAGAGAGAGAGAGAGAGAGAAACAAGGAAGGAAGGGATTTGGACTAGGACTAGAGAAGGAAGGAAGGAAGGAAGGAAATCGTCTCTTCATTTCTGGCATTGAGTGCCACAGACATACAGGTAGGTAGGTAGGTAAACAAACCCCACCCCCTCGCATGTCAGTCCTTACTCCCTCGTCGTCTCCGGCTTTGCCGACCAATGCCACCACTCCTCCGTCGCCTATCAATCCCATCTCCCCAACGAATGCTCCTCCTCATCCTCCTCCCCCTCCCCCTCCTCCATCTTCTGCTAATCCGTTGTTAATTGCGCTTGGTGTTGGAATCGGAATTGGGGGATTGTTTGTGCTTCTCGCGGTAGGCATTTTCGTCCTCTTTTACAAGCGAAGAAAGAAACGTCGTCGAGCTTTGTCCGCTTTCTCTCCCAACACTCGTCCGGGTAACTCCAAAACTTCCGTCTATTTCTCTCCCTCAATCTCTCTCTCTCCCTCTCTCTGTGTGTGTTGTGTTTAATTTCAATTAACCCCTCCCCTTCTGTCTTTTGTAGATAGATATATAACTCCAACAACTCCTCCTCCTCCTTCTACTACTACTTTTGTATCTGTTTTTTTCCCACTATTTAGGGTCCATCTCTGCTTGCTTGCTTGCTTGCTTGCTGAATCAATCAGATACATACATACATACATACATATGCAACATCGCCTATATTTTATTTTTTGAATAAATTACTTGGAAATATTCCTCTCAATTCCCCTACTCACCCACTGTGTATTATTTTACTAGTTGTTGATCAGAGATCTTTTGCTCTATTTTCTAGCATCAACTCCAACTTAGAAACCTTAATTAATTCTATCAATCTTCACATCTTAGCAGGTTTTGTTTCCAAGATCTATGCTTTATTTTGACTCTCATTTCAACTTTCTACATTAATTCATATCTGAAAAGCCAAATTTATATCATTTTTCCATTTATAACATCTTGTTCCCTAAGAACTTTGAATAAGTTAGTTGATAATTTGTCTCAATCAGCCCATTTTTTTCTGACTGGTTGGTTAACTGTTCTTCAACCTACTTTAAGATTCATTCACTATAAACTAAGACATTAATGTGACTGATTCACCAGATGGACAGTTTGATGGCACTAAGGAGAATGCACACCATTCCACTCTCCCACCACTGTCATCGGTTGCCATCAACATGGACTCGGATAAGTTAAGCACACAGATCATCTTTACCTACGAAGAATTGGCAAAGGCAACAGATACTTTTTCGTCTTTGAATCTTCTTGGTGAAGGTGGTTTCGGTTATGTACACAAAGGAGTTCTCTCAAACGGCAACGAGATAGCGGTTAAGCAATTAAAGACTGGCAGTGGGCAAGGGGAGCGTGAATTTCAAGCCGAAGTCGCCATAATCAGTAGTGTACATCACAGACATCTTGTTTCTCTGGTAGGATACTGCATTTCTGGAGAGAAGAGATTGTTGGTCTATGAATTTGTGCCTAACAAGACCTTGGAGTTCCATCTTCATGGTCAGTTCAATTTTCGTATACATGATAGTTAATGTGCACTACTTTATCAGCACTATCTTAGTTAATGAATCTCTCTACAGGAAAGGGAAGACCTCCACTACGCTGGGAAACTCGGATGAAAATTGCTCTGGGTTCTGCCCGAGGAGTGGCATATTTGCACGAAGATTGTAAGTTTTCAATTGTTTATTTTCAACGTTGTTATTTCAATTCTTAATAAAATATTTTCTTTTGGGTTTCAGGCCATCCAAAGATTATACACCGTGACATAAAGGCTTCAAATATACTTCTAGAGGACACCTTTGAGGCAAAGGTAGAAACTAATCGTAATTTGAAGACATATTTGCCATACAGAAACCTTATAAAAAAATAAAATATTCTTCAGGTAGCTGATTTTGGTCTAGCGAGGTTAACTCTTGATACTGATACTCATGTATCCACTCGTGTCATGGGAACTTTCGGGTATTCCTCAGACATGCATTTTTTTTTTCAAGTTCTGAAGTGAAACGAGTTAAACAAGTAAAATTGACATATTTTCTTTGTGTCCTGATAATGTATTGCAGGTATTTAGCTCCGGAGTATGCTCTTACTGGTAAATTGACAGAGAAGTCTGATAACTTCTCTTTTGGGGTCATGCTTCTGGAGTTGATTACTGGCCGTAGACCCATAGACAAAGTCCAGTTTCTGGATGATAACATTGTTGACTGGGTGAGTATTCTGCTTCTGCACCTGTTTGCAAATTGCCACTCAATGTGTAGTTTGGTTTTGATTACAAACAGTAGAGAAACACACCATAATCTATCTTATTCATGATATTTCCTGGTAACTATCTATAGTCTTCTGTTGTGAAAATTTTTGCAAAATGGGATGTGTTCCTCACTAATAGGATTAAAACTTGTCAAGTGTTCTGCTTCATTTTCATTGTCAAAAAGTATTTTTCTTACTTAGTAGAATATTTTGTATGATATCAACTACAGGCAAGGCCTTTGCTTGGTGAAGCGCTTGAAAATGGAAATTTTGATAGTCTTGCCGATCCAAGGTTAATGAGAGATTATGACTCCACAGAGATGACTCGGATGGTCGCTTGTGCTGCTGCTTCTGTGCGCCATTTGGCTAGAAGGCGGCCAAGAATGAGCCAGGTATTCTTCTTCTTCTTCTTTCTATTATAATATGTTTCTCAGTATCAATCATATTGAGATAAATCCTTTTACACTTAAAATGATGACTATTAACTTGCGAGTACTCTATATGTTCTTTCCTTTCTAATATTTGAAATTTGGAGAAATGTGATGGTCAAATTAGCTTGTTTGGAAGCATGTAGATTCACATGCTTGTTGCTATGTTTAAAGCAAAAACTCTATTTGGCTTTCATAGTTGATTTTCGTGGAGAAGCAGCATCATATTTCATTTGTTTCTTATTTTGGCACTCTCTAGCAACTCTGATTAATTGGCAGAAGGGTATGTCGCCCTAAAAATGTTTTTATTTTTAAATGAAATGCATCTTAGAAGCAGATTGTCCTTGAAACGGAAGTTGTTTTTTCTTGATCAGTTGCCAGTGAAACAACTTCCAAAACAGTTAAATGTCCAATCAACATTCAATACTTTGCATCTCATGATTCAATTCTGATACCATGATATAGGAGCACTTAGATGGGTAGGTATCTACTCTAGAACTTCCAGTCTAACATGATTAACATACTTAACTTGCATAATCAATAATGTACATTTTGCTTTCTAGATTGATTACAGAGCTTACAAATTAAATGGCTGTAGTAAAACAAAACAATTATCATATGGAGGTAAATGGTTTATACATGGGCTAGCATGAAGATGACATGATTTCTATCAACATAATGTTGAGGTGACTGTAAGATACAGTGGGGTAACTAATGAAATGTTAAATTATTAGAGACATACAGTCAGGGAACACTAGCAACCTTAATCAAGGAGTAAAAGTTTATGGAAATGTACTGAATAAGCAAACATTGGACAATCCAAGGAGAGGGAATAGTGTAAGACCAAAGACCCAGATTATTCTAGTTAGGCCGAAACACATCTAACCTATTTGGAACTGGTATTTTGTCACAGTTTCTTGCACAATCACACAATCACGATCCCATAGGAAATCGTCAATGTTGAACTTGAAAGTATTTTTTTTGTTTGAAATAATATTGTTTTCTTTTTATTCATATTATATTATTTTGTGGATTATGTTCCAGGTTATAGTGTGAGTTTGGATTTCATTTTGGTATAAAAATGATTTCTTAGATCATGATTCATATTATTTTCTACATCAGTGTGATTTTTGGCAATCATAACAAATGTTTAATTTTCAGGATAAAAAATTGTGATTGTAAATAGTCACCCTTGTACTTGTGAGATATTCAGATCAATCATTTTACTTTATTCATACCAATTGGGGCCTCAATTTGCAAGATATGTTCAATTCACCCACCAATATGAAACAAATTTTATTAACGTTTTCTTGTATTAAAAATGTTTAAATTTTGAGCCCACCCTTCCTCAAGAGTAATGATCAATCACGATCCCAATGGAAAATTACCAAAGTTAAAATTGATAGTGTTTCCTTTTTCCGTTTGGTACAAGTTTTTGTTTTGGATCATAATCCAGATTAAATTGTAATTTTTTGCTTCATTTAGTATAAAGATTAATTTTTGGATAATGTTGTATATTATTTTATAGATTAATGTATTTTTTGACAAACATAACAAATGTAGATTTTTGGGATTATAATTCAATCCATGTGAAAAAGAAACAGCTAAAATTGTTGCTATTTTGACTGATTAATTCTGTGACTAACTAATGTTAGATTGTGAGAGCCTTGGAAGGAAAGATACCCGTGCATGATCTGAACGAATTTGTTAGACCTGGAGATAGCTCGGATATCTACAATGGAAGTGTGGATTATGAGAGCGCTGAATACAAAAAAGAGTTGGAGAAGTTCAGAAAGTTGGCGCTGGAAACTCAGCAGTACGATGCTAGCCAGTGCAGCATTCTTACTGCGAGTGAGAATAATCTCCACCGGTCTGGGTCGAGCAGTGGCCAGCCCACTACTCAGGGGACCGGAAGCTTCAGTCTCGAAGAAAGTCAACTCAATCGAGACAAGAATATTAGAGAGATCAAATCACAGTTTGCTGAAAAAGACGAACAACTACAGTGACTTAATAATTATAAAGGTATGTTTTGATTGTAGAGTGTTATTTTTGGCTCAGATTTTTCCTTCTTCTTCTATTTTTTGGGGGGTTTTCTTTTTGCAGCATGAAGTTGGTTAGAATGATGATATGAAGAAGAATTTTAGATAAATATTTGTAATTTGATGAATTATAACTTTGTTAGGTAGGATAATATAGCTAGAATTTGAAATAGTAAAACTCCTCAGACATTTATATTATATATATTACTTGGTAATTATTGTTCTGTTGTATTATAATTGGCCTGAGCCTGACTGACCTATATATGTAGAGGGTTTGGGATTGAATCCTCCTACCCACCCACCCACCCTGCCTCCTCCATCATCCCATTCCATCCCACTTTGCTTGTAAACAAAAGCAAAAAAAAAAAGCATTTACATATATAATTTATACTTATCTAGTATTTATTTATTTATTTATTTATTCATATTCTAGCTTTAAATACTCATGTAATGAATGAATGAATTAATTAATTCAGTTTAATTTTATGTCATTCTACATTTTGCTATAGTTAAGCTGGCTGGATGAATGTATAAAACAAATTTGGGTTCGTCAAATAATCCATTTTCATAATAGACTCTTTCTTAATAATAAAAAAAAAGAAGATAAATCCAAGTAATAAGATTTGGATTATTTTTGAAATGGGTTTAATAATTGTAAAAACTAGAAGAAGCTTAGTTCTCATTCTTCATTCACCTTGCAAGAAGAGAAGTAAAGAGTTTAGTTTAAAAGGATAGAAAAAAAAGAAAAAAGGGTTGTTAAAGACGCGGCCGGCTTCCGTATAAAAGGTCTGATTTGAATACCTTACAAAACTATAGGGATCAATTTGGATTTCTGGCCATAACCCTATCTTATCTATCTATATCTATCTATCGATTCGATCGAACTGGGAACTGGGAATCGGAAAAAAGAAAAATGTCTCTACCGCTGGTGCTGCATCTCTCTAAATTCAATTCTCTCTCCATCTCCTCCACTACTACTACTACTCCCTTCGTCAATGGCGGATCAGCGCCCCTCTCTCTCCTCAAAAGACCCTCCTCTTATTCTCCTCCATCTTCTATTTCTTTCCTCCCCAAAATTCGGGCAATGAGATCAATGCAGGGGCGTGTTGTCTGCGCCACCAACGACAAGACCATCGCCGTCGAAGTGACGCGTCTG
Organism: Impatiens glandulifera; assembly: GCF_907164915.1. Classification (NCBI taxonomy): domain Eukaryota; kingdom Viridiplantae; phylum Streptophyta; class Magnoliopsida; order Ericales; family Balsaminaceae; genus Impatiens; species Impatiens glandulifera. The sequence continues at coordinate 61,680,250 of NC_061865.1, forward strand.
GCGCCTCATCCCAAGTACAAGAGGCGAGTGAGAAAGAAGAAGACCTATCAGGCCCATGACCCAGATAATACCTTCAAGGTTGGAGATTCTGTCCAGCTCGAGAAGTGTAGACCCATCAGTAAGAAGAAGACTTTCCTCGCTATTCCTCTACTCGCAAGGAAGAATTCTAAGCCCAAGGAAACTGTGCTCGACCTTCAGTCCCAGCAGCAGCAGCAGCAGCAGCAGGCTTGAAGATATATATAGAGAGAGAGATGATGAACTACTTGTACGATTCTTCTTAATTAATTGTTGTTATTTTTATCATATGTCTTCAACTTCCCAATCCCCAACAACAACAACCTACCTTCTTCAGTACTCATGGATAGGAGGATATGTTTCTTTCTCTTCTACAAAAACTGATTATGATGATGATGTCTTCTTTATCAATGAATGAATGACACTTTGTAGCTATTATTATTATTAGTTGAATAATCAAGGAAGGGTGCATCAATCAATCAATCAAAGGGCAACATCAAGAAAATCAAACTATTATAGTGTTCCTTTCTTTTCTTTGCTTAGACTCAAGTTATGTATCAAAATAACACCAACTAACTAATAATAATAATAAGCAAAACAATTCCAAATTCATTTTCAACAACTTGTTTTTCTTCAACCATATCTGCTTCCCTATAATCAAAATCTTTCAATTCAACTACATTACATTTGAATCTGTAAGCAAAATTAGGTGTAAATACTAACAATAATGTCAAAAGAGCTCAAAACAGAGAGGAGAGTTTTTAATGTAAAGCAAACAACAGTAGGTGCTACCAAAAATCCCCACAAGAACATTGACCATTCTTAAAATGATGAAATCTCTTCCCATCTCTGACCACAATTTCTCTATTTACCACCATTGACATAAACTTGAATGCATTATGACAATCTCCACAAATCCTAAGGTTCTTGAACACCCTGATTGCAGCTCCAGCGGAAAGCTTCAACAGACCATACGCAACTGCCAGCTTCTCACTATGCGTCGATAAGAACTGCTCTTTCTGTTCCAACTCCATGTCGTGTAACACGTACTTTGTATCCGGAACATATCCCAATTTCCTCATCTCCCCCACCAGCTCCTCCAGATATCTGTACACATCTTCCACTTGAGGATGCAGCGTGTCATCCACCAAAAACACGTGAAACTTGTTCTCAATCTCGATCCAACTACAACCGGGTGACTTTTTTATTCCTCTGTCCCTCATTAGATTCCTCACCTTAGCCATCTCCTCCCACCTACCCACATTAGCATACATGTTTGACAACAGTATGTAGCTCCCGTCGTGTTCCGGCCTCAGATGGAAGATCTTCTCAGCCGCCTTCATTCCTAGATTCATATTCCCGTGCTTTCTGCAACCCCCTAGAAGCGCTTCCCATATCGACGCCCCCGCCTTAAAATTCAAATTCTCTATCACGCCTTCCGCCTCCTCGAACCTCCCCGCCCGACATAACATGTCTATCAGACGCGCGTAATGGTCTTCGCCCGGCTTTATACCGTATACGCTCTCCATCTCGTTAAAATACTTCCGACCTTCGTCTACTAAACCCGCGTGGCTACAAGCCGATATGACCGTCAGGAAACTTATCCGGTCGGGCGATATTCCTTCCTTGAGCATTTCTTCGAACAGCTTCAGTGCACGCGAACCGTGCCCGTGGTGTGCGAACGCGGCAATCATGGCGTTCCATGAAACGTCGTCCACAAATGGCATGGTGAGGAATAGTCTGTTAGCCGCATCGACGACTCCGCATCTGGCGTACATTGTTATCAGAGAATTTCCTGCGGAAAGGCTTGAATCGAAACCGAATCTGATGAGTTGGGAATGGAGCTGTCTTCCATCCTCTAATGCCGCTAGAACCGAACACGAAGTAATGGCTCCGGCAAACGCATAATCACAAGGCTGAAAACCTTCATTTCTCATTTGATTGAACAGCTTCAACCCTTCCTCTCCGAAACCATTCTGTGCCAGCCCCGATATCATAGTGGTCCATGTCAACATGTTTCGATCTCGAATCTCATTGAAAAAGATTTTCGCTTCGTTAATCCGACCGTCGTTTATATACGCGGTTAAGACCGCGTTCCAGGACACGATATCCTTGACCGACATGGACCGAAATATCCCAACAGCTTCCTCAACTCTACCGCACCTAGAATAAAACGTGATCAGGGAATTATTAACTGACAAAGAAAAATCCTTGGGCGGCTTATGCTCGTTTCTTAAGACACGGGCATGCACCTCTTTCCCAAGAAGGAAAGATTTGGAGTTGGCGCAGGCACTGAAAATGCTGGTGTAGGTGAACTCGTCGTGTCGTATTCCTGAAGAAGTCATCTTCCCGAAAAGGTGTAACGCTTCGATCAACATATGATTCTGGACGTAACCCGAGATCATCGAATTCCATGCCTCCACTAAGTTGTTGTCATTCATTCCGTCGAACAACTCTCGTGCAGCCTTGAGGTTTCCGTTTCTAACATAACCTGTTATAATCATGGTCCAAGATAATTCGTCTTTAACGGGCATCTCACGGAACAGCGTGGCAGCTACCGACATCAAGGACGAGGAGGAAACGAAGGGCGAAGAGGCACACTTGACGTATACAGAGACCAAGGCATTCAAAACCGAAGTGACCAAAGCTGTTCCAGATTTCACAACTTGGCAATGTAACTGCTGACAGTGAGTCTCCTTATCGGCAATGAGCCCCAAAGCTGAAAGAACGCTAGTGTAAGTGAAATCGTCGGGAGGAATAGCATCGGTTTTCATTTGGCGGAAGAGGTTGAGAGCGGCGTGGCCTTCGTTGTTACGCGAATAACAAGTGATCATGGAATTGTAGAAAACGGTGTCCCTGACACTGAAGGGGACGTTGGCGAAGATCTCCCATGCCTTTTTTGGAGCCTTAGCAGTAGAGTATGCAGTAATCATGGTTGTTGCGGCAACGACATTTGGGTGGGGAATTCTGTCGAACAGGTGGTGGGCGTATGCGAGATTAGAGGATTTACAATATGCGTTGATCAAACCGTTGAGGATGGGGGACCGAGGTTTAAACCTAGAAATGATAATGTGGGCATGGATGGTTTTGACCTGTAAACAGGATTCTGAACAAGTTGGAAGAGACGATAACTTTTTAAGATAAGATACATACAACAGACTACTACTGGAGGATGATGATGATGATGATGATGATGATGTTTCAAAATCATTTGAAGCAGCAGCAGCCATGTGTGGAGATTTCGCAGTGATAAGCTGCTTCTTCTTCTTCATCATGTCTATCCAACCCAACCCAACCCAAATCAGCCCTATTTCATTCTCTCTTTTGTTTTCATTTCTATGCAACTAATCATTCTCTCTTTCTCTCTATCTATCTTGATCTTATCATTTGCAAAATGCTCAATTAAGTTCCAAGCTTAATTCGGAAAAGTTTTTACCAGATTTTTTAAAATGGATCGAGGCCCGCCAAACTTATATATTCGCCGCCTGGTTGGTGTAGATATATATATATATTTTAAACCTTATTCTCCTATACTAGGTTTAAACCTTGGTCTCCCAAGTCCCATCCTCAACAACAGCATTGTAATTAAATCATCTAATCTCTCGCGTACGTCCCCCCAACCCTGTTAGACAGAATTCCCCACTCAAAATCAAATGTTGTGGTTTAGTTTGACAAATACACACAAAATATTATTTACAATCTTTTTTCATCTAGATTCAAATGGTAGACATTTGTTTCAAACAAGGATCGATCGATCGATTTAGATTCATAAATATAAAAATGTTTGAAAATTAAAATGAGTTAAAAGACAAATTTACACTTTCTTTTCTTAATCTGAAGCCAGCCAGCCAGCTAGCTGATACAAAAAAATATTTATGAATTGGGCATTGTGTAAATTAAGGGACCTCCTCCTCCTCCTCTAACAAAACCAAATAACATTAATTTTCCCAGGAATCAAAAGAATATATAGCTGCTGTTGAAATCCTTGTACACTTTTAACCAGTCTATCAATAAATAAAAATATATATATATATAGAGAGAGAAGAAACACACAATAATAATAATAATAATAATAATGATAATAATAATAATAATTAATAGCATGCATTTGATATGATCACCCACCATCTTCTTCTTCACAATGCAAAGCCGTCTTAATATTTAGAAGCGTACAGGAAATGAGAGAACTGACAGACTCCACAGATTCCATTGTGAGTTTAGCACTCGGGGAGTTGTTTGTGAGGACTTGGAACGCCAAGTTAAGCAACGAGCCTCCTTCCGAGCTCTTCTCTTCTTGCCTCGTGCTGATTACCAATGGCCTCGATTCTATTCCGTCCGGTAAAATTGAGAAGCCCGAAGATAATATCACAGTGTTGCTAGAGTCGCACCCGGTCATCACCGACTGCATGTCTACTATGTCCACGGGGGCGTAAACCACTGTCGACTCGTAAACGTTGGTAGAGCTATCTTGAATTATCCACATGTTGTTCTCATCCTTGGTCTTCATCATCTGATCATCATCATAATTAATCATTGCAGTCACATATCATATATATATATAGGACCTATCTATTTATTATATTATAAGTAGCTAGCTAGCCAGTCAATTAATTGACCTGTATTGTGACTGCCTTTCCTCGATCCTGTCCTTTGGCCAAGTTTGCAATGGATTGTGCTGGAATACCATTTGACATGATGTCCCACTACAGTTTACAAGATTAATGGCAAATCAGTTTAAAAGATATTATTATTATTATTATTATAATCATTTTTTACTACTTTCTTTCTAGTGCCATGATTCCCACTTGATTGAAGACTAGTCTTATATCATCTAATTAAGCTATGCTATTCTGAGGGGGGATATATTATTACTCTAGAGTAGGAAACAATTGATCATTTGTTTTCACCTGAATTTGGTTGTGTTCATATATAATATATATGAGACTTAATATATATCCACAAATATTGGACACCTAAGAGACTTGGTGTCATTGTTTAGTGACAATTTTTGGACTAACAATATATAAGGTCAAATATGAACAAGAGATTTTGGTATATATTTTTTAGGGAAATGGAAAAAGGAAGTCAAACCTCATGCCTGCGTGTTTCATCTCTCAAGAAGTCGAAAAGAACATGTTGAGACACGGGTAACCATGCAGATGACACCGCACACAGGATGACCCCTAGCGGCTCGCCGGGGTCATTCAAGTTCTTTCTTGAACTGATGCGGATGTCGTCTCCTGATTTGCTCGAAACCTTAGTCCAGGTATGGTAGCTTGAAGCACCAATTGCACGACAGAAACTCCAAGTCATTCTCTGTGCCAACTTCAATATGCTCTTCCTACCAGCCAATGTGGCCACACCTGTGAATTGAATATTGATTCGTAATTACCAACCACGCTTTTTATACCACTAGGCACTAGCTAGCAGGTTATTTTAATTGCATATAAATATAAAAAACAATAGTACAATTAATTAATTAATTAATTAATTAGTTAATACCGGTTGAGTCCTTTGTTGGGACATTGGTGGCCATGAAAAACACAAGCCGCTCGCATTGTTGCTGCAGTGTTGCGACCCAATGCCTCGCACCAAAAGCCATGCCGCTATTAACGATCGATCGATACAGTCCGGGAACAATGCTTTTCTGGCATTCCAAGTGTTCCACCCATGTCACCTACAGACAGATTCATTATTAAGAAGACTCTCTAGCTAGCTAGCTAATAATGAATATTGGTGACTGACATAATAAAAGAAAAATTGTGATTACGTATGTACCTTGCAATGACCATTTGTCTTATCCTCAATAATGCAACCAGATGCCCGTTTTCGACATTTGACCAGCGATGCATCAATGTTGTCTTCTACTTTGTCTATAGAGACATCGACAATAGCCCATTGCTCTGCACTCAACTGCTTACAATAGCGGACAAAATACACTTCTCGACTGGGCACCAGAGGTGTGAGCATTTGTAGTTCCGCAAACATCTACACAATAATACCCATGACGTGAAAAATCATGAGAACTTGTGGCTATATTATATATATATATATATATATATATATATATATATATATAGAATCAAAAGCTAGCATCATTTATTTTGGTAATGTTTCCATATACTAGGAGGGGGTTTATTCCATGGAGGCCATTACCATGACTCCACTTCTTCAATTAGCTAGCTTCCCATGGAACATATATATATATATATATCAAACTAAAATAATAATATTATATGTTATACTTACTAATTGAACAGCACCATTCCTATGAGGTCCTTCGCCATTGCTAATGACATCAACAGTAGCTGCCTTTGAGATAATGCACGGGAACATCTCTCTCCATTGATTCTGCAACACAAATTTAGGAAAGGTTTTTTAAACTATTTATGATGAAATATTTAATTAATCATGATCACTTTAATTTATAAATAATCTTAAAACATTTTATGGATCATCTTTTTTTACCACATCCATGAAACTCTGCAGCAGTCGAGGAAGATCGACGAAAACGACACCAGTGTCTCTGGAGGCTTCGACGGACCTTTTCGGCGGCCGTCCATTGGCCGAATTCTCCAACGAGAACTCTCTCCTATATTCGTCGTAGTTGAGAATTTCACGGCCCGTCTCCACACTGCGTACCCAAAGAGGCTCGCCTGCTGTGGCCATCGTCTTGAGCTCTTCCATGGCTTGATTAACAATCTCTGTTATCCTAGACTTCTCAAGCCCAAAAATGCCAGTGTAAAAATCTAATGAACTCCGGTTCTCTTGTTCGTTTCCAGCTGAGGTTGGCGACATTCCCGAGGGATACTTTCCTATGGCTGCTCGAAGTTTTTCGATCTGCCGCCAAAACAATAAAATAAATGTTTAATAAAAAACTACAGGAGTGGAAATGAGTTCGATTGTTCAAGTTTTTTTAATTAATGGTTTGAACAACCTCGGCCTTGAGTCTGGAATTTTCAATACGAAGCTGTTGTTCTTCGGAATTAGTGATGGGAGCAGCATCCCCTGCTGCTGCTGCGGCGGCTGTGGCAAATCCACAGTTTGGGCAGCCGGCTTTATTTATGGTCTCTCTCAGCTTCTTATTTTCATCCATTTGTTTCTCCATTTCTGTTTTCAGAAGAGAATTCTCATGGCGCTCTTGTATGGCCTACAAACAAATTAACATGTTTAAAATGGAGAGTGGGCAATGAGTCTACTATATATATATATATATATGGTGATTTTTCTTTTCAACTATATATATATATATATATAGTCTAAAACAAATGTTAAAGCTCACTTGAATATATGTGTGTTTTTTTTCTTTTATAACATGATAAACCAATGTAAGCGTACGATAGTAGTTATTAATTACTAGCATTTTGTTTTCAAAAAACGTTGTTGTAAAGTGTAATGACCTTGATTTGGGTCCGACGATTTTGAAACCAGAACTTGACCTGTCTGGCAGAAAGACCCAATTGCTTGCTCAGTTGTTGCCTCTGCTTCTCATCCGGGTGGGGTGATTCTTTGAATAAGCTGCCAGTTTTCATGTAACCAGGTAAATTAATTAAAGTGATGTCCCTCCCAATTCCCATCCCATGCATGTTATATATATATATATATATTATGTGTATCATCATCATGTATGTATGTATGTATGAATAATGCAGAAAAGCAAAGCAAAGCAAAACAAAGCACTAATTAATTAATTAATTAATTAATTAAGGTGGAAAAGAAAGAAAAAACTTAATTACGTTTCCATTTCTCTGATTTGCTCGGCGGTGTGGCGATGATACTTTTTCCTCTTCTTTTTCTTGTTCTTATCAGCTCCATCTTCATCATCTTCGGCATTCTCTCCGTCGCCGTCGAACTCGTCATCCGATCGCGATCTCACCGGACCGGAATTCTCGCTGCTGATCTCTACTGTGGACTCGTCTCTCCTGATCAGTCCTCCTCCTCCTCCTCCTCCTCCTCCTCCTACGCTTCCTTCCTCTCCCTCTTCTGCTTGAGCGTTCTCAGCCACGGCCGCAGCTGCCGCGGCACCACGTCGGAAAATCCCAGCCTGAGAAAGAAGAAATTAAACTTATTACTGTCGATGAATGGATGAATGAATGGATGAATGAATGAATGAATTCATCCAAAAATAGAGAGAGAGATAGAGATAGGTAATTTTGAAGTACGAGGCTGAGAGAAAGAGCGGGAGAAGCGAAGAAATCTTTGGTACGAGAGTTGGGAGGATTCGACATGTCGACGCCGGCCATCATAGTTCTGGGTCTTGGTTAATGAAGAGATTGTTTTATGGAGAGGAGAGGAGAGGAGAGGAGAGGACTTCCACATACAGAGAAAGAGAAAGAGAGAGAGAGAGAGTGGTAGGTGGGTCAGACTGAGTTAAGGATATAAAACAAAGATATGCTAAACTCTGAATTCTCATCGCTTCCTAACAAACATAGAAAGAAAGAAAGAAAGAAGAGGCCGGTAGGAGTTGACCGTTAGATTTTAGAGACAGACAGATAGATAGATGGTCAATATATATATATATATATATATATAGTTAGAGATCGAAGAAATTATTAAGACTCAACTAACTAACTAACTATTAAGCCGATCGAGCCGAGCAAAGATGTAGCTGACCCATGCATGGTTGACAACTTCATGATGATATGGTCAAAAGTCAAAACCTACCTTCAAAACTCACTGTCAAACTAACTAGCTAGCTAGCTTATTATTGTTGAGCCCAATATAAATAAAAATGGCTAGCAAGTACTCAAATATTTTTTGAATCACATTCTTAAATTTTAATTATTAATATATATTAATCAAATTCAAATTGTGTTTGATGATGTATAGGTTTGTGATACATTAATTAATTAATTAATTAATTAATTAATTAATTAATTATGCCAAAGTCTCATCCAACAGTCCAAGCAATTAGGAGACTTTCAGATTCTTGCCTCTTTAATTTTTTATTTGTGACTATATCCCATTTATATAGGCTAAAGCAGTGAATGCAATTAATGGCTTTGCATCCAAGTTCTTAATTTCCTCCTCGATCTCTTCTGTAGTAATCCTACCAGCAGTTTTCTATTATATATATATATATATATGATTTTCTCTCCTGTCTTATTATGAGTAGTAGGTTTGGTTGAATTATTGAATATTGATCAAGAAAGAGTAACACTCAAGCCACTTTTCCCTATTTTCTCTTAATCAATATTAATCTAATTTTATAAATAAAAAAAAACAAAGAATTCTCAGATTCCTAACTGTATTTAATAATTGGCATGAGACGGCTGCCAGTACTCACACTTTAATATATATATATATATATATTATAATATTTGTCACAAAAAAGAGACAAATATAAACAAAGACTTTACACAATTATGTAGCCTTCCAAATCCAATGGTGTAAAACTAATAAAAATTTAAACTGCCAAAATTATCAATAGAAAATAGCCGAGTACTCACACTTTATGGCTACTAAAAATTTTAATAACTAAATGAAGCTTAAGAAAGACGGAAGAGACATATATTGTTAGACTAGAATATATATGATTTTGGTCATGAGCTAGGTGTCTATATATATATATATATATATGGTATCTCAAATTCCTAATTAATTCAGATAATACAAGTATAAATATGATTAAAATTTAATCTTGTATATAGTCGAGGACAAACTCTATGAATAATGAACATTAGAAAACGTGTCATTATGTTCATCATTATTCTATTTACTATTATTATTTTTTAACTAATAACAAAAAGCAAATGGGTAACCAACAAACAATCAGACTCCTCTTTGACCAAATGGGTTTATTGTATCTCATTATTATTGTTATTGCTTCTGACCTTCAACTTATGTAAGAAAACATTTTGCATATATATATATATATATATATATATATATATATATATATATATATATATATATATATATATATAATTTCTCCTCTATATGTATTATGAACTAAGCAACAGCTAGCATATAACTAGAGCGTTTGACAGCAGCAGATTCAGTCAATTGATCATTACTTTCGATGGAGAAAATGTATATAAATGGTATAGAGATATACTTGTTTCTATAATTTTAGCCAATTATTTTATATTCATCACTATTTACAAATAGGTTCAGCATGTGTCCTAAAATGTATAAGAGAAAAATAAATAATTAAATATATATAAAAAAGCACAATTTGTAGTTTACTTATATATACAAAAAAATTTACTTGGGATGTATTTTAGCAACACATAGCCAATTAGCTAGCTAGATTATTCCGTTGAGATTATTTGCATTCAGCTGATAAAGCACATAGTTAGTTTTTGTTAACCTTTTTTATTTGGAATTTCAGAAGACTTTTATTATAATTATTATTGTATGTTCAGTGTATGATGTTTTACACTGCAGCAGTTTTGGTAGTTAAGAATGGTAGATAGCATAACATAGCATGATTCTTTTCAAATTGTATCTCTTTATCCTATCCTCACATCTTGTGGGGCCTCCATTAAGGAAAGCAGAACAAGAGTGTCTTAATTAATTAATTAATCTTTTATTGCTTAGGTTTCAAGGTAATTAATTCCCAATGGGCTGCTGCTGCTGCTGCTACTTGTGACAAGGCAAGCTAGGAAGCAAATTAAGCTATAATTAAGCAGAAGAAAAAGGAATTAGCATACACTATAATTAAACATAATCTACATTACCAATGCAGACTACTACTAATAACTTGCTTTTTGATCGATCCCAATTTAGCCAGCCAGCCTACACCCTAATTAATTAATTAATTAATCTGTATTATCAAATTAATGGTTTTCTACTTTTCAGTCTCGTTTCCAACAGTTTAATGTACCACTACGTACACAATATAGAATCATTTGATCAGGAAATCAATTAACCTCTGGTTCACACATGTTCAGTGCCGTTGACAAATTTCAGGAAAGCAGTGTTACTAAAAGAGAGAGGGGAGGGAGATAATAAATAATGTGACTCTCAGACAGACAGACAGACAGACGTACTTGCCTCTTAGAGGCTGCTTAAAAAATTATAAATCCTTTTGATTGCTTGCTTGCTTGCATGTAAATATAAAATCAATTTTAATTAGTACTCTACCAGAAATATTCAGCCAGCTACCAAAGCGACTCATAACAAGAGAAATGATCTGCAGTGAACCACGGTTGAGAAATGGGTCCAACAATGAATTAAATCATGACACTATACATAGTTTGGAATATTTATCTATTGTATCCATCTATTTCTGGGGAATGGTTGGTTGTTGAAGAGTAGCTGAAATGAAAGTTCTCAGATTCAGATGAAAATAACACCAATTTTGATGTCACTTATTCATGAATTATATAATGTGTTTCACAACAAGGCTTGTACTTGTAAGAAGCAGCTAACAATTTCAAAGAGAGGGGTGTGTGGCATATTGTCCTACAAACATTTATTACTTCTTACTTTTTCTTTTTAAATGGTCCATCTATATTAAAAATGATGATAAGAATCGTTTAATTAATTAAACTCTGGCACATCCACAAATAGGCCTCTCTCTAGGAGAGAGTCTAACATGGTAGAGCAACTGTGGTTCATTCACCAATAGGTCCTATGAAAAGAAACAACTAACTAAAATGAAATCAGCAGAACTGAATTTGAGAAAGCTCATTAAAATGAGCTCAAACAAACTAACAATGAACAATGCACATGGGAAAAACAAGGAACAAGCGTCTGGTTAGGCCAATTGAATATGCTAAGGTTTGCACGCATCCTCGACTTATTTAAGAAGTTGTCCTATACGGTTCTTATAAAAACAAGGCTTCTTTTTAAGTGATTAGGCGGACCCAAATTCATTTAGTGCCCGGACTTTGTTTATAAGTGGCAAAGTGTAGGCCATACACAATATCTTGATCAAATTGAAGTTCTAAATCTAATATCATCCTTGGAAGATAATAAAATGTGAAAGTTCAAACTACGGCTAGCTGAAAACAAAAGGCCAAAAAGTTCAAACAAATCTACCAGTCCACAACCAACTTTCATTCTATAGTTCAAATGTCTATCCTATTTAGGAATCATTTGAAACTTTAGCTGGCGTAAGAAGATTGGATTTCTTCCCACATGTGATTGATACACATTTCCTAATATGCATATAAAGATTATTATCTCTTAGAGTTTCAGATATCATGGAAAGACATTAAATTACGAAGAAAGATATGAAAATTTGATCTAGGCCAATTAGGAAGGCCAGACTGTCTCCAACAAGTTCTGAGAACTAGAACATACTCCATCTGTAAAGTGGGATAAGGAAGTATTTGGGAAGAGAGCAAGAACAATAATCCAAAAATAAGCCTCTAAGATAGAGTACAGAGAAATATATCTTAGAAAATTGTCATCATTGACAATTCAGAAGAAAAATACTATTAAAAAGCAGCGAGTTGATTTGGAGAAATTACGAAGACTTTCATGAAAAAGGATTGTTTTGGATTTTCTTTTTAAATGAGTCTATTTATAGATTCTAAACCTTTTTTTTCTGCATGGCCAACAAGTAAAACGGAAGTATTGACACAAGATAAGCTCAAATGCAAAGGGTTCGCAATGGCTAGAAATGTATATGAGCAATCAGAACTACGTAGAATATGATTTGTGAGGTGCTCAAGGTTAGTTGGTTATGTGAAGGTCAGTTAGGGGATTTTGGGATCAATGGATTAGTTGGGAGAAAACAACAGAACTCAAAAAGGGCCGGAAAATGATCTCGATTGCTCAATGGGGCGAAAGAAACAAAAGAACATTTGACAAGGATAAACTAAAGGGATTGGTCTTCACATCCTTTTCATCTTTCTTAAAAGGTGGGAGCGTCTCAGGCTTGGAAGCTTTCAGTATCGCAAATGAGATGATCAATAGTTAGCTTCTTTATTTTGCCCTAACAGTTAAATTTCTTTTGGCATAAGGATGTTTTTGAGGCATGAGAGTAATCCTTCTGTTACTCTCAGCTTTTGAGGAATGAGAGGAACCTCTTTGTACTCTCAAATTTTTTGTTGTAAATAATATATTTACCTTAAAAAACCTGTTTTGAGTCCATAGAAGTAAGCTTTGAATCATTTGGGAAACTAAAACAGTCTCTAAATCCTTATCAAACTTAATTAGCATGACAAAAAGAATTCTAAAATCTTATATCTTCAAGGTATCAACTATTCTTTTCTTGGTTGTCAACCTATCATCATTTGTGTCATCAATACCAAAGAGTGACACATAGCTTCTAACCGGAAGAAAATTTTTGTTTCATGAAGTATATTGTCCGAGTTGTCCTTAGTCTCAAATGGAATATATTCATCTAGAGTTGTATGTAAAGGACTAACCAAGGGGCAATTGTTAAAATCGTTTGGCAATCAAATCTGGTGATTGTCGGTCAGAGTTCATTGGCCAAACAAGTGTTGTGGTTTATGACATCCATGCCATGAAGTCCTTTTGTCCCTGCACAAGATCTCTCTCTCCAACTTCTGTTGTTTAAAACGGGACATATGTGGAATTGACAACTTTTCCTTTGGTCTCAAATCTCTATAGCTAGTTTGGAACCTTTGCAAAGAGTTGCACTGGATCCAAATTCAGAGGATCAGATTGACAACAGTCCTAGCTAGATCTATCTCTTGTTGAGATTGCGAATGATGGGGCCTCTTTCCCCTGTCAAAATTATCTTCTCTGATCAACCCCCTTGAGATAAACACAATTTATATATATATAAAAATAATGAAGCTCATTTCTTTATATTATTCTCATATATATATGCGTGACTACTACAGGACCACACAACCAGAGTTATCATGAAGCGAGGGGACACTTATTGGTCTCCAACTACAGAAACATGGTGTAATGATTTATTTGTAGTTAAAAAAAACTACACAGAGATGATTTGATTTGGACTTTGTAGTTAAAAAAAACTGTGTCTAGGTATTTATTCCCCTTGGAAAAGGATCCTTTTTATTCACGTACGTACTATGAATGCGGACACAGAACAGGTTATCTAGTATATTGTTTGTCTGTATATGTGGAGTTCAAATTACCAATTTATGTGGCCTTGTAATGTTGATTATGTTGTATACATACATTGAGAGAAATCTATATATATATATCTTTGAAAGTTAGAACACGTACTATAGACAATCTTCTTAATCTTTCTGTGTACATGACATGAGAGAAGGAGGAATCAAATCGAATTACAAGTAACCAAAGAGATAAAATTTTGTGAATAAAATATGGATTATATATATATATATATGTATATATATATCCACCACGTACGTACAGAAAAATCCAATTTGAAAACCTTGTTAGAATGTACTACATACAGGATGCAGTTGTTGATGGTAACAATTGAATTGAAACTGGAAGTCTACTCGATCGTACATTGGTTCCATTAATTGGCAATAAGAGATTATTGGGGGGCATTTGGAATTGGAGTCACTTGGGATGATCGATGGATCTAAGTTTGAAGTTCGCATGTGCGATATATATACAAGAAATATCATGAGAGAAAAGTACGTAGTTAGCTAGGCAATACAAGCTATAAACAATCAACAATAAGAGAGAAACGGACGTACGGACCTGCTAATTAGAAGGCGTAATGATGCAACAAATAAATTCTGAGAAACGGAAGTATATATCATTCAAGTCATGGCGCTTGCTAGCTTGGAGGGAGATGCTCTAGTCTCTACTGAGAGTCTAATTAAGAAGCAAGCTTGACTGACAGACAGACAGACAGAAGAAGTTCATCACACCTAGATCATCCTTAATGGCTGGCGTCAACTTCAAGTCAGTGCCGCGGCGCGCGCGCGGTTACTTCAGTCGAAAGAGAGAGAGAGAGAGAGAGCGCGCGCGCAACATTATATTCATACAGGCGTATTTGGTTGGGTGGCATTAATTAATCATTTTGTTTTGTTATATATTCCCTTCCTTACATTTCTTCTTTTTCCACTTTGGCCCAAAAGGTATTAATTAATTAATCTTGTCTAATAATTTCTCTAAACTTTAAAACACAAATACTGATCAAAAGTTAAGGGCCGCCCCCCTCAATATTATTAACATTTTGACTGACTGGGATGATCAAACAAACCAACACCCATTTTTTTTTCACATCAATTAAAATTCTTTTATTTTTATTTTATTAAAAATATTAATAATAAAACATGTGAAAATAAAAAATTAGACAATTTATTAATTTAAATATAAATCATTCCAACTACTACCATGCATGCAAATTAAGGACCATGAAACACAAAAGCAAGACATGTGTTTCCTTGATCTCCTCCATTATTATTAGTTCAGACAGAAAAGAAAAGAAAAGAAAGCAGAGTTTAGAAAATGGGACAGATGAGATCTCTAGAGAGCGAGCGAGCTAACCTTGAGAATAAACTTGAAACAAACTGTGAATTCACCACCAGATTCAATGTTTGCAGCCGCCTTGACCTTGAGATCGATCATCAACAACAAGCAGTTAGCGCAAACCTGCGGGAGCGCACACCGAGGCCTTTGTCAGTGAGTGAGGTCCAGTTCTAGCCCAAGGGCATGGGTACGAGTAGGTTCCTCAACCATCGGCAAGGAACTTCACAATACTTGCTACATGTTTTCATGTAGCAAATGAGTCAATTCACGTGTATATAATTCTAATAGAGATAATACTAATTGAGTTGAATTAATTGATTTGATACTAATTGATTTGATAATACTTATTTCAACTCAAATAAGTCTGAATTTTATAATGTGTTTGTTCGGTTTCATGCTTTCGTCTGTAATCAATTTTCTCAAACCATTAAAACTTTTCAGACAGATGGGGTACTGAGTTTATAAATGGAAGGGTTCGTGATTTTATGCATCTGCATGGTATACATCACCAGATTTCCTGTGCTATACACCACAACAAAATGGCAGGGCCGAACGTAAACATCGTCATATCTCTGAATCTGGTCTATCTATGTTATTTCATGCTCAGGTGCCGACTTCTCTTTGGTTTGATGCATTTGCCACTGCCGCCTATGTCATCAATAGGCTACCCTCTATGATACTTGATAACATTTCTCCCTTTCAGGTGTTATTTGGTTATCCGCCTAGTTATGATACTTTTAAGCCATTTGGTTGCCGTGTCTATCCGTATCTTCGTGACTATGCTGCTCATAAATTGGAACCTCGTAGTTGGCCTTGCGTTTTTCTGGGTTATAGCAACACGAAGAAGGGCTTTCGTTGTTTTGATCCGGACTCTTCTCGAGTCTTTATCACTCGCCATGTTCAATTCGATAAACTCCACTTTCCTTTCTCACGAGTACCATCGGTTACGAAAGTCACTAACCTAGATATCTCGACGTTTCTCGATATCTCATCTAACTCTTCTTTGGCTCCTGTCTCGGCTCCTGTTCACCCTATACATCGTGTTTCGGTTGATGACGTTGCTCGCTCACCGTCCTTGGTTCTCGATGAACCTCCTTTGGAGCCACCTATTATTGATCCTGTTGTGTTTCCTGATCCTGACATTGAGCCTCCATCTCCAGAACCACCCCAAGACATTGAGTCTCCACCTCAGGCTCCTCAGTCTATTCATCATATGATCACTCAAGTTCGCGCTGGTATTTTCAAGCCACGCTATCCAGTTGATTTATCATCTTCTGCCCTTCTCTCAGCTTTTGTGGTCACCTCTGAGCCCCGAGGCTTCAAGTCTGCTGTTAAGCTTCCTCAGTGGTTTGCTGCCATGCAAGAAGAAATTGATGCTCTTCGCTCAAACTCAACTTGGGATTTAGTGCCTCGACCTTCTAGCACTAATGTTGTTGGCTCAAAGTGGGTCTTACGTACAAAGTTTCTTGCAGATGGGTCAATCAAACGTCACAAAGCTCGTTTAGTGGCTCAGGGATTTACTCAGGTTCCTGGTTTGGATTTCCATCATACATTCAACCCTGTTGTGAAGGCGGCCACAGTCAGGATTGTCCTGGCCTTATCTGTTTAGCATGGATGACCTCTTCACCAGCTTGATGTTAAGAATGCCTTCCTGAATGGGGTTCTTCACAAGCCTATCTTCATGGCCTAGCCCCCTGGCTTTGTTGATCCTCGGTACCCTGATCATGTTTGTCGACTGAAGAAAGCACTTTATGGTCTTCGCCAAGCTCCCCTTGCCTGGTACCAACGTTTTAGCTCGTTTCTGTTCAGGCCGTTCTGATCCATCTCTATTTCATCTGCATCAGGGTAAGACCATTATATATCTTCTCGTGTATGTTGACGATATTATTGTCATAGGCAATGATCTTGCTGCCCTACGTCGGTTCATAACTGATACTGAAAATGAGTTTGCCATCAAGAATTTGGGCTCCTTAAGCTATTTTCTTGGTCTTGAGATCTCTCATTTGTTGGTCAGGCCAAGTATGCACTTGATATTATTGAGCGTGCAGACTTGGTTGAGGCGAAACCTGTTTCCACCCCATTGGCGACAGGTGAATCTCTTGTCAGTACAGATCCTTCTTTCAAGAACCCCACATTATACAGATCTCTGGTTGGTGATCTGCAGTACTTGACCATCACTAGACCAGATCTATCTTATGATGTCAGCTCTGTTAGTTAGTTTCTTCAATCGCCTACTGAAGATAATTTTTTGGCTGTTAAGTGTATCCTTCGCTATGTGAAGGGTACTCTTCATTTTGGTCTTTTGTTCACTAAGCGTCCTAACTCTCCCATCTTGGGTTACTCTGATGCGGATTGGGCTCGTTGTGTTGAGACTCGTCGCTCAACTTATGGGTACTCTATATTTCTTGGGGGGCAATCTTGCTTCTTGGAGTGCAAATAAACAACCAACTGTTGCTCGTTCCAGCTGTGAGTCCGAGTATCGGGCAATGGCCAATGCAGCTGCTGAACTTGTTTGGGTTATTAATCTTCTTCGGGAATTGAGGGCTCTTCCTCCTACTCGGCCAGTTCTGTTGTGTGATAACAAGAGTGCTATTTTCTTAAGCAAGAATCCTGTAGCACATAAGCGAGCTAAACACATTAATCTCGATTATCACTTTGTTCGTGAATTGGTCTCATCTAGACGCATTTCCACTGAGTTTGTTCCCTCTCATCTTCAGCTTGCATATATTTTCACGAAGAGTCTTCCTCGTCCGACCTTTGAGTTTCTACGGTCTAAGCTTTGCGTGTGTCTTCACCCCACGCAACGCTTGACGGGGGTAATAGAGATAATACTATTTGAGTTGAATTAGTTGATTTGATACTAATTGATTTGATTATGTATTTTAGGTAACAGAGATAATATCTTGATACTAATTGATTTGATCATGTAATTTAGGTAATAGAGATAATATACTGTATTTTAGGTAATAGAGATAATACAATATCCTACGGGTTTATATATATATATATGTGAATATACATACTCTCACCAAGCACATATGTTGATTTTTCAATCTTCTTACATATTCTGTCAAATTCCAAAATAAATAATTAATTAATATATACGAATTAATTGCAAGACGACAATAACAAGTAATATATAAGTACGTAGTACCGCTGATGCACAAGATTTCAGCAAGTCAAGTTGCTGCCTACCATATATATATATATATTCACAATAAGAAAGATATATGAATAAGATCAGCTAGCTAGTTAAGAAATAACTATATTAAACATATAGATTTATTACAAGTTTACACTATTTAAAATTAATTTTGTAAATTAATGCAAGACCAATCATAATCTCTTACATTATATCATTGCCAAAATTTACAAACATAGCATTATAATTAAATATAAAATAAATAAATTTCAATTATAAATTGTGTAAATCTTCTAATAAATTTCTATAGATTTATTATCTTTTATTTGGTAAATGATTATTTAATAATGATACAGGGAGCGACTGGGGATACCGACTCCACACGTGGCTGTTACGTTGGAAAAAAAAATCATTTTTTCTTTTACAAAAACAACACGACTCTTTATATTCATCTTTTCATTCCCACCAAACACTAGCCTCCTTCTCTCATCCCATTTTCGCCTTCTCTCCTTTCCCTTCAGCCTTCACTCTCTATCCATTCAACGTTCAACTTGCACGCGACTCTTTATACCTCACGGCTAAAATTTGTGTACTCTCCCGAGTTGAAGTCTCTTTTCTCTATTGAAGTATTTATGGTTCCATTCATAGTTAGATAAAATGCACTGGTAAAAAAATGACCTTTATCGACAGATATTACCGAATGTTTTATAAAACTCTCCTAATTGATCATGAGAGGAACAAATCTTTCGTTATTAAAAATAGATTCCGAGAGGGGTGTAAAACTTTCGGGTTTACTAATTAGTACCGAAAGTTCTACAATAAACTTTCGGTTTTGACATTCCAAAAAAAAAAAAAAAATCAAGTGTTGGGAGTTGGTTAATTGCGAAGGTTATTCCAAAAACTTTCGGTTTTACCTTTCCTGAAATTTTTAAATACGAAGGTTTTCCAATAAACCGTCGGTTTTGACTCATCCCAAAAAAATGAAAAAATATTCTAAGTTGGAGAATGATTAATTGCGAAGGTTATTTAAAGAACTTTCGGTTTTACCTTTTCCTGAAATTGTTAATTGCGAAGGTTTATCCTATAAATCTTCGGTTTTGACTCATCCCAAAAAAGACAAAAAAAATAAATCCTGTGATTCTTATTTCCGAAGGTTTATTGGAAAACCTTCGGTTTTAAGGAGGGTCAAAACTGAAAGTAATATGAAAACCTTCGGTAAATACCTTTATAAATACAAACCCTAATCATTCTCTTTTTCATTCGCCTCTCTTCTTTCTCTCTCTTCCGCGTCGCAGCCGCCTCCGCCGCTTCTCTTCTTCGTCTTCTTCGTCTTCTCGCGTTCCGGGTTAGATTTATTTGTTTTTTTTTTTGTTAATTATTAGATTTAGATTTATTATAATTTAGTTTATATTATCTAGATTTATGATAGTTTAGATTATTCTTTTGGTAGTTTGATTTAGATTTGTTATTGTTTAGATTAAATTTAGGTTAGTTTGTTAAATATATATGATTTTGTTAGATTTTGTTAAATGAATGATATATTTTGGTTATTGTGTTTAATTTAAGTTATATTAGATTTGGATTACGGTTATTTTGTTTGATTAATATATATATATATATATATGAAATGCATTTAGGATGGGTGAGTCATGTAAAAGTATTCGGCGTACACCAGAGAAACTGTCCCGGCCATACCAGAATTTGCTAGCAGCATAAAAAACTGTGGCACGTGAGGAAGAGGTGAGAAAAATTACGCTGGAATTGGAGCAAATCCGATTGAGGGATGCGGAAAGAAGTCAATTGTTTACTGAAATTAAAGCGGACAGGGATGAAATGACGCAAAAGTTGGAGAATCTCGAACAACAAATTGAATTCTTGAAGAGGCAGAATCAACTCCCCCCTCCTCCCTACATCTACTAATTTGTAGATTATATTATTGATTAATTATGTGTTATCTTTTCCGTACAAATGATCACATTTTGATGTGTTTTGCTTTCATAATTATAAATTATTATTATTCTTTGGTTTTGGTTTATTATTATTGTTTATGAATTATTTTCCTTTATTTATTAGATTGCCTTTATTTGAGAAAATTATAGAATATAGTATATTTTTACCTTTGTCAAAAAAATGGGGTAATTGCGAAAGGTTATTGAACAACTCTCGCTTTTGATCCTTGGTAATTGCGAAGGTTTATTGGAAAACGTTCGCTTTTGACTCCTCCTTGAAAAAATTGGAAAATATTCTAAGTGTTGGGAATATTTCAACAGGCGCTTGAAATGGGACGGACTCCATTTGTCGTTGAAGTATTCAAAAGGACCCGTACCCCCAAACCGACAAAAGAAAACCCAACCTCCGTCCCGGACGAACGCGTGTAAGAGAAAATTGTAAGTGGATTGAATTTAAATAAATTACTTATAGCTAGTTTATTTATTATTATATAAATGACAATTTATTTCAAATGTGCAGGTTGAGATGGAGGAAGTAAGAAGTAACGAACCAGAAATATCCGACTTTGAGTTGACGGAGAGAGTGTTCGGACGCAAAAAGCATGAGGGAGTATTCGGTATGGGATTAGGCATCCGACCCACACACTTTCGTGAGGATCTTCGAAGTGCCAACAATTCTCAACGAGCCACTGATCGATTGTTTGAGGAGAATCAAAGAATGGCGATGGAACTGGAGGAATTGAAGAAAAGGGATGAAGAAAAACCTCAAACGATTAATCAAATACAAGCGGAAAAGGTATAATTGATTTCAAGAATGAATAGGGAAAGTGAAAAACATGAGAAGGAAAGGTTATAATTGAATGCTAGATTAGAGAGTCTTGAAATGTTTATGCGACAATATCAACCACCTCCTCCCCCTACCAGCTAATTTTAAGACGTTTCGACTATATGAATTGATTGAATACGTTTTAATGTTAATGTAAAACATGTTGTTTGGATGATTGGTTTGGTTGAGAATTTTGGAATGATCATTTGTTTTATGAATTGATTGATTTGGCTGAACAGGTTTCAGTTGAGCACTAAACAATCGGGCTATTTTGTACATTTTGTAGAGAAAAACCAAAAGTTAAATGGAATCTTTCAGTTTTTCTTTGAAGGTCAAAACCGAGAGTTCTTCATATATCTCTCGGTTATATGTGAAAAGGAAAAACCGAGAGTTAATTGGAAAACTTTCGTTTTTTCCCTTTGAAGAAAAACCGAAAGTATTGCTATTAACTTTCGGTTTTTCCTTTTGAAGAAAAACCAAAAGTTTTGTTATTAACTTTCGGTTTTTCCCTTTCAAGAAAAACCAAAAGTTTTCCAATTAACTTTAAGTTTTTACCTTTGAAGAAAAACCGAAAGTTTTCCAATTAACTTTCGGTTTTTCTCTTGGGTATCTAAACCGAAGACTCTACGATATCTCTTAGTAAATGCCCAATTGTTTTTAACGAAAGAGTCAATACCGAGGAATTGCGAGATTTACCTTAACTCTCAGAATTGAGTCTATACCGAAAGTTATAGGGTCAAAACCGAGAGTTTTTACTCTCGTTTTTTACCCCTTTTTCACTAGTGATGTAAGATTTCTCTCATTCCCATTCTCTCTCTATTTTCCTACCCTAAAAGAGTTGTTTCAGTTGGCATGTCATATGTATCATCCAACTTTCCTTTTTACAAATTTAAGACCACTCAAATCAAAGTCCATTTGCTAGTTCCTAACAGTTGCAATCTTCTTCTCTCATTCACTAGTAAAAGGGGTCTATGACGATCATTTCCACCGATTGATATTATGAACATAATACCAATTTGTCATAATACCGATTGGTGTTTCAACCAATCGGTGAAAGCCCCCTATATAATACCGATTGCTTTAAAAACCAATTGGTATAGGCCCTAAAATTCCCACGAATCAATGGCACCAACTTTGGCGCGTTTATCAAGTAGTAGTATCGATTGGTTTTCAAATCAATCGGTGAAAGTCCATACCTAATATCGGTTGTAGATAAACCAATCAGTAATGCCTATAAAATTATCAAAAACAACTCGAGAGCTTCCCCTGCTCCCAATTTCACTTTCCTTCTTCTTTTTACCCTAGCGATCGTCGTCTTGCTTGTGCGTCGTCCCTTTTCGTCACCATTCGTCCAAAGATTCTAATCGGCAAGATCTTCTTCGTTTAGGTTTAGGTTTCCAAGATTTAACTAAATAGTTGTGGTTGAATTAGTTGGTCTTTCATTTTGTTGTCGCCGATCCAAAACCCTTATTGTTGCCGTCTGAAAAGCGACTGAAGAAGATCCTACTACTTCCGTTGATCCGATGATCCTCCCTTAAAAATATTTGATGTCATTTCATTGATTGAAACCAGAAGAAGTTTATAACGACACTAGTTAGAAATGTCGAATCATTGTCTAACCCTATTGGCTTGTGAATATATAATATTGATTCACTTCACTAGTAAAAAATGCTTATTAAGGAGGGTAGAAACTCTCGAAGAAAGGTTGTATTCCTTCGATGAAAGAAGTCATCGATGACGATAAACGCTCTCGCCGTGTCTCGGTGATAAAACTGTTGGTGAAAAAAAGGACATTTGCGAGTGCATCAAAAGTCCTCAAAGATAATTTATAGCCGAGAGCATATAAAGCTCTCAGAAATAACTTTAATAGAACGATTTCAGAATGTAATTGTCTAACATAATTTCCTAATATATATATATATATATAACAACTAATTCTATCGGGAAATTTGATCAAATGACCCTCAAAAGAGGGTCATTCCCACAAATAACCTCAGAAATTCCAGTTTTTATTTTTAACCTTTTTTTTATAATTTTGGACTGTTTTAACCTTTCTATTAATTTTTTTCCTTCCTTTTCCTTTTCCCCCCTTTCTCTTTCTGTCCGTTTTCTTCCCCATTCTTTTTCCTCTCTTTCCCCGCGACGATTGCTCTCCCCACGATCCACACCCACCGACTCCCCAGCCCCAACCGACTCCCCCACGATCGTCGGATGACTACCCCTCGAGCCCAAGCCCTAGTCGGACGATCGCCAAGCCCCCAAAGACGCTGAGCCCCGATTATTCTTGAAGAGTAGTAGAAACTAGGCTTTGTATGGATTAGGAGAGCTTCCTCAGGTTCTTTCACATTCTATTCTTCCTTTCTCATTCTTTTTGTAGATGTCTTCTCTTATTAGTTAATTTCTTCTGTTGTTTTATTTGGCCCTTGACAAATTTTCTAATCATTCAGGTGTTTGCTCGTCTTAGTGTTGTATATGGTGGAACTTAAATGTTGAACAAACATGAATGCAAGGTGCCACCTCCTTGCAGAAACTAGCTTGGGATTGTTCTCCCTATAGGAATGCTTCATTTTGGAGAGATTTTTGAGTTCGAAAATTACTAGTTTATCATGCAGACTTGGAGTTGGACATAGGAAGACTTTAAGGAGGACGCTGAGCCCCGATTACTGAGGTTAGTTGGACTACTCCCCGATGATTTTACTGTTTTTGCATGTTAAGTATGAAGGTTTTATGGTTTTAGGGTTTAGGCTTTAGTTAGTTCTATTGTTTTGGTTTGAAATGCTTTGATCAGAGAAATGTATAGTTTAATCTGAATGGTTTGTGAACATTTTCACATGGGCAATTGAATTGTGTGGTACACAATTGAATTGCATGGGCTTGGGCGTGGATGGGGTGTGGATCGTGGGGGTAGTGCATGGGGGTGGTGCGTGGGGTTGGCGTGGAGCGTGGGGGTGGGGTGTGAAGTTGGCGTGGAGCGTGGGGGTGGGGCGTGGGGTTGGCGTGGAGCGTGGGGGTGGGAAAAATTAAGATAGATAATTTTGAAGTAAACTATCCAAAGAACTTAATCAATTTCAACTACATGTGCAGGCACATCCCCAACTAGATCGGCCAAACCGAATCCACCGGTCAAACCGAATTTCCAAAAGTGATATATCCTCTCGGCTAAACCGAATCAGCTTAATCACATCGATAGAAACCCGAATCGGTTAAACTCTAGGCCCGGCTTAAGTTGCAAACGATAAATGTTCGGCTGGCTCAACGTATTGAAGATTCTAAAAACCAACGGGCAGATTATTCAAAGTTATGGATACTTTGAAGGCACGGCTTCCTGTGACTAATCAACTTAAGAGAGAGAAATATGACCGTTGTCATATTTCTCATATAAAAGGAAGTCAAAAGCATTGAAAAGAGAACAACGAAAAAGAACGAGCAAGGAGACATAACGAAATTTACATAACTTTCTTGATCAAAAAGTTCTAAGTGTTTACATTTACTGTAAAGTGTATAACATCACTATGTGAGTGTTGTAAAGTGAACGACGAGCAGTAAATAAGACTCGATCGTATTGTATTCTGTGTTGTTGAATATTCCATTAGTGAATATCCTTCTCATTGTTTGAGAAGAATGGTGACGTAGGAAAGATTGCTCCGAAAATCCATAAAAAATTGTCTTGTGTTCTTCATTATTTCCGGCTACACTACCAACCGAATTGAATCACTCACTAAATCGAACTGAATCATTATTTTACCAACCAACCGACTTTACTTCATTCCAACCGATTTCTCCACACTACATTCTCTAACTGAACTGTGTGTGTTGCTTCAAGTTGAAACAAACATTTCCTCCATTGAACTCGCTTCAAGAGTTTGTAACAATTTGCGTAGTGTTAAGAACGGTTCTTATCTTTAACTGAATTAGTGCCAATTGGTGTGTGTTGTTTAAGCGATATCCTTTAGCCGGACCCTGGTCCCCTATCGACGATCCCGATCCTAACAAGTGGTATCAAAGAGAGGATCTTAACACTCAAGCAACCGAAAAAGTTGGCAAACATGACTCACAATGAAAGCCCCCTATGCTAAATAGTGAGGCGTTTGTCGACTGGGAGGTTCTAATGTACTTTATTTCTATTTTAGTGCCTTCAACACTTTATTTCTATTTTAGTGCCTTCAACACTTTATTTCTATTTTAGTGCAAGTCTGATGAAGATCTCGTGGCAGTAGTGTCTATCAACCTAGTCTCGGCTGTCAAAGCACTAAAAGACAAATATCTTGAGTTGTATGTTCTCCATGCATTGCAATCCAATTAATGCATTATTGGCTCATTATTATTCAAGAACAGACAAAATCAAAGGATATCCCATATGATGTATTACTCTAGACCTCAACTAATCAAGATCAAGACATTGGTCTTATGAAGCAGATATAATCGTTGAACCACAAATATATAAGTTGACATTTTCCTACTTAAGAAGACAAGGATCAACTTGCTTCATCACCTTCAACCTTTTACCTTCGAACAACCGGCTTTTGAGAACAATCTTTTTGTTATCAAATCTTTCAAGCTCTCAAAGTTTCATAAGCCTTCAAGTGTGTTAGAGTTCTAAAAGTGTATTACAATACTACCTATTCTGAGTGAGTTTGTTAGCATTGTAAGTTGACAGAATTCGTTTTTGTTCAACAAATAGTGTGTGCTAGGAGTTTGAAAGCATGCAGTAAATAAGTCCTGATTGTTCGAATGGGTTGTGTACAAGTGTTGTATTCAATCAAATCTTCTAGTGAATATCCTTCTCAAGGTTGAGAAGAAGGGTTGACGTAGGAGCTTTATCTTTAAACATCCATAAACACTTCTTGTGTCGTGTGCTCTTTCCTATTGCATTACTCTATTCTCGTTGTGTTGCTTCAAGTCGAAACAAACATTTTTGCACTTGAACTCGGTTCATTAGTTTGTGACGACTTGTGAAGAATAGAAACCGATATTAACTTCTAATAGAGTTAATATCAAACGAAGTGTGTGTAAGCGTTCAACTTTATGAGACCCCAGTCTCCATTGTAAGATCAAATTAGCTAATTGACTTAGGATAATTAACCAACGATTATAAAAATATTAGGTTTTGAATATTTATTTTTAAATAATCAAAAAGGGAGAAATTGTTAAGTAAATTAGACAATTAATTAGTAGTATTAATTATCTATTAAACAAAACTTAATTGTGTTAAATCCTATGCAGATTAAAGAAACCCGAAAGAAAAATGATCGGCATTTTATTAAGTCAGTATTTTATCAAAGCTCGGTTTTATATGAGATCGGCTTTTTGAACAAGTCAGTTTTTATAAGATCGGTATTTTCCAAGGTACAGTCGGTTTTTATCAGATCGGTATTTTGTAAGGCGTAATCGATTTTTATCAAATCGATATTTTTAAAGGCGCAGTCGGTTTTTATAAGATCGTTAATTTTAAAGGCGCAATCGGTTTTTATAAAATCGGTATTTTCCAAGGCACAATCGGTTTTTATAAGATCGGTTTTTTTTAGGCGCAGTCGATTTTTATCAAATCGGTATTTTTGAAGGGGCAATCAGTTTTTATCAAATTAGTATTTTTGAAGGCGCAATCGGTTTTATCAAATCGATATTTTTGAAGGCACAATCGGTTTTTATCATATCAGTATTTTTGAAGGCACAATCGGTTTTTATCAAATTGGTATTTTTGAAGGCGCAATTGGTTTTTATCAAATTGGTATTTTTCAAAGCGTAGTCGGTTTTTATTAGATAGGTACTTTTCAAACCAAGCGCGTCTGGTTTTTCTAAGACTTCGGTTTGTTGAAGGAGCACTTTCGGTATTTTATTTAAAGTGCCCTTAGTTATTTACATTTTCGGTATTAAGTCAAAAATGAAACGCGTCCGGTACTTTGCCACTCTTATGCTACAATAAGACGTATCATGTATAATCAGAAGATAGCCTTCTGTGCCTTCAGTACTTTGTTTATATTTTAGTGCAAGTCTAATAAAGATCTCTTGGCAGTAGTGTTTGCCAACCTAGTCTAGACTGCCAAAGCACCAAAAGACAAATATCTTGAGTTGTATGTTCTCCATGCACTGCAATCCAATTAATGCGTTATTGGCTTATTATTATTCAAGAACAGACAAGATCAAAGGATATCACATATGATGTACTACTCTGGACCTCAACCAATCAAGATCAAGACATTGATCTTATGAAGTAGATATAGCCGTTGAACAGCAAATATATCCGTTGACATTTACCTACTTAAGAAGACAAAGATCGACCTACTTCATTACCTTCGAACAACCGGCATTTGAGAACAATCCTTTTGCTATCAAATCGTTCAAGCTCTCAAAGTTTCATAAGCTTTCAAGTGTGTTAGAGTTCTAAAAGTGTATTACAATACTACATATTCTGTGTGAGTTTGTTAGCATTGTAAGTTGACAGAATCCGTTTTTGTTCAACAAAGAGTGTGTGCTAGGAGTTCGAAAGCAGGTAGTAACTAAGTTCTGGCTGTTCGAATGGGTTGTGTACAAGTGTTGTATTCAATCAAATCTTCTAGTGAATATCATTCTTAAGGTTGAGAATAAGGGGTGACGTAGGAGCTTTATCTCCGAACATCCATAAACATTTATTGTGTCGTGTGTTCTTTCCTATTGAATTACTCTAATCTCGTTGTGTTGTTTCAAGTCGAAACAAACATTTCCGCACATGAACTCGGTTCAAGAGTTTGTGACGACTTGTGAAGAATTAAAACCGATATTAACTTCTAATAGAGTTAATATCAAACGAAGTGTGTGTGTAAGCGTTCAACTTTGTGAGACCCCAGTCTCCATTGTCGATCCCGATCCTAACAATATATTTACGGTTAAAATGTGACATTATAATTTTTAAAAAATAAATCAATATAATTCAATATTTTATTTATTTAATAATTTAAAAAATTGTAAAATTTACCTTTATTTACTCATTTTATCCAAAGTTTTCTCGTTATTTATTTAAGCCCACCTTAAAAACAAATTAAGTCCATCCCACTACCAAATCTTGGGTCCGTCCCTGGGTTAGACCTCTCGGTCTTAGATATAAAAATCTTGGGTCAGACATCTCAGTCCTAGCTCAAGAACATTAGTTGGACCTCTTAGTTATGTTGAAATTCTTGGTCCTATGTTTCAATTTCTCGATCATAGGTCTCGATCTGAACCGATGATTGTCGATCCAACCTCTCGACCTTAGGTCTAGGTCCTTCGATCCTTAAGAACACAAAAAATGCAATTTTTTTTGTATTTTTTATTTAAGTTTGGATTATTCGATCTAGGGGTTTGGGTAGCTTCACAAAACTCTAGAAAATATGTTGATCATCATCTCAAGGTATCAATCAACTTGGGTAATGATCAAATCGTTTAAAACAATTTGTGAACAAAAATTGAATTTTTGATTTTAAAGTTGTTTTGAGAAGAAATGAGTTATCCAATAGCTTTCTTACATCTCATATACTTGATTGGTACCAAAATAGTAACTATTCGTTTTGACCAAATCAAGAACTCAAATTTTTTAATTATTATTTTTATCTTGATCAAACATGGTCCAAACAGTTGTCCAACACAATTACAATCATGTTGGGAAGTTTTATGAGTTGTGATTCAAGAGAATTATCCCAAGAACAACAAATATGTTTTTGATTTTTAAAATTTAAATTTGGGTTTTTCTGTTTTAAGTTGATTGATTGTTTCTAATCTATCTATAAAGTTTATAAATGATCCTTTGATCGATTTCCAACCACATAAAACACCATAAACAACAAGAATACAAGCCTATGCAATTTGAAATATAAAAATTTCAAATTCAAACTGTAAATATGAATTAGAAGGTGATTGGAACCTTACCAAGGATTGAGAACACTCCCAAATCTTTATGGAAGCTTTTGGAATGTTCATATCCAAGTTTTAAGGGCTTAAACAAAAAATTCGAAAAAACTGAAAGCTTGAAGCTTTAATGGCGGATTTTTTATTTTTTCGATTTGAAGGTAGAGAGTGGATCTTATGGCTTTGGAATGGCGTGGGAGGTGTATTTATAGAATCACTAAATCGGTGGAGGCTTCGAATGGATCAAATCAACCAAAAATCATTAATAGTGTTTTGGCTGTTCTTGAGCCAACTTGGCGAAATATGAATGAATCATCCCTATTGAAGTAGCAGAATGATCATCGAAGTAGGGTGATCATTTCAACCTTCAAATCAGATGCAAAGATAGATTATGGAGAAAGTTCCATCTTTGCAAAATCAAAGACGAGTCTTTGATGTTTATCCCTCTGGTGATCGCAATGAAGACGAATGTGGTGCATAAAACGACGTCGTTTCAAACGTGTTTGGGCGTTTCGTCAAGCGTTGTTGCGTTTTGATGGACGATGCTAACATCTAGTTAGTTGATCAATTAGGTGCAGCGTGGGGGCGCATTCCCTCCATTGCAGCGGGCTACGCGGGCTACGCGGGCGCGTCTGGAGCATTGGATGACAATACAACGCTCATCCGATTGTTGTGGCTTCGGCTGTAGCCATTCTACATAATTTCGGCTACATCCCATTACAAATTTTATTTTTTATTTAAAATTTTAATGGATTGTTTGGAATTGATTTTTATTTCACCTTTTTGGCTTTATTTATGATCTTTTTTAAATACACAAAATATTAAATAAATATGACAAATATTTTAACAATTTATTTTATTTTCTATTTTTTATATTTTAGGGTTAAATAAATAATTTTGTGATGAAATGGGTACCTCGTTTCATCCTTAATTATTTATTTTAATCCCTTAATACTTATTATTTTTCTTTCTTCCCATTTTAATGAAAAACATAACAAAGCAACAAAACAAAAAAGAAGAGCAATTACAGAATATGGTACACTAGAAACCCCAGCTATTACAGAACATGGTAAACTAGAAACCATAACCTTCCAACCAAGCTTTGTATATGAATGACCGACCTAAAAATTAGAGTTGATATCGTGTTGTTTATGTTGTTTGTGTTGATTGTGTCGATTGTTCCAATCGTGTCGATCGTGCGCACATTTGACAAGCAACGCTGCGAAAATAACAATTTGATCACAATAAGCGAACTGCGATTTTGATACCGTGCAAATCGTGTCGATAGTTTCGTTTGTGTCGATCGTGTCGTTCGTGCCGATCGTGTTGTTCGTGTATTCGTGATGAGAGAATTTGCTGCCAATATTTTTGTCAAAAACTTAAAATCTCCAAAGCTTTTCTCTCTCTTTCTTGTTCTAGGTGCTTTTTTTGTCGGCCCTATTTGGTTTGTTGTTTGATTTGAGATATTTTTTTTTGACATGCTTTGCTGGTGCTTGGGCCCATTTGTTAACATTTTATTTTTCTCCTTAACCTGCAAAACAAAATACACTAATCAATTAATTCATTTATTTTTTTGAAATTATAAATATTATGGTGCAAAATTATGGTGTCTACTGTAATATTTTATAAACTTAGAGTAATGTCTTATAAACTAAAGTGTGATGTTTTATATAAAATGAACTGAAATGTTATATAATTAAATTGAACTTTAATATTTTTAAAACTGAAATATAATGTTTTTTAAAACTAAATTATAATATTATTTAAGTTGAATTTTAAGGTTTTTTATAACTGAACTATAATGTATGTGTTTTAAACTAAAATATAATGTTATTTAAATTAAAATGTAAAGTTTTATAAATTGAACTGTAAACTTATAAATTGATCAGTAATGTCTTATAAGTGAACTTTAGAGTTGTTGTACATTAGCTCTCGTGTAAGATTTTCTTTATATTAGAGTTGCGATAAAACAGTTCTCGTGTAAAGCTTACTTTACATTAGAGATGTTGTAAAATAGCTCTCATGTAAATTTTGCTTTATTTTAGAGTTGTTATAAAACAACTCTCGTGTAAAGCTTGTTTTACTTTAAATTTTCTTTACAACATCTCTTGTGTAAAGTTTATTTTACTTTAGAGTTGATGTACAACAACCCTCGTTTAAGACTTGTTTTATCAGCTCTTTTTATAAGGCTTGTTTTACATTAGAGTTGTTGTTCAGCAGCTCTCGTGTAAAGCTTGATTTATATTTAAATTAGAGATGCTTTACAACAGCTCTCGTGTAAGACTTGTTTTACAATAGAGTTGTTGTACATCAGCTCTCGTGTAAGATTTACTTTACATTAGAGCTGTTGTAAAACATCTCTCGTGTAACGCTTGTTTTACATTAAAGTTGTTGTAAATCAACTCTTGTGTAAGGCTTGTTTACCTTAGAGCTGCTATAAAGCAGCTCTTGTGTCAAGATTGATTTACTTTAGAGCTAATATACAACAACTCTCTCGTGTAAAGCTTATTTTGTGTATACAAAACGAACGCTCTACTAATTCAGCTACATCCCTATTTTGTAATACTTATTATAATTAATAATTTTAAAATAACATTAAAAATATAATAATTCAGTTATATTTTTTAAGGCTTAGTTTTATTATAATTCAATAATTATTAATTTGATTTTAACATATACAATTACTATAATTAATAATTTTAAAATAAAAATACAGAAATATAATAAATATTTTATTTTTTATTTGATAAGACTTAGAGCAACTCCAACGCTACTGCAAACCTATACCCAAAATGGGTTTTCTCCTCCAACCGTATTACAAACGGAAACCCAAAATAAGATTTTTCATTTTCCCTCTCCAAAAAACACAAATATGCATTGCTACTACACAATCGCATATTTTTTTTTACATTTTAGCCCTTTAATTTTTACTTAATTAATTTTATATATTAAACTTATTTATATAAGTTATTTATATTTTAATTTGTTTATATGTTTTATTTATTTATATGTTTTATTTGTTTATATTTTTATTTTTATTCTATATTTTACCTTAAGCTTATTTATATAATTATTAATTTAATTAATTTATATAATATTTTTTATAATAATGTTCAAAAAAAATTATAATAATATTAAAAAATAATTTACTTTAATAATATATATATATATATATATTATAATAAATATAATTATAAAAATTACTAAATACTGTGGTATAATTTTAAAATATAATTTTAAAATAATTTGATGATATTATAATATTGTGGTGTAATTTATAAGTTTGTAAAATATATGAGGTAATATTAAAAAGTTATAAAAGTTTATGTAAAGAATAATATTATAAGAATATTCTTTTAGGTTTTAGAATGTTTTTTCGGTTGGAGAAAATTACTGTTTGATGTGACATTTATACCCAAATGAGTTTGAAAATGAGTTTTTCGGTTGGAGATGGTCTTAGTTTTTATTGTAATTCAACCATGAAATATTATTGTATTATTATTATAAAAAAAAAATTAATTCAAATAATACAATGAACAAAATAATACCTACTCCATATATTTTTCTTATAAAACACACCATCTTCCTAATCTATATATATATATATAATGATGCTTAATTTTTCAAGTGTCCGAATTGCCGGGTCGAAAGCTGTGGTTAATTTGAATATATGTGAGAGTAATTGGATACATGGGTCGGATTGTGGGTTGACCCGCCCATAAACTTAAAACGGTTAAAAATAAAATTAAAAACGTTATAAGTATGGTTCGAACTTGCAACCTAACAAAACATGTACAATCTTTTGACCAACTAGGCTAATAACACTTTATATTTTTAATTCAACCCAAAATTTGATAAACGCGTGACATTTTAACAATATAAGTTCAACTTTTTAACTAACTAATCTCTCTATATATATATATAATGATGCTTAATTTTTAAAGTGTCCGGATTGCCGGGTTGAGAGCTGTGGTTAATTTGGATATATGTGAGAGTAAATGGATACTTGGGTCGGATTGTGGGTTGACCCGCCCATAAAAATTTTACCGTAATATTTTTTTCACGGTTTTTTATATTATTACTCGTGCAAAATGCACGGGATACATGCTAATTCAAATAAAAGTGTTTGTTTCCTATTTATTATTAAGTCATCTATATTGTTATCATTATAATAATATAACAAAAATGGATGTATCTCAAATGGTAGACCGTTGGTTGTGCGAGATGGATTAGACATTATATTTTAGTTTAAAACACATTACAATTCAAATTTATATAACATTACGATTTAGTTTATATACCATTACAAGTTTAGTTTATAAGGCAATATATTTTAGTTTAAATAAAGTTAAGACATTATAGTTTTATTTTAAAAATAAAATTATAGTTCAGATATTACAGTTTTGTTTAAAAATATTTTTTAAAAAAATGGATTAAGTATGTAGCACGCAAACACACTTAACCAGACGCAGAACTTGTCGCTTGACGGACTCAAACCTATGAACTTAGGGTTAATTTTCACATCTTGTTGTCGTTGGGCTAAAAGAGGGGATTGTTTAAAAATATTATTTGTTAGCGTATCGAAGATTTTGAACTTCTCTATCTTGTTCGTGTAGTCTGGATCGGAAATCTAAAACTCCTTGTAAATCTCTATGAATTTATTAGAAGAGTACACAATTGATCAAAATTAAATTCATTTATATTATGATATTTTTCCAAATACATTCACATAATTCTCCTTACAATCTACTACAAACTCCTTAAATTAATTTGTGTTTTTCTTAATTTTAAATCAAATCATGGTCATATATATAGTGTTATAAGACATCGGGTCAATTTTTTTTAACAAAATAAGTCAAAGTTAGATGCTAGTCAATGTAGTAAGAGAGCTGACAAATTTGATTGAACATTAGAACAACTATCATGTTCGAAGTTTGAGTTTTCAATGCAGACCATTTTTTAAAAAAAGGTGGTAGAACCAAGTATATGCACAAACGCAGCATTGAATAACATCAATCTTCCCATCTGCACCATTCTTCCAAGGTTGGGATGGCAACTCCAATGTTTTTCATGTCTACAATGTTGGCTGCAATTAACCACTTAACATAAGTTGATAGATCACAGATCTTTGAGAGCTTAGCTTCTTTGTAACTAGACCATTGTCTAAACGCTCTAAACTTATTTGATCAAATTTGAAAACTACGAGTAGAAGCCATGGATCGATCAATCAATCAAGATCAGGCTTTTAGCATTTTCCTATCCAAAAACAGAAAGTCATAAATAATAGCAAATGTTTAAAAGATAAATCTTACCAATGTGTATATCTGGGGTGGATGCAGCAGTGGCATCAACTAGGACTGAAACGGATTCATAATCCAATGCTACAGCATCAAAGACGGTCTGTCTAATGCAATTTGGAGTTTGTACACCTACAGAGTATTATAGTGTTATATATCAAATAACAGAAAAAAACCCTTCTTTTTTTTATTGTTGGGAAAAATACTTACCAGTGACAACTAAATTCTTAATGTTAGATGTCTTTAAAAATGAATCCAAATGGGTAGCAAAGAATGCACTAAATCGCGTCTTCACCAATTTATAATCCCCATCCTTAATCACCAGCCCATCAACTAACTCTGCACCAACACTGCCTTTGGAAACCGGCCCTACTTCTCCATCAGAGTATAAATGACGACGAAATAGTTCAACATCTCTTCCAAATGGGTCATGCTCTCGAACAACCTGCACCCAAATTTCTCAACAATTATATATGAAGTGTACAATGCAAATTGCATCCCAAAACCAAAATATTTAAGGTTTGGTTGCTGGATTTAAGTCCATCCATTGTTCTTTACAAATGCACTATGAACAAGTTTTCAACCAAAACTTCTGAAAACAAACAACTTTACTGAATCGACATTTCCATTAAGCTACTGTTATCTATTCATTCAATCAGAGTGATCTTACAAACTCATTCTAATAGCTTTTAAACTCAACAGCCATTAATTAAACTCTGATAAATGATTCAATAGTCAATATATTTGTGTTTATCATGTAATGGGTAGGCGGCCACAATATTGATGGACTAGTCAAAAAGGGTTTAAAAAAAAAAAAAAAAAAAGTGCAACATTAGGGCTGAAAAATGAATAAATAGAAGAAGAAGAAGGGGTTTGGTACCCAGATGATAAGCATCCCTCGTTGTCTAGCAACTTCAACAGCTTTTATGACATTGGGAGCAATAGCTAGGCCGCCGTTTACCAGCAGCAAACTTCCTGGTAATATGAAATCTTTCTGTTGAATCAGAATGGAGATGAGTTATACAAATTGGGATCTAAGAATATGGGATCCTTCAAACTTGGAAGTTCTAGAATATTATGAGTTATACCTGCATGTCTATCACAAGAAGTGCACTGCTCTTCCATTTGTTATCGGAATACGCCATTTTTACTTTTAGACGCCGGAAACTCACACCCCAACTTTACCCCTACCTCTGTGTGGGCAATCGGCCTTATCCCATTAATGCTCTTTAAGAAAAAGAAAAAAAATATATATCAAGATTATGAATTCAAAATATTATCAGATAAAAAAAAATTAAAAAAATATGTTAATTATTATTATTTTTTTTATTCGCAAACTTGAAAAAATAACAAAATTTATATTTTTTATCTCTTCTCACCATTTATCCTTTTCCAGAGAGTGAGTTAATCATTCTTTCCCCTATTACTCATCTAAGGGGAAATTTGAGCAAATGACCCTAAAAAGAGGTCTAAATGTGTTTTGTGAGGGTGACTAATTTAAATAGCGTTGGTGACCCCCATTTTTTTTTAATGACATTTATATCCCTAAGTAACGCAACTCCAGTTGCGTGACGCACCCTAAACCCTATAAAGTCATAATTTTTTTTTTCCGATTCATTTTCTCTCTCATCCATGTCTTCCTTGTCTTCTCCGCCATGAACCTTAATGGTGGCGGAGAAGACTTTCTCTTCTTTTTCATCGCCGAAAAACCAATCGAAGAGGCATCGTCGACCATTCCACCATATTCAATGGCCTATAGCTGCGAAAAACTTCCAACGGAGGCGAGTTTGTAAAGCGCGGAGGATTTTGAACAAATTGACAATTCATTCGACCATTCCACTATATTCGTATATATTTTGTGTTTATTTCGTTTACATATGATTGTTTGTGTTGATTTCCTATACATATGATTATTTGTGTTGATTTCCTATACATATGATTGTTTGTGTTGATTTCCTTTACATGACGTCATTGATTCTCCCTGATTCGTTGAATGCAGGTTGGTTGGTTGGTAGGATGAGTCACGTATGATGCATCACGTAGGATGCGTCAAGTAGGATGCATCACGAAGGATGCGTCAAGTAGGATGCGTCAAGTAGGATACGATGCGTCACATTTATTTGTATTTTATATAAAAACTCAAATAAGCCTCGACGACTATTCATGCTATCTCTCTCTCTCGCACCTGCCTCGACGACGCACCTGCCTCAACGACGCACCTGCCTCGACGTCTCTTCTTGCTCGTCTTCGTCTTCTCGTTCATTCATTGACTTCATCAGGTTAGTTTTAGTTATGTTGGTTTATGTTAGGGTTTAGGGTTGCGTCTTGCTTACAAATGGTTCATGCATGATTTATGTTAGGGTTTAGGGTTGATTGCTTCTTGTTTGCAAATGGTTCATTCATGGTTTATGTTAGGGTTTAGGGTTGCTTCATGCTTGCAAATGGTCCATACATGTTTTATGTTAAGGTTTAGGGTTGCTTCTTGCTTGCAAATGGTTCATGCATGGTTTATGTTAGGGTTTAGGGTAGGTTGCTTCTTGCTTACAAATGGTTCATGCATGGTTTATGTTTAGGGTTGCGTCACTCAGTTTCGTCACGCAGTTGCGTCACGTAGGTGACGGTTGTTTCTAGCTATTTTGACGGTTGCTTTGCTTCTCCTTTGTTTATATTTGCTGTGAAAGGTTTTCACAAACATTGTTGTTTTTGTTTTCCCTTTTGTAGATGGCAGACTTCACGGTTTATAATTTTCCTGGTAGGATTTCATTGAAATCTGTCATAGCCTTAAAAAAAGTATTTGATAGGTTTGAAGCGCTGGATCTTATGGAGAGGGCTCTAAATTCCCAATTTCAGTATTTATTGAAAGGAGTTCCAGACTTGTTGTTCAGAGGGACAATTTTACATCAGTTGCTGCTTCGGAAGGTTAAGGCCAATTTGAATAGGATGATTTTCAACTTGAATGGGGAGGAACATACTTTAGGTATGAAAGAGTACGCATTGATTACAGGCCTCAACTTCGACAGATTGCCTGAATACAAAGATGATTGCCGAGGTTGTCCACTCTTGCTGATAAAATATTTCAAAAGGAATACGATAATTAGAATGCAGGAGTTGGAATCTATTTTTATGAAATGCACCGATAAAGAAGACGCATGGAAGATCGGGTTGATTTGCTTGATTAACTAGTACCTCTTCTCATATGACCCAAAACGGATTTTAAATGTCAAAATCATCCATATGGTTAAAGATGTTGAAGATTTCCTCTGATTTCCATGGGGAAAGTTGTCCTTTAGATTCACCATTAGGGTCTTTACCAGGACATGAAACACCATAGGTCCATATATATGTCCAGGAAAGGGAGTGGAGTTACTAATTCTTTTGCTTATAACGTTTATGGGTTTGTACTAGCACTACAAGTGTGGAGCTATAAGGTTATTCAAAACTTTGTCCCTAAATTCGCCACAAGGAAGAATGTTGATGGCCCTTTTCGCCCAATGATACTATTGTATCAATCCAAAAGGAAGAACACATTTCAGGAGGTACAATCTGCCTTTAATAGCTCTGTGTTTTCTAAGATGGAAGAGTCCTCCACGGAGACGAGTTTGTACAATGGGGAGGATTTTGAACAAATTGACAATTCATTCGATGATTTGTTTGAGTGAGTTACTGATGGGAGAGAAAGAGAAAGGCTGAATCAGATGAAGATGAAGATGTTGATGAAGAACCTACTACTGTCCAACCTTCCAAGAGGAAGATGAAGGTTGAATATGATGATATATTCCCCCAGCAAAGCAGCCACCAAGCATCGTAGCCTGAGTCACATTAGTCCCCCATCCGCAACTTCAACACCTCCATCATCACCGGCACCGGCATCTCCTGTTCAGATAAAGAAGGATGTCGAAGAGATAAAGAAAGATGTCGGAGAGATGAAAAGAGACATAAGAGACATCAAATTGAATCAACAAAACTACTTTATTCTGTTTGAAAAGATGATTCTCAGTCTAAGCAACCAGTTCGTCAACCATGTCACCAACCAGGTAATTCGCCAACCTTTTGAGCTTTCTATTTTTTACTAATTTATGTCTGACGCATCTTGCTTGACGCATCTTGGTTGCTGTTTGGTTCTGTTTGGTTTCTGTTTGACGCATCTTGCTTGACGCAACTGCGTGACGCAACTGCGTGATGCAACTGTGTGACGCATCCTGCGTGACGCATCCTGAATCTAAATTCTTTTCAATTTTGTAGCATGAGTAAAAGGAGAATGGCATTGGTCTGAATGACATTCGTGATGAAGAAGGGGAAAAGGAGAATGACATTGGTCTGAATGACATTCGTGATGAAGAAGGAGAAAAAGAGAATGACATTGGTCTGAATGACATTCGTGATGAAGAAGAGGATAAAAAGGAGAATGACATTGGTCTGATAAGTCCACGAGTTATTATTCTCTGAATCAACAACACTTAATGCAACAGGATATAGTTGCTCATTGGCATCCAATGCAACAGCCACCAAAAGTTGATCTCCCACCTTGTGCTTGAGAAAACTTGCATTAACACACAATACGGGACGACAAAAGGCTTTGAAACCCATAATTAAGAAGCCTAGAGACATGAACATATACTTGAAATGGCCGAGCTCGACTGTCTGGATATCTGTTATGGTACCCAGATTATTCTTCTCCAACATGTATAGGTATGAAGGCAATTTTCCATAGGAATCATCTACTGTCCTCGCACCGGCATTAAAGTCGTTTCTCTTGCCCTCCAAGCCTTATTATAAGTCAAAAACATCCCATAAGATGACTGCATGTCTTCAATTATTTTCTTAGGCAAGTGGTTATGGTGATGGTCCATGTACTTACCCTTCATGCACTGCCCAATAACCCATGTCGGTGTTTGCATTTTTTTTCTTCGGACTCGACAAAACTGAGCATGAGTGTTATCGATTGAATTTATGAATCTTAAACATCTTGGAAAACTTACCTTTCATAGCCCGTAAGCTCCACTTGCATGTCTCATCTATATATTTCACATACCAAAGATGTTTTCGAGACTTTTTCACTTTGAATTTAAAATAATAAGTCATCGCATATTTATATAGCGTCAGTTGAAGTTCTTTTTTAGTATCAAATAACGTACCGACTTCCAATACGGTTTCACTAGTTAATGCTAATGCAAATGAAGGGTCTGTCGGTGATACGTCTGTCAGTGATACGTTTGTCGGGTCTATCGATGGTGTATCTATTGATGGTCTTGCACTAAATGGTGTACCCATTGATGGTCTTGCACTAGATGGTGTTCCCATTGACGCTCTTGCACTAGATGGTGTACCCATTGACCCTCTTGCACTAGATGGTGTACCCATTGACGCTCTTGCACTAGATGATGTAGGTATTGATGATCGGTGCGGCGTGCGTACAATTGCTGATGCAGGACTAGTAGTAGCTTAGAAGTCACTAACCTGTTCATAATTAAAGTCAATAACTCGTTCATAATTAAAGTCAATAACCCGTTCATAATTAATCAGTTCATGATGGGCCCGTTCATCTTCTTCTCTTTCTCCTTCATTTTCACTTTCAAATAAAATTTGTTGAGAAACAACTCGAGAAACAACGCCAGGTATAGTTTTTTTAGTAAGTATTGGTAGTGTACTATCTTGACTTGGGTACTTCTCTACTAATGAGACACAAAGTGGTGACGAAGGTGACGAACTTTGACCTGAAATCAACCGTGATAAATACATGCCCACATATTTATCTCCCTCAATAACAACAGGGGGAAGTTTTGCAGAAGGATCATACATGACTTTAATCACTAAATCATATGTAGACTTTTGCACGTTAATCGTCTCGTAGATTATATCAACTAATTCAGCAAATGTAGTACATTGGGGTATATCCATAGTTTTGCATGATTGTGTAGAGAAAGATCTGGTACCATCGGCTGCAATTTTCCACTCTCCATTGTACACAACAAATACGCCAGCAAATACTTCAGCTGCAATTGAAAAAAATGATACTATCAATCGAGAGACACCGTAACAATGAAATGCAAGTAATAACTATAAATGGTTTGGGGTGCGTTACGCAGATACGTAACGCAACTACGTAACGCAACTACGTGACGCAACTGCGTTACGCAACTGCATGACGCACCTGGATTCCGCCGCAACGGTGGCATTCACTTACTCAATCCCTAATCAGTAAACCCTAACAAACAATGCGTCGAAATAAAGGAAGGAGGAAGAATACCAGTAGCAGCGGACATCTCCTTCGTTGGGATTCCGCCGTCTTCGTTGGGGATCGTCGTTGGGGGTGGTCTTTTTAGAGAGAAGGAGGAGAATGGGAAGTGAAGAAAGAGAACAAGAAAGAAAGAAATGAAAAGAAATGGGAAGAATTGGAATTTTTTTAATTATATAGTAAGGGCATTGTGGACTTTTCACAATGCCCTCGGGTGCGTCACGCAACTGGAGGATGCGTGACGTAATAGAGGCATTTTCGTCAGAAAAAAAAGGGGGTCACCAGCGCTATTTAAATTAGTCACCCTCACCAAACGCATTTAGGCCTCTTTTTAAGGTCATTTGCTCAAATTCCCTTTAAGGGGAAATTTGAGCAAATGCATAATAATAAGAGAGCATATCAAAACTTTAGCCTAGGTTTTCTTCATTTTTTCTTATGCAATTTTTTAATTAAAATTTATTTGTAGATAAATATAACACGATCTAAAACCCCCACTTCAAATCTTTTAGTAAAAAAAAATTTGTACATTTTTATTACAAATATTAATTAAACTAAATATAATAGATTTGCCTAACTATAACACATATGAAAAAGAAATACTTGTAAGATAAGGATTACACTATTTTAATACCGTGACTTTTATCTTGTTATTTTTTTGACATGATGTGGCAACTACATGGCTCCTGTCATTATATTAACAACAACAAAAAAACAATGTTAAGAGAAGAATAGTGTACATGGATGAACCAACTAGCTAGCTGATGATATTTGGTGGCTTAATGTCTTTTAATGTTTTATGCTATCTAGCAACCTTTCTTGTTTTTTTTTTTTTTCTCTCAATAATTTTGAGTAAGTATTTGCATCTCCTTATTTTTTTTGGGTACAAATTAGCATTTTCAGAAATCCTGAATATAAGGAATTTATTTCAAAATTCCATGTAACAATAAAAGCTACTATTAGAAAATGCCTAATTGTTCATCTTTTAAATCAATTAAAAGGTATTTTCAGCCAAAAAATAAAAATATTCAATTGTATTATAAGATTTCAACCAGCTTGAACTATGAAGACATTAATAGAACTTATTGTTACTCTAGTTTTTTTTATATGTTTAATTGTCAATAAAACACCTAAACTGAAGTGGGTATATGGTAAAAGTGAGCTATAGTGTCAATTTTTTTATAAATGATTAAGGCACGCAAAATTGGTTAAAATATTAGGTCATTATAGTATATATTTTTATACAGAAACATCTTAGTGCATTTAATCATCATATATTGGTTGTGAAGGGAAAAAAAGAGAACTCTTGCAAGGCTTAAACTCTGAAACCTGAAATATTCTTTTTCTTTTTTTAAAAAAAATAATCCAAGTGTAAAAGATTGAAAGCTTAAGTATTTTTTAATAAGAACTTAAATTAACATATTATGATTACACTCATATTGATCATACCTACTCATTGACATTGTAATTTAATATTTAAATAAGTGAATTACATTCATGATAAATTATTGAATACTTAGCATGGCAACAAAAATATAATATGAATGTAAATATAACAATACTAATATCAATTTCATATTAGAATAAAAAAATGCTTGTTCCTCCAAAGTAATGTATTGACTCTCTTGTCATTTTGTAAATATTACTATGTATATTTTTATAATTAAAAGGTCATTTTTGGTGATGTTTATATTATTTACTAACCATGACCAATAGTACAAAAGGTTTACTATATGTATATTTTTTAATTAAAAGATCATTTTTTATTATGATGTTATATTATTTACTAACAATAAATATTGACCAAAGTACAAAAGGTCTTGGTCTTTTTAAAATACATTGAGTTGTAGTGTCCCTTTTGAGGCCTCATCACCCTGGCCACTCCGACATATCAATATATATAGAGAGAGATATTTCTTGGAATGTACGTAGTTATCTCTTATCTTACAAATGTTGAGATCAACATTTTTTTAGTTTTCTATAATTACTTTATTTAAGGAAAAGAAGAGTAGATTGCAGAAATCTAGCTATGATGAACATATAATATTTTAAAATGTTTCTCTCCCTTTCAAAATAAATAATATTCAAAATGTCCCTACCATACACCCACACCCACACATTATATTTATAAAAATATATTTATATATGTCTTTTGTGGGAGTGTTCTTTTTAATTCAAAAGAGAATATATATATATATATATATATATATATATATATATATATATAAATAAAAGCAATGAAATTATGAATTGATTGAACTATTTTGATATATTGAAACCCATGCTCAAACTATTGTTTTTTTTATATATATAAGCATTGAAACTATGAATTGATGAACTATTTTGAAGTGACAATCATATATTTTTTTTGTTTGGCAAACTCATAGTCACAGGAGCATTTATGCTTTACTATTTTTTTTTTTTATCGCCTCAACTTTTATTTATTAAAAAGTGAGTTTGTTTTATAACTTAAATAAGTGTTGAGTTGAAAAAGAAAAAAAAAACTTTTAAAATTTTATAGTACTCGTATCCAAATATTTGAATGGTTTAAACGTATTTTG
Organism: Impatiens glandulifera; assembly: GCF_907164915.1. NCBI lineage: Eukaryota > Viridiplantae > Streptophyta > Magnoliopsida > Ericales > Balsaminaceae > Impatiens > Impatiens glandulifera. The sequence continues at coordinate 61,723,474 of NC_061865.1, forward strand.
TACATAATTAATGGTTATTAGAGAGAGACAAAGTATTATGAGGGGAGATCCTCGTGGAGGAAGTATTATTATTATGTGACAAAATAACATGATTGGTGTTAGCATATTGGTCAGAAATAAACAATAAATGTCATTAAATATACAATAAATAAATATATATATATAATAGTAATAAAGAGAGTGACGTTAGAAAAATAAGTGAGTGAATTCTTTTTTTACATGATACATTTTTTCTTCACTTAGATTGGTCCATTGGGAGCTATTGATTCCGGTTTGGGATTCTTAGAGCTTAAAGGTCAAAGAAGGCAGCAAAGACATGCAATGAATTGAATAAAGAAGACCAACAGGGTAAAAATAGAGCTCCACACATAGTTTTTAATTCAGCGCAGGGTGATGTAGATTATTGTCCCCCAATATATATCTCCCTATCATTAATATATATATAGAAGACATAACTTCTTTTATTTTAATTTTAAATGCATATAATAAAAGGGAAGAATGTCAATTTTATTTATAAAGTTGAGGAGAGGTGTTAAATTTGTTTATAAAATTATAAAATTCTTAAAATTTGTCAAGAAGTGTCAAAACTATTTAACTTAACCGAAGATTTAAACGGAGTTAATTTTTTGTCCAAGTGTCATATCCACGTATTTATTTTTTATTTATATTTTTTAACCTATTTTTTCATTTCAAACATGGATCCTTTCATTTATTACATAAAATAAATAAACCCTCCGTCTTCTTCGTCACTCTTCACCGGCCGCAATCATTCCTCCTTACCCGACAATAAATGTTTCATCGCGAATTTCGCCGCAATCATTAGACGGAGATCCTTATTTGAGGAAGATTGATTTGAAATTCTATAAGGGTGGGTTATAGCTTGGTAAGGCGACAATTTACCAAGACAAAGATGGAGATTGAATACTTAGATGTTTCATGGGAAATGTTTATTACTTCTTGCAGCAGGAATGGAGTTATGAAACTTTCTAATCTATAATTCTTTACATTTTGTATCCCTAACTATATTTGTGAATTCTACAATCAATTTTATGTAAATTGTGTGATGTTGGGTTGGTTATGATTTTTAAAATATTAGTATTTAAACAGAATTATAATTATTTTATAATCAGATAATTAATTAGACAGAGAATTCAGAGTTAACTAAGAAAAAATTATAAAACTTAAACATTGATCTTTCATAGCAGGATCCTCGAATCCAGGCTTCAAAGTTTTTAACTGGGTTTCATTTCTTATTATCGATCTATTAATTGATTCATCGATTCATTTGAAAAGATTGGCCGACAACCCAAATATGACAAGAAAGATATTAAATCCGAAACGAGCAATCAGCTCTACCCGATGATGCTCGAGAACCCGAGGCTTCAATGGGAGTTTATTGATGGGCGATAAAGAAGAGAGAAGTTAGATTTTATTTATTTATTTATTTATTTATTTATTTTTATGTATTGAAGGGAAAGAATTTGTGTATGTTTGAAATGAAAAAATTAGATAAAAAATATAAATATAGGATAATTACGTGGATATGACACGTGTATAAAAATTTAACGAGGCTTTGAACATTCTATTCTGTTAAATAATTTTAACACTTTTTGATAAGTTAATATACATAAATAAAATTTTACAGCTTCGTAAATAAATTTAACACACCCTTCTAATTTAATAAATAAAATGGACATTCTTTCTTATTATCTCTTAGTCTAGAGGGAGCAACACCGATTAGAGACTCATTCAAACCAACAACTTAATTCCGTCAAATCAAACTATAAGGAACGCCATATATTTTTATGAGTATTTTATCTTCCTCCATCACATCTCTCTAAAATATTATTTTATTAAAAAATTGACTTTAAAACTTTTTCTTTTTGATTTTTTGTTTGTATTCTAAAGTTACATTTATTTATTTTAATAATTTATTTGGGTAAAAGAATCGATTAACACACTAACTTATTATAATTACCGTAACTTCTCATTTTAAGTAATGTTTTTTTAAATATCACTTGAAATGAGAAGTTACGGTAATTATAATAAGTTAATGGGTTAATCGATCTTCTTTAAGAATGAAATGATTGGGGAGGAAATATGAGAGAAAATAATGTTGCATAATGTTGAAAAAAATAAATAATTTATCTATCTTCTCTATTTTCTCACACTTTTTCATTTTTCCAACCATTTAGACGTCATTCATTTTCTCATTCACACTCCAAAATTTCCTCTCCTATATATCACTCATTGGGGTGAAATTAGTAATATAATGATATATAATATATACTAATTAATTTTCTAAATGATTTATTTTTCAATATTAATGTTTATTTTTCTACAAAAATCCTTTATCAAAAAAGAATTGGAATTGCATATGACATGCCACTATAGGCCAAACTATTTCATCGGTACATGATAATATTGAATCAAACTATATAAATCAATTAAGAAGGTTAATTTTGATAAAAGGCCGTTGTTGTTTTTTATATTCAAAGTCTTCCTATCATAAAGAGGATTAATAATTACATGATTTTAAAGAGGAGACTGAGAGGGCATGCATGAATGAGAAACGATATCTTGTTCAGTTTTAACTTATACATGCACGTATATATATGGTAATTAATACAAACTTCACAAATTAAAGCTACCACTACCAAATTTACTTACTTACTTTGTTAGATCAATGTAAATATATGCATTTTTACAAGACACGAAATCAAATTACACACTAAAATAGTAGACATATATAGGGATTCATCTGCCACCAGCAGCTGCAGGTTGAGTAGTTCCTTGATTGAAGCGTTGTTTGGACTCTTGTCGTTGAATCAACATTTGTTGCTTATTTTTTGCAATGAAATCATCAAATTTCTTGTTCAAGCTTTCAACATCTTCTGATGATATATCGCTCCTAACCATGCCGCCTCGTTGCCTTAAATACACTTCTTCGTTAAACGACAGCGTTTTCTTTTTATCCTTCCACTCGGACGTATCCCTTCTCGATTGATGATCAATTATTGAGGAGCTCTTGAGCTTGGCTACCTTCCTAATTCTCCTTGGTGTGGGCGGCATGATCATTGGGTCACGGGAAGGACTTTGCCTACTCTGTGGGGACAATAAGTGTTGGATATCCTTCCATGTTTCATCTAAAGATTTAGTAGTTTCTTCGTCGTGGATGGCATGAACTACTAAATCCTCTTCCTCCTCCGCGGCGGCGGCAGTCGTATCAATATTGGATTGTATGCCCTGCAGGTCGTTATCATAATATATGGATGTATAGGTTTGTCGAATTTGGTCGTGGTCTGCATGTTGTTGTTGTTGATGATCAAATATTTTATGGGCCCATGTAATATTGTACTCGTCCATTGAGTCTTTGTCGAAGTTGTCCTGATTATCTTCTTGATGTTGTACCATGGTAAGAAATTGATGATCATGATCATCATCATCATAAGGATGGAGATTGTGAAAGGTTTGATGATCTGCAGGTATCTGATGATGAGTTGTAATAATAATGGCGGGGAGTTGTTGGTCGATTAGTTTGTCGACGACGACGACGTCCTCCTCCTCCTCCTCCTCGTGGAGCATATAATTGTCAACTATAGTGTGGAGCTTTTGTTGGTGATCATTAGACGTGGACGTGGACGTTGGATCAAACAATCCAACAAGGTCATTTATAGTTTCGGAGTCGAGCATAGTTTGAAGTAATGGTAAGTCATGATGATGATCCAAGTTGTTTTCGAAAGAAGGTAAAATATTATTATTATTATTATTATGTAGTAGTAGATGTGGTGGTGGTGGTTCAAGTGGAATAGTAGTAGTATTGGGGGGAGAGGCGTTGATGAAATGGTGAGGAGGAGGAGGAAGAGGGATGAAGATGGAGATGATTCTCATAATTAGGGAATTATTATTAAGAATTACATGAATAGAGTTTGTTGCAAAAAAGAAAAAACAATATAGGCCAATTAATAATATTAATAGAGGAATGATGATGAGAAGAAGAAGAAGAAGTACCGCTGCTAGTGCTAGAGATGATATGATGATGCGGCTGCTGCTGCGGGTGATGAAGAAGGACGTCGTCCTCCTCAAAAAGTCAATATCCAAGACAAGTAGTAATAGTGGCCATCGAGTAGTAGCCTCTTTTGCTAGCAGGAGAGTTGAGACCACGCCCGAATACGCCAACACCAACAAACGGAGATTTTTCAACACTCTAATATTCATCCTCATCATCAATTACTTTTACTTTCTTGCATATATATATATATATGCGAGATCCTAATTAATTCATCAATTACGCTCTGCACTGCATGGCATCATTCATCAACAATTCCCTGCAGATCTACGTACGTACGTACTCTACAGATCGATCGATATTAATCATATTATCCAAGAGATGATCATATATATATAGAGAGAGATAGCTAGAGAAGTCTTTATTTATTTATTTATATATATATATATATATAAATGCTAGCTAGCTAGCTTCCAGGAAAATGAATTATAAATAGTATTCTTCTACAAGCAAGCTCTCGATCCATCGAATTAATTAATTAATGGTACTGGTGGGATATTATAATAATACTATTTTTTCTTGCAAGGTACGTAATATATTAGTCATGCTAGCTAGCTAGCTGCAGATATTGGAGGAGACAACCAAATGCACGGAGTCTTTTTTTATTATAAAATTATGTATCAAAACAAATCTTTGCGTTTTATATTAAATAGAGTGTTGACCAAAATTACATTTATATATATCTATATTTCTCTGAATTACGCGGAACTTGACTTATGACTTGATTCCACATAATCTTACAACTACTATCATTTTAATAATTACTATATCACTTTTAACTATATTAATTAAAACTTTAATTTAATATAAATTCATGTGGTCTATATATCTCCTCCAATGAATAATATATATCTCCAATTATATATTACTCATGGGGGAGAAGATAGATCATAGATGTCTTGACCACAATTTGTGTTAAATTATTGTTTAATATCACCAAATTATCTTATGTATATGCATTATAATTAAGGATTCATTATATATATACTTGAACCATAAAATTCTCTTATTGCTTCAATCATGCGACAATAATATAAGAGGAAGAATACGGCCGGCAGCCATTATACAGACATCAAATACGGCAAATTCGACGTGCAGGCAACTTGGGCCAAAAAATAAAAATAAAAATAAAAATGAAAATAATGTTCCCGCTAAAATGAAAAACCCAAACCATTTTCTCTCTATCGGTCGCGTTTCTTTTCTTCCGGTTGCTCGTGTTTCTTCTTCTTTTATTCTCTTCTGATTGCTTGGGATTTTTTTTTTCTTTCTTCTCATCTAGCTGACCTTTTGTATATATGCTCTTCCATTTGTCTCTTTTTCTTCTTGTAAGCTCTTGTCAAACCACTTTAAAGCTCTTGTCTTATGAAGGGAAATTGTAGGTTTTTCAGTTTTATTTCTCATATAAGTTTTCAAGCTCGTTTTATTTTTTATTTGTTTTTTAAGCTTTACATTTGTCTGTTATTTGATAATCATTAATCACATAAACAAATCATTCAATATACTAAATTGATAAAGAAACCAGAAAATAAAACTATGAGGTAATTCATATATATGTCAAATTTTTCATACAATGTTAAGAACTATATCTACAATGTTAAGAAATAAATAATGTACATATTTAACTAGACTTTTTGAATAATATGTCAACAAAAAATCACAGCACTAATTTGATTTTAAGTGAAGAACCTTTTCATGTAAATCATTTATAACTATATTTAGTTAGTCATTTAATTTAGATTTACACATTCATGTAGAACTGTATAGGTATTTTGCAGTAAGATTTCATGTAAAATTATTTAGAAGGTTGAAATACGACTTATAATCTTTTAGTTATGAATAATGCTTGAAAACCGAAATTTATACCGCAAATGTTCATGTAAAACTATTAACACATTAATGTATAATAATTTACACTTTCATGTAAACTATTTACACATTTATGTATAGCGTTATTCACACATATAACATTTACACATTTATTAATGCAATTAATTATAAGCCTATATACACCCGATGTTTACATGTAAAATTATTATTTTTTCATAACTAAAGACTTATATACACCAATTTTACATCAAAAATTATTATATATTCATAACTAAAAGCTTTTTCATTTAAAAGTATATAACTATAGATGTATACACCAAAGTATATAAAATTATTCAAATTATTCAAAACATCCAAAATCCACTGCATCCATAATGATCCAATTTCAGCAATTTCCCAAATAACATAACACAAATTTGTTTGTTCTGTGTTTTTTTTTAGAAATTTTATAAGAAACAAATTTTATTTCATAAATAAATAGGTTATTTGAGTTGTAATTAGTTAAATTACTTAAAAATAAAAAATGAGCTCAACTTTCTTATACGAGTTTGAAATAGACAAATGGTATAATTATGTGGAATGTTAAAATAATTATTAAAATAACTAGGAAGATCTCCGTATGAAAATAAAAATAAAAATAATATTTATTTAATGTTTAAATTTTTAATAAATCACGAATAAATAAAATATATAATTTATATATATATACATATATATTTTCATCAATTCTATTGACGTTTAATTTAAAATGTTGGAGGTGTAAATCACGCTTTCTCCAAAATATCCTCATCATAATATGCTCATAATATGTATTTTCTCTTTCTCTTTTATTTATATATATATATATATATTCATTTATCTTCATTAATTAATTGTTTTTTTCCCTTACCATATATAATATAATATTAATGAAGTTTCATCATTAATTATTCTATATGAATCACTCTTTTATATATTTATATATATATATATATATATTTATATATATTAATATTTTTTATTAATTATTTTAAAAGTAAATTTAATAATTCTTATCTAAAATATTATATATTAATTGAATTTAATATTATATTAATTATAAAATTTTTTATCTATATTAATTCAATTTAACATTAAATATTAAATATGAAAATATGAAAAAAAAAATCAATTATCATTTTATAATTATCTATTAATTTAATTTAACATTAAATAATGATTATATTAACTTATATAACTACAATTAAACCAATATATTAAATCAACCCGGCTTTTCATCTTCTTCACCCAAATATTTTCTTCCTATAAATAATCTTAGATCAACAAGGTTCAATTAAAGAGACAATAGTGATATCTCCATAAATATTCTAAATTTCTCTATCAATATCATGCTTTCAATAATTGAATTTACATTATGTTATGTTTCAACAATTTGTTGTTCACTGTTTTGCATTTTTTCTAGGAATTTGATCGTTTCAGGCAGCTACAACAACATTCTTTGTCTTCAAGCGTGTTATCTCAGTATCGACTCGTAATCTTCTCAATTTCTCTATCAATATAATATTTTCAATAATTGAATTTGTATTATTATGTTTCAACAATATGTTGTTCATTGTTTTGCATTTTTCTCAGAAATTTGATCGTTTCAGGCAGCTGCAACAATGTCATACGCATTTCATCGATCTTCTTTTGAATCCGATCGTTTAAGGCAGCTGCAACAACATCCTACGCATTTCATCGATCTTCTTTTGAATTCGCTATGGTCAAATTAAAGTATGAGTAATGATAAATTTTTATGACTAATTAATAAAATAAAAATAATTTTTAAATGCATATGATCTCTATATTCTTAGCCTAAGATTTTTTACTATTTTTTATTTTTTTTGAAATATTATTATTATTATTTATTATTCACATTATTTTATAATATTTGTCTTAATTATCCTATTTAATATATTCATATTATATTAATAATAATGTGATTTAGTCTGAATTTAATTATACCAATTGTTAATTCTATCATTATTTATTTAGGTTTTTAAAACGTGTTTTATATATTAAATTAAATTTTATTATGGAGGACCTTAATTTTGAAGAAAAATGGGAAGCGAAGGATTTAAAATCAAGAGAAAGTCGAAGTTTTTTTGCAGCCAAAGATTCTTTGCCTCCGTGAATTTGGAAAATTTTTTAATTTTTTATATTTAATTATTTATTTTTATTAATTCATAACACAGCCTAATAAGATATTTTATAATAAAATTATAAGTAAAATTATATCTTAATAAATAATATTAATATTTTAATTATATATGTATATATATAATACAAAAATATAATAAATAGATTATATATATATATAATATAAAATATATTTAACTTTATATTTTCACATGTTTTAAATAATTGATAAATATATATTATTTTAATTTATAATATTATTATAAATATATATTTTTTACACAAATATTATAAAATTGAATTATTCTTATTTTAATTAAAATAATAATTAATGTTATTGTTTAAACAAAAATTGATAATTAAAATAATAATTAATATTATAAAATTGAATTATATTATTATAAATATATATTTTTTACACAAATATTATAAAATTGAATTATTCTTATTTTAATTAAAATAATAATTAATGTTATTGTTTAAACCAAAAAAAATTATATATATAATAACACTCAAGTATAAGTATATGTAGTTTTAAAATATAAATTTTATGTTGTTGACATAAAAAGGGAAATTTGATGAAATGGCCTTCATAAGAGGTCTAATTTCAAAAAAGGCACACGGTTGATAAAGTTGGTAAAAAGGGCCTTTTTGCCCTGTAAAAAGTCTGTAATACCCCTCGCGTGCCTGTTTTATCGCTCAATTACGAGAAATGTATTTCTCGCATTTGGTATTTCTCGCATTTTGTGCTCAATTACGAGAAATGTATTTCTCGCATTTGGTATTTCTCGTCTTTCGTATTTCTCGCATTTGGTATATCTGAGTATATATTGAGATTCAGACATTTGTAAAATATATGAAAATAGCTAGGGTTTCGAATCGATCTACAATAAACTACGAAAGAACAATCTCCAATGGAGTACGCGATCGCGATGCATTCATCTCTGGATATCAGATTAACACACATACATGACGACGACTCAAGACAAGAACGCCTTATCATCGGAGGCTCCACTTGCCCCCGTCACCATCGAACGCAATGTTCGCTCTGACCTCGACACCACACTTCCAAAGCTTTGTATGTATTTTCTAGCTAGATCTTCTTCTTTCAAATTATTAAATCTTTGAGATTGGGTCTTTCATCAAATAAGCAGACTTGGCTAGATAGGTCAACTGGGTTTAAAGGAAATGGTTGGTATTATATGAGATTAGAAATTCAAATCCCTAAAGTTGGATCTTTTCTCTTTGTGATTAATTGAGTTTTTTCGTTTCTTCTTTAGTTCTAAGGGTTTTCGTCTTATGTATACAGGATAAAATGAATCACCAAAGATGTTATAACAACAGACAAGGAACGAATCCGGGAGATATACTGCCGGAAAATGTGGATGTAAGTATCGAGATGTTTTTTAGGTTGTTGGTTGTTGGATTTCTACAAAAGTAAATTTGATTGTCTTACATATATACTTCAGATATTCATACTCTTGTGTTTTATCTGCCAATTAATCACAGACCTACTGAAAATGTTGATCTTGATAATGTAGAACAAGCTTCATTGAATACACAATTATCATCTTCTAATATTGGATTTAGGCTTCTCCAAAAGATGGGTTGGAAAGGAAAAGGTCTTGGGAAGGATGAACAAGGTAAATAAACATCAATTCTCCTATTGAAGTAGATTGATTATAATATGTTATAGCAAGGTTTTATGGGTGAACTGGCTCTCACCATAGACACGAGAATTGAACATTTCTTTAGGAACTTCATTATTTGTGCATCTGTTATGTTTTCTCTATCAAATAAATAATTATTAAATTATTTTTTCGGTTTATATTAAGGAATAATTGAGCCAATAAGGTCTGGTATGCGAGATGCAAAATTGGGAGTTGGAAAACAGGGAGAGAATGATTTGTATACTGTTGAAGAAAATATCCAAAGGAAGAAACTTGACGTGGAGTTAGAGGAGACAAAGGAGATTACTAAGAAACGAGAGGTATGTTTTTTGCCGTTTGTATGTGTGCATATTCGGATAATTGGAGCTTGATGCTTGCTTTTTTTTTTATTTACAAAACCAACATTTATTAGTAGAAGGCAGCACATATTTCTTTTATATGTGTGTCTTTTGAGGGGAATTGGTATCATCAAGTTTGGAAGGTCTTGAGAATTTCGTGCTGTTTTTATTACCTGGTTGCTTGCTTCTACTGCCAAGGTCCAAGAATCTGCAAAACAAGCTAAGCCAAAAAGGGAGGCAATTGTTTTTCCTTGTTACTTCTGTTGGGACTCTTGTCATTATTGTTTCCTAATTAGGCAGTTTCTTATGTTGGCCAGATTTCAAACAGTAGTTCAACAAAGAAGAAGGCAAAGATTCCAATAGCTTCAGTTTTCGGGAATGATAGTGAAGAAGAACAGTGAAATATGTTTGTTGGGTTGAACCAGAATCTGTTTAAGTTTGTAAACTATTACTATCTTTATGTCTCTCTTTTGCATCATCTTTAAGCAAACACTATGCCAATTACAGTTTATTTATGGAGTTTTTACAGTCAAATTGTTGAGTGAAAATTACAGTTTATTTGTGGAGTTTTACAGTCAGTTTCTATCCAAATGTTTATTATTTTTTTGCTAAACCCATTATGTTATTAAGACCGCAGGCTGAAAATACCTGTTTTGAAATACTTTTATGAATATGAAAACCAAAATCAGATGATAATTGACAAATCGTTGTCTAGTTTCATTTTACGAGTACAAATTTATAAGCATTTTCATCATAAAACATGCACAATCTTTTAAAGTGATAGCTAAAATATCCACTATAAAAGATACCGATTTTTCTTTATTTCATGTCAATCTGACAAACTCATGATTCAACAACTATAATCTTAATGGAATCATGTCAATAAGAAGCTAACTATGGAGAAATTAAGAGGCTAACTATGGGCCTTGATAAGAACACAAAAACTCCTTGCGACTTTTGCTTTGTCCTGTAAAAATTGTTGACATTATATATGTTGGTATTAGATATAAACTCTTTAACCATCTGCTTTATTTATTCCCCATTTTCTTAACTAGATATTTTACATATTTGAATAGCATGTTTGGTATGACCCAAAATTGAAATCGCTCACATACATCAACATTCATAAATATGTTATGCGTATCACAAGAATTAAAAGGGTATATGATTCTAATATCAATTGTGAATCAAAAAAACAAAATTGACAAGTTTTTTAAAAGCAAAAGAGTCTCCGGACTTTATCAAACAATAGCATTGGCAGCACTTGTAATTATGGGCCATAAATCAGCACATTCCTTCCCAATTGGACCGGTAATGGCAGAACCTGGTTTTTACACCATCAAACAAATAATGGTGAGTGAATGAATGAGGCCTAAAGATGATATAGTAATTTAACACATTTTGAGACATTTTTTACCTTTCATTTCTCCCTTAGGATTCACTATCATACCAGCATTATCTGCATAGAAACAACATATTTATCAACCAAGATATTTACATATTACAATCAACAAATTTCATATATAAAAAAATTGTGTTGTGATTGTTCAAAATGAAGAAGACCAAGAAGTAGGTAAGACTTTAAACGCAAATAAGTGAGTATAGTGTTTCTAAATACATCATTCATCATACCATAAACTCTATTCATTATCCCTAATACTCTTTCTTTAATATCTTAGTGGATATATACAATACCCAAATACCCTTGAAAACCAATACTAAAGAAAAACTATTTCTAAATCCTCAACATTGAGAGTTTGTCATACAAAAGTGAATTGCAGTGAAGAAGGGGGTTAAAGGCATTGTGATGATGAAGTGAGACATGACAATCAATCAAAAAGTCAAATTGTACACTAACTAAATGGCACTTTGACTGTCAAAACAAATATCTGATTATGATGAACTTTGTTTGGTTAAGTTGTTTACTTGTGGAAATGGGCATGCTTTTCAAATTGTTTGATTTGCCCTAGTTGTAATCAAATAAGGGATTGTATCAATCAGATCGTGAAAAGAGTGGGTTCTTCAGTCTAACTGTTCTAGTAAAGAGTAACAAAAAATTGGTTAAACAAGTTATAACACAAAACAAAATCAGAATCTACTAAATCACCTTCAAAATACATGAACACTTCATCCTTTCGGCGCCAGGGCTTGTGTTGTCTAACAATGACAGCAGGCATGACCTTCTTTCTCAAATCAGGTTTCCCTTTCTTCACCGTCGCCATAACCATATCTCCCACACAAGAAGACGACAATCGATTCAAACGACCCTTGATCCCCTTCACTGATATGATGTAGAGATTTTTCGCGTCGGTATTGTCGGCACAGTTGACCGTAGCCGCCACAAGAAGACCTAGTGACATACGGAACTTGTTTCCCGCCGATCCTCCGCGACCTGAAACACATTGTTTTTCAACATTGAATTACTATCAAGTATCAAACATGTAATTAACAGAGAATTGTATAGAAGATGAAAACACTAACCTCGCTTCGACATTTTGGCAGCTTCAAAATACAAGGACAATGTGAAATTAGGGTTTTAGAGTATTTATATGAGAACCCTAAATTTAGGGTTCGTGGCCGGAGAATATTTACCAAATGCGAGAAATACCAAAGGCGAGAAATACCAAATGCGAGAAATACATTTATCGTAATTGAGCACCAAATGCGAGAAATATCAAATGCGAGAAATACATTTCTCGTAATTGAGCACCAAATGCGAGAAATACCAAATGCGAGAAATACATTTCTCGTAATTGAGCACTAAATGCGAGAAATACCAAATACGAGAAATACATTTCTCGTAATTGAGCGGTAAAATAGGCGCGCGAGGGGTATTACAGACTTTTCACAGGGCAAAAAGGCCCTTTTTACTAACTTTATCAACTGCGGACCTTTTTTGGAATTAGACCTAAAAAGATGGTTCAGTATTATTTTTTAATAAATATTTTACATATATTTTAATTAATATTTTGACTTTTGATGGATAATAAACTGTTTCCTAAATTTTTGAAAGAATGAAGTAGAAATCAAAATAATTATGATCAAAAGAGAAAAAACACAAACATATTTTTCTAAAATATTATTTTTTTCTATTTAAAATAAAGTGATAATTTACGTTAAAAATAGAAAAATTAAATTAATTTAATATAACAAAAAAACTAAAATTTTAAATAAAATGACCTTTGTAATAATTTATTTCAACTATATCTAAAAAAAATTATAATAAATATGAGATTAAATGACTTCACACAATATTTAAAAAATGAAACAAATGAAAAAACAATATTAATACTATAAAATTTATGTAATAGTTCACTATTATTTTTTAATAGATATTTCACATGGGATGTGCTTTTCCCACCCCTTCCCATATTCCCACCACCCTCCCTCACTCCTTAATTAACTCCAAAATGACATATTTATCCTATCACCTTTATATAATTATATTTCTTATTTTATTTATTTTACTTTTTTATTTTATTTAATTATTAAGTTTTTTTATTAAATATAATTAATTAATTTTTAATATTTTTTTAACTTTATTTATTTAATTAAAAATACAAAATATTATTATTATTATATTATAATTATTTAAAATATATTAAATATAATATTATTAAGTAAAATATTATGATTAGATTAATTATTATTTAATAGATAATTTTATTTATAAAAATATTAATAATTATTAATATTATGTTTGAATAATTATTAATATATAATATTAATAATTAAAATTAAAAATAATTATTAATATATAATATTATTAATTAAAATTAAAAATATTATGTTTGACTAATTATTAATATATAATATTATTAATTAAAATATTATGATTAGACTAATTATTAATTATTATTTAATAAATAATTTTTATAAGTATTTTAATATATATATATATATATATATAATTAATATAATAAAATATTAAATATTTATATTTTATTAAATTAGTACACATTTCAATATTTAATATATTTTAAATAATTATAATATAAAAATAATAATATTTTGTATTTTTAATTAAATAAATAAATTTTAAAAAATATATAAATTAATTAATTATATTTAATAAAAAACTTAATAATTAAATAAAATAAAATAAGTAAAATAAATAAAATAAGAATATATAAATATATAAAGGTGATAAGGATAAATAAGTCATTTTTGAATTAATTAAAGAGTGAAGCGGGGGTGGGAAAAACAATTTGCATTTCACATATATTTTAATTAATATTTTGACTTTTGATGAATAATAAACTATTTCCGAAATTTATGAGAGAATAAAATAGAAGCTAAAATAATTATGATCAAAAGAGAAAAAACGCAAACATATTTTGCTAAAATATTGTTTTTGCCTATTTAAGATAAAGTGATAATCTATGTTATACAAATGAAAAAATTAAATTAAATTAAATTAACAGAACAAAAACTAAAATTTTGAATAAAATGACCATATTTGTAATAATTTATTTCAATTATATCTAAAAATAAATTATAATAAATATGAGATTAGATGCACTCCACACAATATTAAAAAAATGGAATAAATGAAAGAACAATATTGATGCTATAAAATTTATATAATGGTTCAATATTATTTTTTAATAGATATTTCACATATATTTTAATTAATATTTTTTTACTTTTGATTGATAATAAACTGTTTTAAAAATTTTTGAGAGAATAAAATAGAAGCTTAAATAATTATGTTCAAAAGAGAAAAAAATACAAACATGTTTTTGCTAAAATATTATTTTTACCTATTTAAGATAAAGTGATAATTTACGTCAAAAAAAATGGAAAAATTAAATTAAATTAATAGAATGAAAAAACTAAAATTTTGAATAAAATGACCATATTTGTAATAATTTATTTCATTTGTATTTAAAAAAACTTTCTATAAAAAAAATCATAATAAATATGAGAATAAATGACTCAACACAATATTAAAAAAATGGAATAAATAAAAAAAATATTAAAAAATTTTAAACTTATATATTTAATATATATAGTGCCTAACAATTATAATATTATAAAATTAATTTCAAAACACAGTATAGTTGTAAAATTTATATAATAAAATTCAAATGATTATTAATTTTTTATAATTCACGTGGGTAAAGATGTAAATAAAAAAATAAAACTTAAATGTGTTAATTTTTTATATAACAAAATTTAATTAAGATAAAAATTTATGTTTTTTTTCGTATTTGATAAAATATTTTTAAATTATTGAATATAGCAATTATTAATATATTATATAGTGTGATTTAATTTGTTTTTTATATTTTTATAATTTTTTTATAATTTTATGTCTTAATTATTTTTGTTTATATATTTGTTCGTTTGCACCTTATAATTTAAAACGCATGTAATAGATGAATTAAATAAATAGAGAAAAAAAGAACTCTAACCCTTGTAAATACATTAAGGAAGAATAATGAGATAGAAAGAAAAGTTGTTATTATTTTCTTTTATGGTCTACAAATTAAGATATCTTCTTTATAATGCTGCAATTTGATTGGTCCGCAACAGGGAACACGAGAATCGGTAACAGAAGATCCAGATTGTTTATATACAAACTTTAACTGACATAATCAATTTTTCAATAATCTCAATTTCTTATTGTTTTTATTAATAATTATTTATTTATATATATATATATAAATAATTTTTTTTAAGGTTAGATCTAGGGTTTTAGTGTGTATATTTATAAATATAAATCTAAGACCTTGTTTTTATTTAGGTTTTTTAAATAATCCAACAAAATCAATTATTACATCATTCCCTTTTTCATTTATCAAATCAATTAATTCATTAATCAAAATACTAAAATATTTTATATTTTAAATTCTTATTATTTATTTTATTTATATATAAATACCCTTTAGGTCTTTTTACTAAAAAAAAAAAAATTATTATTTTTTTAAAATTATCACTCATAATTATTATTTTCTCCTTCCAGATTATTTAAATAACCTAAAAATAACGTAGCTTAAGAAGAGAAAGTGGCTTTAATTGAAGCTTAACCGGCAGTAGCAATAATATCTGATATGACCGGTCATTTGGCTCGAATGATCCCTTGCCGGTCTCTCTTCTTTCTGAGGTTTGCATTTTCTTTTCTTTTTCTATTTCAGGGGTTCAATATCATTCTCAGCTTGAGTTATTGACTAGTTGTATCATCTGAAATTTCGTTGAATATTGTGTCCAAGCTGTGTACATTTATTTATCTTGTATGCAAGATCATTCCACCGTCAATCTTGATCTTCTACCTGTAATTGTGACTTAGCTCTCTTTTTGCAGGCTTAGTTGTGGTCGGACTTCTACCAACGCTTATGTTACACTAAGATCAATCAAATTCTCGCAGGTTCTTTGATTCATTTCCGCAGGCCTTAATTTTCAAGGGTACATTCAGTATTATAAGTGTTCTGTTTGTCCATACAAGCTAGGGGATGGAAGTAAAAGGGAAGAAATACCTGTTTAAATTAAATATGGGGAATGGCTCTTCATAATAAAAGATGTATTTTCTCGATCTAAGTTACAAATTATAAAGTCTTATTAGCCTAATTGGTTAAAGGTTTGAAAAATGTTACTTAAGGAAATCATATAAAATAAATTGCTAATCGAATAGGCACCGTAGTGGCCTGAAAAAGATAGATACCATGTCTTCTGAGACATCCTATGTATTTTCTTTTTGAATGGATGAAACCTTGAGAAGATTGCAAGACATCCTATCCCTTCATAACCTACTTGAGAAATTGAGGTCTCAAGTTTGACACTTTGATTGAAGTGTGGTTCATGACAGAGGGACGATGTGCTAGCCTCCTAAAATAAAGAGACTCTCATGCTAATTTGATTGTTCAGGTCTTTTCTTGTTAATAATTCTTATTAATACCTAAGCCTAAGACTTGTCACATCTACTATTGTAACAGGTATTCTCTTTGCATTCTAATCCAGACTTTAATTGGATAATGGATGGGCGGAAAAGTAGAAGCAATGTAATGGATCAGCGTAGGCGGAAATCAGCTACCCCTATATGGAAACCAGTTCATACTCAATGTTCTTCATCTGGTGGTGAGTTTTGTTTACAAGAAAGTTCCCAAGGATCTCAATAATAATGAGAGTACTTAAGAATATTCTCTTATTATTAGTTTTCCTAGGAAACATGTGAAGAATAGTGTTGTTTTCATATTTCAAGAGATGGAAAGGCCAATTCCTGATTTATTGTGTTAATGACCTGTTTGATCCACATTTTGTATTTGCATGTTGCTAGGATGGATTGTGTTGATCTGTTTGGATTGTTTCAATGAGATCTACCATGTATGATAAATTGTTTCTAAATTCGGCACCTATGCTTTTTCATAGTCAGTTGCTTATTTTTAATGGACAGCCTCTTGCATATGTGATCTAATCACATAAACTGTTGTGATGTTCAATTGCTTAATTTTTAGGGACATCCTCTTACATGTCTGATCTAATTGTAGAGAGCATGGTTGATGAACTAAAAATGGAGGTGGAAGAGCTACGTGATGCCGATAAGGGTGAAATAATACACGCTGAAGGTCAATACCAGGAAGCACATCTAACCATTTCCAACGCTGCTTCGAATGCTGAAAATCTATACCAGGAAAGGGATGTAACAGAACCAACCGACACAAACTTAAGTTCTGGTCGAAGTTCTGAACCTTATGATAAGAAATATTCATTATCGGTATTGGTAAGACTCCTTAAACTTGTTGCTAGATTGAACACTTTGCAAGAGGACAACAATTCCCTCATGAAATTTTTTTTGTTCATCATGAAATTCTTGAGTTTATGCATTATGAAGAGATGTACATATATTTTTTTAAATTTTTTGTTTATCTGAAGAAATTATTTGGGAGAACAAGTAAGAAAACATGAAAAAAAGAGAGTCAAAAACAGGTTTCTTTTGAAAGACAATCTCTTAGTATCTTCCAATGAGAGTTCATAACTATTTTTTTTCTTTTTATCACCAGTTCTGTTCTTTTCTTGCCCTTGAATGCAAGAAGCTGAAATTAAGTACAGCATGCTTATTTCTAAATTTTTTATTTTCAAATATATTAAGAACAAATATTTCATTAATATGCTTCTTTATCTCGTTTCATGCAAACACTTGCATGAAAAAAGGTTGTCCAGTTTATGCAAGCATTATGAGTTACATTGTTATGATACCTGTAAATATAGTAGTAAAATAGACAGTGACATAATTACAAAAAATAGAAGATTTAGCAAAGAAATAAATAGCTTAATGCTCTTGTATTAGAAGTTAAATTGATCAAGAAGAAGAAGGGGATGTGCACCGGATGGGACTATCTCAAGCTTATCGGAATCTAACTTTATTGTATTTTTGGGTTTATTTTCTTCACCCACTTTTTTCTGCAAAACTGTTTAGGGATGTTTCTTGCGTTACACTCTCGATTTCAATAAAAAGTTGACATTTTTTCAAACAAATTAGAAGTTAAATTGAAAAATTGAGCAGTTACAGCTGTCCCTTCTCATCTTTTTGGCTTCTTCCAATTCTTTTCTTCTTACCTCTGCATCGTCTTTATCTTCGGCAAACAAATTTCTTATATCACCTTTCTATTTGCATTTGAGTTGGTATATTTAATACTAAATACCCCCCAAAAGAGTATTTTAACATAAAGGTATTATGTCTAGATTTAATAAAATTAGAGTCAAACTAAATGTTCTGAGTATTTTTTTGCATATTTGAAGAGATAAACTTAGAATTAAACTGTTTTATATAGACTGCAATATATACAACGAAAACGTGCCATGTATAGCATTTAGAGTGATAATCTAAGTAAAGATATGGTATTATAAAATACTGCAATGGTGTTTTAATGGTACACTACCAGGTTAAGTACATCATATTTTAGGTAATGCACGTCCACTTTCGTAAATCGTAACAAACTTTAGAAGATATAGTATAAATATTGATATAGTTTATGCATTCAGTAAATTTCTGTTGACTTAAAATCTTGCACTTGTTTCTGCTTTGCATAATGAACTAAGTGGTTAACTTATTTCGTTATCTAATGGATGAATAGAAATAGAACTTAGTCTGAATTTTGTTGAAGCTATCAAAGATATAGTCTAGCATCCCTTCTGTTGCCATCTATTCTGTCATTTTGCCTCAGTTCACACATTGCTTGACTGTACGTGTTTCAACAATTTCCATTTGTTTCCCTTTATGGTTTAGAACACTGCAGAGTTGATCATTTTAATTTATGTAATATTTTTTTGCTATGAATTTGTGTACTATTCCGTATTCTACAGACATGTATGTTTTAAACTTTTAATTGAAACAATCAAAGAAAAGTTAATAGAAAATTTAAGGAACTTCCTTTATAACAGATATAACCTGGTTTCATCTTGAATGCGTATCAATCTTTTGGGGCACTCTCTGTTCCTCTATTATTTTAAATCCCTCTTTCTCCTTTTGTGCAGGTTGGAGCTTCTTTAATGCGTTTCATCAAAGGAAAAGGGTGTGATTTATATCCCCCTGAAATTCAAAGAATAAGCATTGTTTGACACAGACTATTGATTGATTCCTATTCTTTTTTCTAACTTCTATTACAGAGGATCTATGCAGCAAACACTTGAAGAGGAAATGGGGATTAAGATCATATTTCCTTCATCAAACAATGTGGATTCTCTCCGTATGTTCTATAGTCCTTGTTATGGAGAACTGATGTTTCGTGCATACTTATTTTTTAATTTCTAAAGCAATATAGCTTTTGCAGACATAAAGCAAAAGGGTTACTTCCCTAGGTTTGTCTCAAGTCTTACATGGCATGCAAACCCAAAGAGATTAAACAAAGCTGCCTTGCTCATACATCTTTTAGGGTATAATTTTGAAGAGAAAGGAAATTTCGTCATATATTTGATTGATAAACTATTATGACAATTTATAAGCAATACTAGAAGAACTTAAAGAAGTGATAAAACAACTTTCTAGAAGCATAAATGAGATTTTTATCGGGAAGACAAGCAAATGATGTTAAGTAAATGACTATGGAAAGGCAAAGCTGGCTTTTAAATGAGCCATTTGATATTTCTACAGTTTTGTGCCTACTCAAAGTAATTTAGGATTTTTAAAAATCACTTTGTTGCAGATATTGTTTTGACCTCTAATATGATTCATTATTAAATTGATGGTGTAATAGAATTTGCTATCTAAGGTATTTTTTTCCAATATTTCATCAATATTTTAATGAAAAAATCACCATAAAATTCAAGGTCTAAATTTCATTTCATTGAACAAGCCTATACTTGAGAGCAGGAAGTTGGTTCTGAAACATAAAATATATGATCTTAGTTCAGATTTCTGCTAGTTGGATGTAAGAAAGGAAAACTCATCATTCTTTAACATAAAAGACAGTCCATTGATCTTGGTAAACTTCAATGTATTTTTTTTCCTTTTTCTCATAACATTATTTCCTTACCATCATTAAGCTAGACACGTCATTTATTCACATCTATGTTCAGTTTGAACCTTTATTTTCTGTTATTTTTTGTCTCTTAGATCATATCCAGTTGCAAGCATCTGCTATGTTAGAAACTAATCAATTTGATCCATTATAACCCCCTCAAGAACTTTTCAACCCTGACAACAAAGCTGTTTCTCTTCAGTTCTTACAAGAGGGCATTTTGCCGTTTTTATGTGAGTAGTTATTTGTTTTTTAAAAAGGTCAAATTTTATTAAAAAGAACGCAAGATGCGTTCAAACGTTACAAATGGGAGGAAAAAACAAAACAATAAATAATATAACAACAAGAATTTTAAATGCCATTAAGATCGAAAAATTCTTATCCCGTACAAGCCCCTCCTTTTCGGATTGAGGCGAACGCGTGTAACATAAATCCTTTGAGACCCTTCTATCCATAACTTTTCCTTTCAAAAACTCTTCTATTTCTTTCCATATTGTTCGTCACATGACGAGGGGAATTGGTTTCCAGTCGTCCGCGATTTTGTTGCTAGAATACAATTCAATCCATTTGACTCACAATGAAGAAGAATGTGATCAATGGATTCTTCACTCTTCAAACAAATGTTGCATCTGCTAGCGAGATGAAATCTTTTCTTTTTCAGTTTGTTAGATGTCAAGACTCCTCCATTGATAACTTCCCAACCAAAAATCGAAATTTTTTATGGAATTTTTGATTTCCACACCTTTTTCCAAGGAAACTGGGATGAAGTTTTTTGGAGAGACGCATGATAAATGTAACTAGTTTTAAAATCAGAGCCGGACACAGAAAACTTGTCATTAGTCTCTAGGTCAATCGAAACGTTGGTAAGAGCATCTATGAGCATTTGTTTTGATTTAAAAAAAAGAGAAAAGTAGTTCCATCAATTCATGACTTGTTCTCTATAATTTACTGTCAAAACTAATTTTTGAAATAAAATAAAGATATTTTAGATGCATAGAGTTTTTCACGTACTTTGAACTTTGTGCGAAATTGCAAAATAGGTCACATAAAATGGGAAAACAGAATATATGCTTTATTATTCCTGGCATTGGGAAAATGGGTTGCTCACTTAATTACCCGAATTTTCTATTGTCTATTGACTGTTTGAGTACTCATTTTATAGAATGAATTAGATTATCTGCAGATCTCTTGTTGAAACAAGTGAACTTATGTTTATTGATGAAGTAATTGAAGGCATGTCTGCTGAAAGTGTCACCAAAGCTTCAGAGAAAATAGAATCGATAATAGAAGAGGTAACTTTCCAATAACACGTGAATTTATGTACACATGTACAATATTGATATTGCATAATAGGTACTCAATTTTGTGACCAGAAAATATGTTTTTAAACATTTTTAGTAACAGAATTGTGCATGTGCTAGAAAAGGGGCACAGGATGGGAATTAACTTGCTGTATTTTGTATTCTGTTTTTTTTGTCTTTCCTTCCCCCTCACCCTTTATTGTAAAAACGATTGCATCTTGAGTTTACTTTCTCTTTATACAAAGTTGACCCTTTTTTGAAAAAGAATGGTGCATATGCTGGATCAATTACAATTCAATTGAGGTTTTTTTTCCATACCCATAGTATTATGTTACGATCCCTGAATAAAATCTCACCCTGCAATGTCCAGTTGAGCAGTCAGGCTAAATATTGTTGTGGGGCTTCTGTTTTTTGTTTTCTGTTCTATAATTCTGTTATTCACAAAACAGACTTTGATTAAAATCTCAATTCTCTAGATAGCAGTTGTAACTGAATATTTTGGGGAATTCAGTTGTTATATATGCTGAACTCACTCCCCAATGGGGAATCATTGAAAAGCTGTGTGACAGTTTGCTTATCTCAATTGTATTTTCTGATTTCGCTCTTCGTCTTAGACCGTTAAGTATACTAGCAGTATTATTTTTCATCTTTGTTTCTTCTCCTACTATAATCTTTGAATTCTTCTTATCATAATTCTTCTGCCGCACTTTGAACACAGATTTCCCCTTTGGTCTTTGAGATCAAGAACCGGTAACTCTAGTTACAGATTTAAGTCATAACATATTACAACTTATAATTTCTTCAGACAACTACTTTCTTTCCTTCATTGCTGTATTTTTGTCCATTTCTGAATACATTTCTTAATACACATGGCTTCCTATTTTCTCTTTATTCTGCGTATTTTATAGTTTGGGATGTTTTGTTGGATGTTTGACCCCTTTGATGTTTTAAAGAATTTGAGATTACTGAAACAGGCTTCATCGATGATTTTACACTTTTGGACAGGTGACAAAGAGTTCAAGTGTAGATTACTCTCACTTCATCTCACTACCCTTGGCTGTACACCCTGAACTTGTTGATAAACTCTTCAATTTTCAAAGGTCCATCTTGGGAGCTAGCAATTCCGATAAGAGTGAAAATCTAGAAGGTGAATCAAATGGAGACACTTCTAAAGATGAAAATAACATCCAAAAGATAAATGATACTTTTTATTATTGTCTTGGGAATTTGGAAGCTCTACTCATTTGTGCCTACTTGCTTGTAATGAGCTCTGATCTTAAAGGATGTTGATTTCTATGTCTTATCTATTGCAGATTTTGGAATTGATAAATCAATATTTATTAACCCAAAGACATTTCACTTAACTGTACTGATGCTAAAACTATGGAACAGAGACCGTGTTGTTGCTGCAACTGAAGTTCTGCAGGTGATGTTCTTTGACTACATACTATATCTCATTAGGTAGTCTTGGTAGATGATGCATCATTTAGGTTTGGTAAGGTGATTTATTACTTAATTTGAACAGGTTTAGTACATTTGTTTTTGAAAAAGTGAGACTTATTAATTAGTCCCCGGTGTTGTGGAAACCACAAACACCTAGGGAGGTTTAGTACTTCTTATTATGTTGGTTTGACAATAAATCACTTAATTCATTAAGTAAAGCTAAAGACAAGTGTTGGATTTGAATTAAAATAAATTTATTTAATGCTGAACACTTGATTATACATAAAATTCAGATGTAACATATATTTAATACACTTAATATATGTTATTTTTAGTATTCTGTTTTCCACTTAGTTTTCAGTTTTATCAAACAGTTCCTTTCTTTTTCATACAGAAAATCTCTTCAAAAGTGTTGGATGCCCTGGACAGGCGACCTATCTCCATAAGACTTAAGGGCTTGGTGAGGTGTCAACCTAAACTGGCAATTACTTGGCATTTATGTATTCATCATCTTCCCTGGGGATTTTCTTATATGGATGGACTTGAATCATCCTAAACAACTTCTCTATTTGATATTCACTTTTGTATTATTTGCTTTAGGTTAGACAACTTTGAATTGAAAAATAAGAGATTACATACTAAATTATTATCGACTACCTTTCTCTCATTGGCAGTCCAATAACTGATGGTGAAAATATTTGATGATTTATCCGACATTGAAAATGGAACAGCTGCTAGCTTTGATAAGGTTATCATCTACCAAATGTGTTGTGTGAACCATTTTGCATATTATTGGCAGAATTACAATGAGATGATTATAAAATATTTGACATATAGGTTATCATCTACCAACAATATAACACTAACCATTTTTTGTACTCCTTGAATGAAAAAAAAAACTTTTGGGCATTTGTTTCAATGTCATCCACATGTCTGTATAGTACTGATCACCAAATACTGTAGCTCTTCTTTTCAGTGATTGGTACTAAATTGCAAACCAAATGCTTCTTCACATTAATTATACAACTTGTCCATGTAGGCCTGCATGAAGGGTTCATCAACTAAAGCACGTGTTTTATACGCTCCTGTGGAGGAAGTTGGTGGTGAGGGTCGACTTGAGCTAGCCTGTCGTATCCATACTATTTGCATTGTCTCTGTTAGTTTTGCCTCTGTCTATTTTCTTACCTGTAGAAATTTTACGAAACAGATATGTTAATTCAGGGCTCATATTGGTGTTATCATTCCTTAGCTTTTTTCAGAAATAATTATAGATGCTTTTGTTGAAGCTGGACTTGTTCTCGAGAAAGATGCTCAACAGAAGCTGAAGGTATGGCACAATGGAATGAAAAATAACTCTTGCTATGGTGATGCTAAATTGCTTTACAAGTGTGGTTTGTAGCTGTAATTGTTTGAAGCTTCAGTAATGATAATTGCTTGATGGTTTGAATTTTTGTTTAGCTTATTGTGTAGCTCATTTTATTGCTTACTTTTTTATGCTTGAGAGTAGCTTCTTTGTGCTCTTATTTTTTTCTTTGTAAATAATGGTACTTTTTACCTTTGAAAAAACATTATATATATATATATATATATATCTTCTCAATAAATCATACAAGAGTGTGCACGTGTGATTAAATTGAGCTATAATTTTCAGTAGGCATTTGGATATGAGATTTTCTTTTTGAAGTCTATCTCTAAGTTTTGTCAACTTGGACAAACTTAATTTGTTTTGGGTCTCAAAGATTTATTGTTGTGTTATCGGAAATATGATTGATGTCTTTAATGTGGAATTCCTGTATGTTCTTTTCAATTGTGCATCTAAATACATATATCTGATTGTTCTCGTGTTTTTTAAAATGCAGATGCATGCGACCATAATGAATGCAAGACATAGAAAATGGTTGTTACTTAATTACATCTCTCTAGCTCATTGTTCCTTCTTTACTTACTGTCTACTCCTTATTTTCATGGCTAAAGGAGCTTAAATGTTTATGATTTCATTTGTGAACCCTACTCGTTTATGCCATTCCTTCTTTTCTTGCGCGCTTGAACTACTCAGGAAGTGGAGGATGAAAAAGATGGATACATTTGATGCTCGGGACATTTTCAAGCAATATGGTTCAGAAGACTGGGGTGAGTACATTATTGGTGAAGCTCATCTTTCCCAAAGATTTGTCTTCGACGAGAATGGGTACTACCGGTGCTGTTGTTCCATTCCCTTACCTTAAAATGCGCAAACAGATTGATCCACATTTTCAGTTACTTTTCCTAGCAAGTAGCAATATCAAAAAAGAGAATCTAATTAAACAGTTTTTTTATAAGAACATTTGTGGAGACCTAGACTTCTTTTTTCTTTTAATTTGTAGCATCTAGAATTGTTGTTATTGGAGTATTGTACCAGATTTTGCTAGATCAATTCAGTTCAATTGTCATGCCATAAATTTAGGGGGATTTTTTTTAGGCTGAAAACTTGCAAAATGAAGTCTACTTTATTATGAATGCAAAAGAATGATCCAATTCTCAATTCATCACTTCTTTATAAAAAGGTGGTAAGGAGTTATTAAATGAAAATATTGATCAATTTAATTTTAAGATTAATTAGTTAGACTAAAGAGGTTAGACCTTATGATTGAGAACAGTCAATACTCTATATTGGCTGGCAAGGCTTTCCTTTTAAAATTTCACAAGAATATAATTATATATAAAAAAAGAGTTTTATTATAATAATTAAACAAGTTAAACACTACCGAATTTAAAAATATTAAATTCATCTATAATAAAATATATATTTACATCTCAAGTATAAATTATTACGAAATTCCGTTTTCACATTTTTATTGTCGAAGGTGTTTGCTCCGTAGTAATAAAATTTGTAAGTTAAAACTAAATAAATATTTTATTAAACAGTGAGATTATACCCACAACAAAATAAAAAATCAAATCAAATCAGTTATAACCATAAATTAAGATGATGAATATTAAAAAAGAGATTTTAAAAAAATATATATTTTATCTTTTCAAATTAGAAAAATAAATATTAAAATTTAAATAAAAATAATTAGATAATAAAGAATTAATAATATATTAATTAGCTAGTGAAATAAAATTGAAGACTAAACTAAATAAATAAAAAATGAGAAAATAATTAATTTATAGATATTGTAGAATTATTTGTGTATACACATTGGAAAGGAGTGAGAAGCAAAAGAATCTCAAAATTTTAATTTTATTATATATATATATATATATATATATATATATATATATATATATATATATATATATATATATATATATATATATATATATATATATATATATATATATATATATATATATATATATATATATATATATATATATATATATATATAAGCATAGAATTGCTTCAATTAATTGCTATATTTGTTTTCATTTATGGATGGATGGATGAATATGGCTTTGATTTTTCTCACTTTGGACAGGAAATAAAGAGTCCAAATCAAGATTACACTCACTTTGTCTCACTACGTACCCTTGGCTGGAGACCCTGAACTTGATAAGAAACTCGAAAGTTTGCAGAGGTCCGTCTTGGGAGCTAGCAATGGAGAAATTAATGAATCAACAACATTCATTAAACCAATTAAAGACGTACGTTTCACTTAACTGCATGTACTGATCATGCTGAGTCTCTCTCTCTCTCTCTATATATATATATATGGAACAAATTAAGACATGAGTTGTTCATGCTGCCACCAAATTAAGTTCTGTGCATGCAGGTAAATGGGTAATTATTGATGAACTTGAACACCACCATCATCTTTTCTCTATAGCAACAATTCAATATTGTTCAATATTCATTTATTATATTTTTAGTATTCAGTTTTTTTTATTTATTTCATACAGATCGATCGAATATCTCTTCAAATCATGTGTTGGATGCCCGGCCTGGACAGGCAGGCGTCCTATCTCCATTCCATTGATAATTAGACTAATTAAGGGCTTGGTGAGCTGCCAACTTTAACTGGCAAAATTACGTGAAACCAAATTTCATATTAATATTATTATTATTGGCTAATTATATAATTAATGCTTCTTAATTAGTTCTTATTAATAGGCCTCTGCATGAGGGGTTCACCAGCAAAATCCCAAGTGTTGTATATGCTTCTGTCTGTGAAGGAGAGCTAGCTAGGTTGGTGACTGATGTCCACTTGAACGATCAAGCCTGTTGTATCCATATTATTATTATTATTATTATTATTGCATCCATCAGCTCTGTTTGTTTGTTTGTTTTGTGAAAAAGGAATTTAAACCTGGTATTATTAATAATGAAAAAGCATCCATTCCTCCCCTCCCTCCCTCCCTGTTGTTTTTATTGTATAATTGATGAACATTCTTTAGCCTTTAAACAGACTCATTTGTCTACGATAAGAATAAGCATTTCCATTGCTGTTATTCCATTCCGTTACTTTAATTTATTTACAAACTCAGTTACTTTTCCTCCTATATATATATATATATGTACAACAACCAAAGATTATATATATTGAGAATTGTAAGTTTGATGAGTTTTTTTTACTATATTTTTAATTATTGAGTAATTAGACAGTTGAAAAGAAATAATATGTAATAGAAGAAGGGTGTGTGGGTAACTTAACAATAACTAGGTCTGAATGTACAAGGGTCCTAACTCCCAACTAAACCAGTCATAATTAATTAAGAACATCAAGATAACAACAACAACAAATTAAAGAACATGACATCTAATTAATTAATAGTAAATTGAGTGACATCTAAAATAGAATTATAAATCATAAAAATAACACACAAGAAGAGGAGGGGAGGGGTGGTGGTGGTGGTGGTAGACCATAATATATATGAGAGAGTGACTGAACTTACTTAAATAGTAATAGTAGTAGTAGTTGCAGTAGCAGCAAATAAATAAGAAGCAGCAGTAGCAGCAGTAATCATAAGAAGAGGCATCGGAAGAGCGAAAGAAGTTGAGGATGCAGGCGATGGAGCGGCGGCGGCGGCAGTATTAGTGTTGGAGGAGGAGGAGGAGGAGGAGGAGTCCGGTGGAAGGGCGATGGAGGGGGGAGAATCGTAGATGGAGGAGGAGGACATGACCTGGATGACAAGCCTCTGGCCTTGCTTGCAGTGAGTTATGTTGCCGCTTATGAAGTAGGCCGGTCCGGTTTTCTCCAGGCGGATGGTGGTGTTTCCGTCTTCATAGACCACGGCTGCAGTGCAGGACGAAGAATTGCAGTGGTAAAAGCAATATTTGTCCACAACTATAACCGAATCCGAATACGAATCCTTGTTCTTGTTGTTGTTGTATTCAAATCCTATATATATTTCAAAAACAAAACAAAACAAAACAAAATTACATAAAAAGAAAATGAATTATATATGAATATATATATATATATGTATATGTATACTCACTAAGAGAATCCCCGACATGGAATCTGTTGTTTGAAGCCCATTGAATGTAAATGGCGGTTTCATTTTCAAAAGGCTGCCGCCAACCTTCTAACCCTCCAACTTTGAACTCCATGGAAGCTTCTGCAACATCCACCACCACCACCACCACAAGTACCATTGAGATGATCACCCACAATGGAGAATCCATTTCCTTAATTACTCTCTTTTTTTTATTATTATTATTTTTATCTTTCTGCATTAACAGATTGACAAAATTAAATACAATGAATGAATGAATGAATGAATATTGAATCTCTCTACTATGTGTATATGCAAAAGTATATATATATATATATATATATATATATATATATTGAAGACCTGAGAATTAAGAAGCGAGTCGTCCAAATCCAAATGAACTATATGAATAATAATATATGAATGAATTTGAAGAAGGTGGGTCGCAGCAGCGGTTATCGACAGTTTACCGTATCAGACAGTTATCACTTTTTCAAATTAATAATGACCCCATTTTTATATATATCTATAAGAGGAATGATAGAGAGCGCGACTCTGAGACAGCTACTGGGAATATTCTCTTTTTATTAATTATTTTATCTCTCTTCTTATTAATTAATTTCTCTCTCCTCTTATTAAATTAATTTATCTCATTTATCCATATTCTCACGATTATTATTTTACTCATTTATTTGATATTTATTATCTCTTGTTTAACGGTTAAAATAAATCAATAATTTACAACAAATTCTCACATTAAATATTTTAATAATATGTTTAAATAAATTCTAAACCCTAAACCTTAAACCCTAAACTCTAAATCCTAAACTCTAAAACCTAAATACTAAATTCTACCCTAAACTCTAAATCCTAAACTCTAAAACCTAAATACTAAATTCTAAACCCTAAACCCCTCATTAGTTGAATTATGAATTTATCTCTTTTATTTTTATTTTATTTTTATGACTTTTCAATTCCTTTATTTATCAAATATTTTTTATGGCCTCTTTTTTCTTTTTTTATTTTTATTTTTTTTATATTGACTTATTAATATTTTTTTAGTTTTATTACTTATAAATAAATATTTATCTAATATTTCTATTCTCACGATTAATTATTTTCTCTCCAGTAACTAATTATTAATAATAGGAGAGAGAAAATAATTAATAAAAAGAGAGAGAATTCAACCCACGTAGTCATCGCGCTCCCAGTCGCTGTCTCAAGTCGTGCTCTCTATCATTTTTCTATCTATAATTCTCTTCTCTAATTTACCAAAATCATACATACTCCTTCAGGAAAACAAACAACTAATTCACTTCGTCAAAATAATATATACTTCTTTTTATTTAACAATTTTAAATTTACTTTTAATATTCAAATTAATTACTTTTTAAATACAAATAGTGAATGCTCCTTTTCTTTTTTTATTAATTGAAATATGCATTCTTTCTTTAAAGTCTCTTTAATTAGTTCTTATGATAGTGGTAATTTCAAATTTCAAATAATATAAATAAATATTTTAAATTTAGAAGGTTGTTTTCCTATGAATCGTAACGGACGGCCAAAACAAATGGGTGCCCGATGATCACCCATTAACCCCCGATTAGGTCTTTAATGGGCATGGTGGGTGGGAGTAGCTAGGTCTTTAAATAGCTTGTTCATGATTGGGTTTCTTACAAAAATATATATATATATATAAAAATATAAAAAACATTTAATAAAATTTAACTGTTTGATGGATAAAAAATTAAAATCAAAACAAAGTAGAGTCAGTGTCATAGGCTATATATACTCAATATATAATGTTCCAATAGTGGACCCTAATCTTAAGATGCCGCCGGCCTGTACTCTGCCACAAGCCTCCCGGACTTGTACCGAACGCCACACGCGTTGCAAAGAGTCTTCGGCCCCATGGGACCCGTCCTCCACTGCGGCGTCTTCTGCGACGCGCAATGCAGGCACTTCCATCCATCCCTATTCTTCGACACCACCACCACCACCTCTGCTGTTCTATGCTGTTTTTTGGCGGCGGAAGCAGCAGCAGCAGCAGGGGAGGAGAGCACGAGCAGACGGGATGACCAGTCACAGGGGGCGGCGCGTGGGCGTTTCTACGGGCTTTAACCGGGACGTTGACTTGGCTGGTAGGAAAGATTGGATGAAAATGAAGCTGCTGCTGCTGCAGCTGGTTGGTGTGAGAAGAAGAAGAAGTAGAAAATGAGGTGCCATTTGCATGCAAGAGGTTTTGTGGCGTGAGTATTTATAATCTTCTGGTGCAATTCGTCGTCGGTGGCTGTGAAGGAATATTCTTCCACCAAGTTCGAGAGGCATTCCAGCTCCGCCTGCAAATCGTCATACTGTAATTAAGTTCAAAACAGTTAGAAAAAGAAGAAGAATTTACCGGAACACAAAGCTCTTGGGAGAATTGATCAGCTGCTGCATCGGTCATGAAGCAGCTGTAGATTTATATACTTAATGATCTAACAACTCTTTTATTTAGATCTAATGCGGAAAAATAAATTTAAACTTACCTCCAGCCATTCTTGTTGATACTTTAAAGTTTCGATCTTCTAAAACCGATTTATCTCTTATCGATGGTGTTTTTCTTAGATGAGATAATGGCCTTAGGGACCTTAACACTATATTTATAATTCCTCTCTTTCCATCAAAGAGACCTTAATGAGTAGTTACTAGTTAGTGGGTAGTTATTCCAAATGGGTAGTTATTACTAATTAGTGGGTAGTTATCCCAATTATTAAACTTTAATTTATTAATTAAACCATTTAATTCCAACATTCTCCCACTTGGTTTAATAAATAAAATCATATCACAATAAAAATTTGATACATGAATCATAGCGATAAATCCTCTAAAATTGAGAATCATCTTCTATGTATCACAATGCATCAAATTTCTCAATAACAACCCATAAAACTCAATGAATAAACCATATGTTTATTCTAGGTCCGAACTTTATTATTTCTCAAAAACGATCAATATGCGCATAACGTAAATCAAATATGAGAAATCATTACTTATTAGAGTTTCACTTAAAACATTGTTTTTACAATAAATAAAATCATAAAACAGAACTAAGTCTCATTCGTTCTACATGATCCTTGAAATTCTTTGGTGGCATGCCTTTAGTCAAAGGATCAACAATCATTAACTTAGTGCTAATGTGTTCAATGACCGCTTTCTTTTCCTTAACACGTTCTCTAATGGCTAAGTATTCAATGTCGATGTGTTTACTTCGACTACCACTCTTATTATTCTTAGCCATAAAGATTGCAGCTGAGTTGTCACAAAACAATTGCAATGGCCTAGAGATAGAATCCATAATTCTAAGCCCATCAATAAAACTCTTCATCCATACACCATGCGAAGTAGCCTCAAAACACGATACAAATTCGGCTTCCATAGTGGAGGTTGCAATCAATCTCTGCTTTGCACTCCTCCAAGATACAGCTCCACCAGCAAGCATAAAAACATAACCAGATGTTGATTTTCGTGAATCAATACATCCAGCAAAATCTGCATCGGAGTAGCCTACCACTTCTAGAGTATCAGTCCGTCTAAATGTAAGCATGTAATCCTTCGTTCCTTGAAGGTATCTCATCACTTTCTTTGCAGCTTTCCAGTGGTCTAAACCTGGATTACTTTGATATCTTCCCAATACCCCAACAATAAATGCAATGTCAGGTCTTGTACAAACTTGAGCATACATCAGGCTTCCAACAGCAGAAGCATATGGAATGTTTTTCATTTGTTCTCTTTCGAGATCATTCCTTGGGGATTGGTTCAAACAAAATTTATCACCCTTAACAACGGGAGCTATACTTGGTGAACAATCTTTCATCCGAAATCTTTCTAAAAGCTTATTGATATAGGTTTCCTGAGACAGACCCAAAACTCTTCTTTTTCTGTCTCTATGTATCTTAATGCCAATGACATAAGACGCATCACCCATATCCTTCATATCAAAGTTCTTAGAGAGAAATTGTTTCACCTCATATAACAAACCCTTGTAATTTGCAGCAAGTAGAATATCATCCACATATAGAACAAGGAAACAAAACTTGCTCCCACTGACCTTTTGGTATATACAATGATCCATAACATTCTCTACAAAACCAAACGAAGAGACAACATCATGGAATTTCAAATACCATTGACGGGAAGCTTGTTTCAATCCGTATATGGATTTCTTAAGCTTGCATACTAAATGCTCACCATTACTAGAGGAAAATCCTTCAGGTTGTTTCACGTATACCTCTTCCTCTAGTTCTCCATTGAGAAAAGTCGTTTTCACATCCATTTGTTGCAATTCTAAATCAAAATATGCAACTAATGCCATGATTATGCGAAGTGAATCTTTCTTTGATACAGGAGAAAATGTATCCTTGTAGTCAATTCCTTCCCTTTGAGTGAATCCCTTAGCAACAAGTCTTGCTTTATATCTTTCAATGTTGCCCATTGAGTCTTTCTTTGTTTTGAAGACCCATCTACATCCAATGGCTTTTACACCATCAGGCAACGCGACAAGATCCCAGACTTCATTGACAGTCATAGAATCCATCTCATCCTTCATGGCGTCATGCCAGAATTTTGATTCTGCACAACTTATAGCTTGTGAAAATGTTTCAGGATCATTTTCGGCTCCGACATTAAAATCCGATTCTTGTAGATACACAATATAATCATCAGATATTGTTGATCTCTTTATTCTAGTAGATCTTCTTAATGTTGGATCAACATTATTTTGTAAAACTTGTTGATCAACTGGTTGCATAACTCTCTCAGGTAACTCTTGAGAAATTTGATCTACTGGTTCATTTTCAACAACTTGTGGATTTTCAGTAATTGTTCTTACAATAACCGATTGTACTGGAGGGTTATTGTTAACAACAATCAATCTATCACTTGGGCATGATGGTTGCACATCATAATGATCTTTATCTGGAACGGTGTTCCAGGATCGGTCGCTCCCACTAATCAAGTCATTCTCAAGAAATTTTGCATTTCTCGATTCCACAATTCTAGTGCTGTGAGTAGGACAATAGAATCTATAACCCTTAGATCTTTCGGCATATCCAATAAAATATCCACTAATAGTCCTTGGGTCTAGTTTCTTTTCTTTCGGATTATAAACTCTTACTTCACACGGACATCCCCAAACGCGTATATGTTGCAAACTCGGTTTCCAACCTTTCCATAATTCAAATGGTGTTTTTGGGACAGCCTTGGTTGGAACTCGGTTTAATATATACACAGCCGTTTTTAGAGCATCAATCCATAATGACTTTGGAAAATTGGAGTTACTCATCATACTCCGTACCATATCTATCAAAGTCCGGTTTCTTCTTTCTGCAACCCCATTTTGGTCCGGAGAACCAGGCATAGTATATTGGGGCACAATACCATGTTCTTGAAGAAACTTAGCAAATGGACCAGCCACTTGTCCCTTCTCAGTGTATCTACCATAATATTCTCCACCTCTGTCTGTTCTCACAATTTTAATTTGCTTATCGCATTGTTTTTCTACTTCCGCCTTGAATACTTTAAAGGCGTCTAAAGCTTCATCTTTAGAATGAAGAAAGTAGATATACATATATCGTGAGTAATCATCAATGAAAGAGATGAAGTATTTCGGACTAACCATATCCATATCAGGACAAC
Organism: Impatiens glandulifera; assembly: GCF_907164915.1. NCBI lineage: Eukaryota > Viridiplantae > Streptophyta > Magnoliopsida > Ericales > Balsaminaceae > Impatiens > Impatiens glandulifera. Next base: position 61,757,830 of record NC_061865.1, read on the forward strand.
AAATATCTGAATGGATAATTTCTAAAATGGTTGTACTCCTTGTAGCACCTTTCTTGGATTTATTGGTCTGCTTTCCCTTAATGCAGTCCACACATGTATTAAAATCAGTAAAATCTAAAGTACTAAGTACTCCATCTTTTACTAATCTTTTAATTCTATCAATAGAAATGTGTCCCAATCTACGGTGCCATAAAGTAGAGGAATCTTCATTTATAACACAACGTTTTACACCAGATTGATCATGTAAAGTATTATAAGTAGCGTCATTTTGTAAATTAATAGAAAAAAGACCATTCAACAGTGTACCATTTCCAACATTACTAGATTTATAGAATAAAGCAAACGACATTCCATAAAAGTTGAAAGAGTATCCCAAAGGTACAAGCTTTGAAATAGAAATTAAATTCCTAGTAAAGTTAGGAACATAAAAGGTCTTTTCTAAACACAAATTAAAACCACTACTTAAAATTAAATAACATGTCCCAACAGCCTCCACACGTGATTGCATCCCATTTCCGGAATAGATGCGTTCTTCATTTGGTGTTGGCTTCCTTAGGTTTCGCATACCCTGTAAGGTATTAGAAACATGGATTGTAGAACCAGAATCAATCCACCATGTGTTATAATTAATATCAACCATATTAGATTCATAACAGACAAAAGAGATTAAAATACCTTTCTTCTCAAGCCATATCGGATACTTTAGGCAATCCTTTTTAACGTGTCCTCTCTTATTACAAAAGAAACACCTTATATCCTTTGGGTCTTTCTTAATCCCTCCGGTTGCCGATAATTTTCCTTTCCCTTTTGGCTTATGAGATTTCTGGTCTTTTCCATGTGTAACTGTAAATGCACTCTCACCCAAATCCATTGACAACCTATTCTCTTCCTGAACACACATGGTCATAAGTTCATTAATTGACCATTTCTCCTTATGTGTGTTGTAGGAGACTTTAAAGGCTCCGTACACAGATGGAAGGGTCGCTAGTATGTAGTGCACCAGGAAAGACTCTGACATATCAACCTCAAGTCTTTTTAGTTGAGCCGCAATGTGTCGTGAATCTAATATTCACAACAATGATGATTCTATTTCCAAAGATGAGGATGCTATTTCCAAACAGGAGGATTCTATTTCCAAAATTACTGAGGGTTGAAATAGACGTAGTTATATCTTTTAAGGGTTATTTTATAATTTGTTAGTCTATAAATAAGGATAGAATTGTAAGGAGAGGGGATATATTTTGGTATTCTAAATTGTTATACTTTCTCTTTCTAATTACCAGAGCCGTCGCTCCTGGTAACCCTAACCCTAATAAACTCTCAATTTCTATTCAGTCTGTTCTTCTATTCATTCTGTTTCTTTTATTAATCTATTCTTCTATTCAATCTGTTCTTCTACCTATTCTGTTCTCATTCTGTTCTTTTACTCGTTCTGTTCTTCTTTTTCTATTCTACGAAACTATTATTGTGAGATTTATATCGTGATTGATAGTAAGGTCACGACAAGTGGTATCAGAGCTTACGATCCTCGGACTTCCGCTGAAAATGGTGAATTCACGTAACAAAAGTAATGAAGAGATGATCCAGAATCTGACTGAACGCATTGAGACGATAGAATCACAGATTAATGATAAGTTCCAGTTACTGCAGTTAGAGAATCTCAAAATTAATCAGAATATTGAAGCGAATCAGATAGAAACTGCTCGTAACTTCAAGATTATGCAGAAAGCTAACGCTGAAAAATTTGAATCTATAATAAGGCTATTGGAATCCAAGAATTCGAACACAAATAATAAATCAACCGAAGACAAAGGAGGAGGTTCAAATACACCTCCACTACAGTCGAGATTTAGTTTTGGAGCAACCCCTTACGAGAGAGATGGTATTTACAGAAGGCCAGACAAACAGCCGGTCGAACAAAGTTTTGGAACAACTGAGACTCCTATCAGTAATCGGAAACACACTACAAGTCCTAATTCGATACGGACCGCGGGAGATCATCCATTGCCAAATTGGGAAGAATTCTCTGAAGAGGTGTTATTAGCATTTCAAGAAGAGGGACACCAAGATGTGATAATAGAATTTAATCAGTTGAGACAGACAGAGACTTTGAAAGACTATATCTATCAATGGCGAGAGCTAAGAGCATTGGTTGCAGCTAAATATTTTCAACAGAACGACGAATATTATGTGAAGAGTTTCATGGGAGGCTTACGACCTGAATTGAGAGAGGTTTTAAAGATGGCAGGACCAGTGACATTAGATCAGGCAATAAAACTAGTTACGGTGAAGGACGAATTCCTCGAACCTCTTGGTAAGGAAAAGAAAATGTTCACCAAATTGTCAACTCAGACCTCAAATGAAACACAACCAAAACCTCCATGGAGTAATAACCAACAAGGTACGTTTAAACCAACCATTAACGAAAATACTACTGAAATACCAGTTAGAGATCTCACGTTTGCAGAAATGAGAGAAAAACGTGATAAAGGTAATTGTTTCAAGTGTGACGGAAAATATTCCAAAGATCACGTTTGCCCCAATCGTCATCAGTTATTCAATATTGAAGTAATGGAAGACGAGATAACTAACTGGTTTAAAGCTAAAGAGGAGTCCAAAGCCGAATATATCTATGATGACTGTCTTAAGGCTAAAGAGGGGGCTAGAGTCGAAGGAGTTAACGACGGGGGTTCGATTTCAATGCACGCTATTAATGGGAGTGCTAATAATGCTACGCTCAAGATTCTTGGACAACTCAAAAAAAGGAAAATCACTATATTAATTGATAGTGGCAGTACGCATTCGTTTATTGATGAGAGTACTGCATCTCAGTTGGGTTGTGTTCTAAAGGAAACAATGCCTATGGGGGATACTATTGCAGGCGGAGGCAGAATATTTAGTCGATTCTTATGCACAAATTTGGCTTGGAAAATGCAGAGTCATGATTTTCTACTAGACTTCCGAACGATCAAATTGGGAGGTTATGATATGGTTTTGGGAGTTGATTGGATGACTAAATATGGACCAGTGAGCCTTGATTTCGAGGCGAGAGTTATGAAAGCTAGGTTATCGGGTGAGAAGATTCGATTGTCGGGTGATAAAGAGGGCAGTTCTTTTTATTTAATGACAGGGGACGACGTAGCTCGTAATGTGAAGTGAAGAAGGATGACGATTGTTTTGGGGGTCAACTATTTTTTATGAATGCTGAGTCTACAACTCTGTTATCAGCCCAAATTCCTAAATTCTGCAAACAGTTTCCGATGCAGAAGCCACGTTCGAAAAGGGCAAGGAAGTTGTTAAGGGGAAGGGGATGTCGTGAATCTAATATTCACAACAATGATGATTCTATTTCCAAAGATGAGGATGCTATTTCCAAACAGGAGGATTCTATTTCTAAAATTACTGAGGGTTGAAATAGACGTAGTTATATCTTTTAAGGGTTATTTTATAATTTGTTAGTCTATAAATAAGGATAGAATTGTAAGGAGAGGGGATATATTTTGGTATTCTAAATTGTTATACTTTCTCTTTCTAATTACCAGAGCCGTCGCTCCTGGTAACCCTAACCCTAATAAACTCCCAATTTCTATTCAGTCTGTTCTTCTATTCATTCTGTTTCTTTTATCAATCTATTCTTCTATTCAATCTGTTCTTCTACCTATTCTGTTCTCATTCTGTTCTTTTACTCGTTCTGTTCTTCTTTTTCTATTCTACGAAACTATTATTGTGAGATTTATATCGTGATTGACAGTAAGGTCACGACACAATGTCCCGTAGCTTCATGATATGCTCACGCACACCCCTCATAGTAGTGAGCCTCGTGGTTGTGAACTTGATTATAAGAGTACTGGCAAGAGCTTTATCAGAAGTTGCAAACTGTTCATCAACTCCTTTCAGTAATGCTTTGACATTTTTATGCTCTTCAATTGAGCCACGAATACTCTTAGATATTTTAGTCTTTATGAACATCATACTGAGACGATTAGATCGATCCCATCGTTCATGAAGAAGTAAATCATCCGTAGTACTCTCATCATCAATGATTGGCTCATCTTTCCTTATAGCATCATCAATGTCTAAACATCCCAAATGAAGCAAAATCCTTTCTTTCCAGATCTTATAATTATCACCCACAAGTTCGGGAATCTCACACTTGATATCAGTAACAGTACCAGGTATCATAACTGTAAAATTCAATTATACATGTTTAAAATAAGTTGAGGCAAATAAACAAAATCATGTTTACCAATGTAAATCATGCTTAAATTAAAATATATCTAATGACATAAAACTTGCATGTGGGCTAAAGATTCAATTCAGTCAAATACATTCATAACCTTATGATAAAACTATCAAATCATTCATTTTCTTAACTCCTGTGGGTAATTAAAAAAATATATAACATGATATTTCATCCCAATTAATCACATACAAATAATAGAAATTCCTGTGGGATAAAATCTATTATATTAATGAAATTAATTACAATAATGTTAATATGATTCCAAACAATTATTTTTCAGCCTAACTAAAGATGTTGTGGCTATTCTTTAATTAGCTAAATCAATCGAATCATTTGACATTTTAATTTACAATAACATTTATAAAATATACTCAAATTATAAATAACGTGAATCAACCATAATAATTAAATGAACGAAACTTTCTTGAATTAGTGCAGAAATATTATAAATAAGTTTCATTAACAAAGAAGGCAGAAGTTTTTAAGGCTCTGATACCAAATGTAGATTTATATACTTAATGATCTAACAACTCTTTTATTTAGATCTAATGCGGAAAAATAAATTTAAACTTACCTCCAGCCATTCTTGTTGATACTTTAAAGTTTCGATCTTCTAAAATCGATTTATCTCTTATCGATGGTGTTTTTCTTAGATGAGATAATGGCCTTAGGTACCTTAACAATATATTTATAATTCCTCTCTTTCCATCAAAGAGACCTTAATGGGTAGTTACTAGTTAGTGGGTAGTTATTCCAAATGGGTAGTTATTACTAATTAGTGGGTAGTTATTCCAATTATTAAACTTTAATTTATTAATTAAACCATTTAATTCCAACAGCAGCTGCAGCTGCTGTTGTGGTGGCCGGAGGAGGAGAACTGATGAGCACCACCACCGCCTGAGGCAGAAGATGAGTAGTTACTACATGAGCTATCAACGGCGGTAACCGTGGACACGACGCCGACGAAGAAAGCATCCTCTTTGGAGAAATCGAGTAATTCGTCGATGACGGCGAAGTTGTTGTTGTTGTTGTTATGAAGCAGCTTCTGGTCGAAATAGCAGCGGTCATCATTCTTATGAGAATGGAAATGGGCGTCACCCGCTGTAAAAGCCCGTAAGCGCGTGCTCAAATTAATTACTATTACTAATATATAATGGCGTGATTAATTGTTAGAAAATACGCAGCAGCAGCCGCCTCCGCCTAATTAACAATTTCTTCTCCTTTATTTAATGATATATAATAATTAATTAAAAAGAGAGACGAATTGCTTTTGAAGATGACACAAGGAGGATGATAGAGCATTTAAGGAGTGCTATTAGGGTCAAAAATGGAAATATCTTTACCCACTTGGTGTATACGTCAAAACCATTAAAATTACGATAAAGATAAAAAAACACGTAGTTATTTTTTCCAGCATTTGTATGTTTTTATTGGAAGATTCTTATTAACGTTATAATTGTAAGGGGACTTTGTGAAACTTAATTGGATTCAAACTAGCTATATATTATGTACCCATTAATGCACGTTGGTTGGTTACAGGTCAACTTCGTCAATATGTCCTTTTCCACCAAATTTCACCGAACCTAGCTAACTAAATTCTAAACTACTTAGAGCAACTCCAATAGTACTGAAAACCTATACCTAAAATGAGTATTCTCTTTCAACCCCGGACTGCAAAACCAAACCCCAAATGAGATTTCTTATTTTTTCTCTTTAAAAAACGCAAATATGCGTTGCTACTGTTCACAATCGTATATATATATATTTTTTTTTTTTGCATTTTAGCCCTTTAACTTTTACTTAATTAATTTTATATATTAAATTTACTTATATAATTTATTTATACAATTTATTTATATTTTAATTTGTTTATATATTTTATTTATTTATATATTTTATTTGTTAATATTTTTATTTTTATTCTATATTTTACATTGAGCTTATTTATATAATTATTAAATTAATTTATATAATATTTTTTATATAACATAAATTTATAATAATATTTAAAAAAATTATAATAATATTAAAAAAAATTACTTTAACATATATATATATTATATTAAATATAATTATAAAAATTACCAAATACATTACAATAATACACAAAATAGTACTTCATAAACTAAAATAATACACCAACACAACAAAATAAAAATGAACTGTAATTTTTGAATTTTTAATAAATTTTTATAATTAATTTATATTTAAGTTTAAAATATTTGGATGATATTATAATATCGTGGTGTAATATATAAGTTAGTAAAAGATATGAGTGATATTAAAAAGTTATAAAAGTTATGTAAGAAAGAATATTATAAGAATATTCTTGTGGGTTTGAGAATGAGTTTTTCGGTTGGAATAGAATTACTGTTTGATGTGACATTTACACCAAAATAAGTTTGAAAATGGGTTTTTCGGTTGGAGATGGTCTTAGCACAAATTTATTATTTTACAAATAATTTATTATCTTCATCTCTTAATTTTTTACCTTATATAAAATTAGTTTTACAATTTTCACTCACATATAGTTCTCTAAAATAATTACTAGCCTTTTTTTGGGGGGGCAAAAGTGGGATGGGTCAATAATGAAAACTAGACAAATTCTAGTTTTGATTGTAAGATGACAAACAAAAGACCCAAAAATTTATGAATAGTGGCAGTCAAATCACATTACAAAACACAGATTATATTGAACAAAGACTACAATTTAGCTTTCCCAACCTATGTTGTCTCTATATCCGCCTTTTGATCATATTGCATTCTTCCACGTCCCATTCTTCTTACGTTCTTCATGAAGGGAGATTGAATTAAAGTTGATGATGATGTTTGTCTGCTCTTATTGTTTAATCTTCCTCTATATGAACGCGTACTAACATAATAAAATGTATTCTTCTTCAGGATTTTAGGGCTTTTGTCACTACTTTTCTCAATTTCAATTTTACGTGTTTGAGGATAATAACCTTGGTTTCCTCTGTGTTTTTCTTCTCTGTTGTATCTTTGATTTCATCTTCTGGCTCTTCATCTTCATTGTCTTTAGGTTTATCTTCTTCAGTATCCCCTATTTCATCAGTTTCGTTGATTTCTTCATTATTTGATTCTACCTTGCTTTCTTCCTCTACACTTGTGTTTGTAGGAGCAATACATTTTCAACACACTATTCATGCCCTCACTTCTCTGTGTTGTCGTCATATCAGCACAAAACATATGTCGTCCATACACTAATGCCCATTTTTGCTTAATGCAAAACATACGTTTTAACCAGTCGTTGTTTTCAATCCCGTAGTTTATCAACATTTTATTCCAAGCTTTAAAAAACTCTACCTTTTCATCAAAATCATATATACATGAAGAAAAATCATTCGAAAATTCTCTGAAATTATGAAACACGGAGCTTAAATGTATGGCTACATTTTGAAATATGTGCCAAATATAGAGACGATGATTTGTTTCGGGCCATGTAGACGCTAAGGCCTTAGCCATGGTCGCATCTTGATCTGTAAGAATGGTTTTAAGTTTTTTCCCACGCATAGCTATGATGAAAGTCTCAAACAACCATTCAAAAGTCATAAAAGTTTCATCGTATAATAGAGCTGCACCAAAAATAATAGATTGTTTGTGATGATTCACACCTACAAAATGCGCAACTGGACGGCCTTCCTTATTTTTCTTGTAGGTCGTGTCGAAACTAACAATGTCTATGAAGTATGAATAATCAGATCGCATGTTAGAATCACACTAAAAAATATTCGTTATCAAATCATCCACATCAAGTTGAAAGCATTATAAAAACATGGATCGTTCGATTGCTTTTTCTGTAAATACTCTAAACGCTATAAGTGAAAAGCGTTTCACTTCACTAGTATTTACAAAAATCCTATAAGTGAAGAGCGTTTCACTTCACTTGAATTTACAGCGCAATATAAGTGAAGAGCGCTTCACTTCACTAGTATTTACAACAATCCTATAAGTGAAGAGCGTTTCACTTCACTAGTATTTACAACAATCCTATAAGTGAAGAGCATTTCACTTCACTGGTATTTACAACGCAATATAAGTGAAGAGCGCTTCACTTTACTAGTATTTACAGCAATCCTATAAGTGAAGAACGCTTCACTTCACTAGTATTTACAGTGCAATATAAGTGAAGAGCGCTCCACTTCACTAGTATTTACAGCAATCCTATAAGTTAAGAACGCTTCACTTCAATATGAATAAAAACATCTTATAGTATTAGAGAAAAAAAACACAAAAATATACCTTAAATCATGATTATCATTCTCGTTCATGTGGATTTCTTCTTGATAATTAACAAGAACGGAATATTTCGAGTCAAGTATTCAAAAAACAAACAAAATGTTATGAAGAAACTTGAGAAGAAGATGACATTGAAAAATGTACCATTGTCACTCCCAGATTATAATTTAGGAAAATAGATTATTATAATTAATGTACGAAAATAGGTGTGCCAGATTATAACCTAGCCGGCATGGCTTCATGACAGCATTAAATGAAAATATGTGTGTTAGGTGGGGTGATGTGACTTGATAAAAATAATTTTGAATTTTAATAATTAGATGAATAACATAATTGTAAATTAATATTAATCAATGTCAAGCGCTTGATCAGATAGCGAAGATTGCTTCACAATATATGACAATTGAAAAACATGTATAGCGCTTCACATTTAATTGACATCTGCAACGTTCTCCCGGGAAAAACTTGATCTGGAAGTTACCTTTTCCTTTCCTCATGTTCAAAGATTTAATATTTGGTAATTTTTATATTAAAAACTCATTTCATTGTTCATATTTTAAATGTATACTGTTTAAAACTACAATACTAAAACCAAAAAATGAAATCTGAAATCACGAATATAGAAAACAAATTCCATTAAGAATACAAATATTCAGTATTGTCAATCAAACAAGTCTAAGTAAACAAAGGTTACAAATCACAAACAACAATAGATTCAAGCAAACTTGTGTAAGGAACACCATATTCATCCAAATATGCTGACAAAGGATCCACTGCCTCAAATATCCAATTGACTTCATTAACATCGTGCCTCGTCTCATCGTATACTACTATAGTTTTGTCATCCTCGGGCTCAACAAATGGATTCTTCATTTCTTTAGTGGTACCTCCTCCAGTAATTACAAACCCTATCAAATCCTGTTTGTAAGCCGGGATGAAATCCCCTGCAAAAATAAAAGTGTAACTGTCGAACAGTTTTGGCAGATGAAAAACAAACAAAACATTTTCAGTTATCATTGAGAATAATGAAGATATAGAGGAGGAATCAGACCAAACTTACATTGTTCAAATATCGCATTATGTCAGCTCTTGGACCTTCCACAGTCCCAAAGTTATCTTGTTGCACCTCGTACGGTTCCTCATCAACGTAACATTTTGATTTCATTGATGATTTTATCCCTGTACAAAAACAATTGGGATTTAGTTTCATATATGTGAAAATGAATATTGCGTTAAGAGTTAAGACTAACAGAGTCTCACAATCAATTGTAAGGACCCATCTCTCGTTCAATATTGCCTTCAATACTTTGATAATTCGACCACATCCACCATTAGCATCGGTGGAAGCTATGATGTGAGTTACATCGTCTCTCCACCTCATTGACACTATGGCACCACATGTGTCAGCATATTGCACCATTAATATCTGTGTAAAAATAATAATATTAACTCTAACAAACATGGTCATTACAATGAAAACTTACATAATATGAACAAAATAGATATAGGTCAAGAATATTACTATATCTTCACTTTTTAATTGATTTGGGCATAAAATTCAGTCTTTTCCTATAGTGTTTTGGACGATTGCGTTGTTTGTTTCCTGCACATTAAAAAACAGGCTTTGTTAATATCAAAATACTAAGATTTTATGGAAATAATATACACAACCCTAACCTTATGTACGTTTTCCTAGATACGAAGGATTTTTATTCAACGTGACATTTTCGGAGTAGGGTTTCCTAAATATGAACAAGATAACAACCTTATTGTGGGTACATAATCCTAGGGTTTAGTGGTTTTATAAATATAAAGAAACGTTTACTATTTTGGTGTATGTATCATTGTCGAGACGTCAAGATCTTTTGGTCTGATAGACGGGGAGCCGGATGCGAATCGCCGTGAAAGGAGCAGAAGCTTGAAGAGAGAGAGATGAATCAGGCGGAAGTGTTTATAAAATAATAATATTAGGGTTTATATATATTAAAGTTGTTAATACAAGTGAAGTAAGCATCGCTAAGTAACTCTTGAAGCGAAGTATGCTTCACTGAAAAGCGTCTCTTCATAATTTTTTAATTTTTTTTATTACTTTTTAATTAATTTATTTCACATACATGAATGAATAAATGTTTTTACATGACAATTAAAGGTATTTACATGGGTGTACTGGTGGTTTTACATGAACGTATAGGCATATAACTAATTGAAACGAAGTACGCTTCGCTCGAAAAGTGTCTATTCATTCCATTTCACATGGCACCTAAGCGAAGAAGTCTTCGTTCGAAAAGCGTTTATTCATTACATTTCACATGGCACATGGGCGAAGGAGTCTTCGCTCGAAAAGCGTCTATTCATTACGTTTTACATGGCACCTGGGCGAAGGAGTCTTCGCTCGAAAATATTTTATTCATTACGTTTTACATGGCGCCTGGGCGAATGACGGTTCGCTCGAAACCAGTATATTCATTTCTTCTTACATGTCGCATGGGTGAAGTATGCTTCACTCGATTCTCTAGACATATAAACTAATTGAAGTAAAGTGTGTTTCACTGCAAAGCGTCTCTTCATAGATAAAAATTAAAATTTTTTATATAAAAATAAGTAATTGAAGCGAAGTATGCTTCACTGAAAAGCGTCTCTTCATAAATTTTCTTATTTTTAATATAAAAATATTTTATTTTTGTTAATTTTTGTATTTACATACATGAGTAAATGTTTTTACATGATAGGTAAACGGTCTTTTCATGGGTGTGTTGAGGATTTTATATTAACGTCAGGGTATTAAAAATAATTGAAGTGAAGTATGCTTCGCTCTAAAAGCATCTCTTCATTCCGTTCAATGGGGCGCTTGGGCGAAGTATGCTTCGCTCCGTACCGCTTCTCTCCATTCTGCATTACCTGGCGCCTGGAGAGAAGTGAACTTCGCTCGAAACAATATATCTTCATTCCTTTTGACATGGAACCTGGGGGAAGGAAGTTTTGCTCCATACGTTATCTAGATATTCCGTTAACATCATTTGGAGTGAACCTAAATGAAATCCAGGTTCCAGATTCTCTCTCCCTTCTCTTCAACCCAACTTCGTTTATTAATATAATAATGCTCATGCATTTTGATTGGTCCGCAACAGGGGAACACATGAATCGGTAGCAGAAGATCTGAATTGTCCTCTAGAGCCAGACTATTCAGCAACCAATACTTTTGACCACTGTTGTGTCGTTCTTTTCGCAGCGTATCTTTCGATCAGGTACCTCTTGATCTCGCATCTCTTTCATATTCACATCTTCGTTTGCGAGCACCGTGTGTATTTGTGCTTACTTATGTTGCTTCGTTCGCATATTACTCTTGAGCAGCCGAAGCACGATTCTACTTTAGATCAAATCTCTATGAACATCACCAGAGATACTCCAATCGGAGAATCTATTATTTCTTCACCTCCAACCCTACTAGTTGAAATAGTCTCAGAAGGAACCGAATCGATGGCTACAGTTAAGACCGATTCGGTTGTATCGTCAAACAAGGGAGAAATTACTGCTACTATTGATGTCGAGAAGAAGAATCGTCGCGCAGAGAGGTTTGGCGTGCCTGTACAACTTTCTAAACAATAGAAACGTAATACTAGGGCTAAAAGGTAGGGTTTCATTGTTTATTGTCTTTTACTTTCGTTAATGGTGTATATATATATGTTGATGTATTGGTAGTTGTTTGCTTTTCTTTAGACGAATCAACCTATGAAGTGTTCACCATTTTACTTGATATGGTTGAGGATGTGCTTTTCACTTGAAATGTTTTTAGGTCTTTGTTGGAGAACGTCTTGTTTATATAGAATGTGTAATTTATAATCATCTTTCCCTCTTAATTGATTTCCTAGGGTTACGATGAACAATTTATCAATTCTATTCCATTATTTGTTTAAGAAGTTCGAATTAATGATTTATATGCTTATTTAGATAACTATTGATATTTACTTGTTATAGGTAATGTTTTGTTGTTGAAGAATAATTTGAACTTGAGTTTAAGTCAGGATGTAACTGTTTGACAAGAACAGTTGCTTCAACTAGTTGTTGAATGGTTAATTGATTCAAACAGTAATGTTAATGTAATTTTACTTTTTCCTCTATGAAAACTGAAAAGCGAAGTTAATGATGGTTCATTGTTATGCAATTTACTTGTTGAACTTGGGAGACAGGATAAAGATGCAGGGTATGTTGAAAATCAACAACAAAACATTTCTGATGCTATCGATTTACTTCATTGATTAGAAACTAGTATTGATGTGAATCTAAGATTTAGAAGGTATGTTTATATTTTTTCATTCTGTGGGTATTTGTTATAGTTTGGTGAGTTATTGTGATGTTTAATTATCTTTTATTGTTACTTTTTTTCATGTTTTTGGCAGGATAGATGATTTTGAATTTACTTGCGAGTGCAGAATTTTTGATCTGTTGGATATTCCGTTGTATCATGGTTGGATAGTTGATCCTCAGGTTTGTACTCCAAACTCTTCGTTTAAACCACTATATGCATCCAATTCTTTATACCATATATTTGTTTGAACATTCCTTTGCCATCTCATCTGTTTTTTTGTTGATGTGATGAAAATTGATGAAAATGTTTTTTTTTCTATAATCTGCATAATATTTGATTGAGAATGTATGTACTGTAAACTTATGTGTGGGACATAAAAAAAATAGAAAGAGGACATGTTATTTAGGAAGCTATTGGTTGATTGGATAAACAGATAGAGATAAGATTTAATTTGAATGTGTTAAATGTCGGTGCTAGCAATAATATATTTCACAACACATTTATGGAGGAAAGGATACAACATGATTAACCTATAATGATTCTTGTATGTTGTTTTACGTTGTTGGGATTACGCAATTTCTCGACTATTTTGTTTGTGGCAATTACATTTGGCATCTGTACACTAGGCCTTCCCAAAACTCTTGATTTAGAGACTAATTATGTAAATCTCATACATTAAAATTCTGACGTTACATAATTTTTGATAGGATAAATTATTGAATGTTGTAGTTAACATAGTCTGATAAACTAATTGGTTAGTAACTTAGGTTGTCTTCAAAACCAAAAGTTAGGTTGCTGAACAGTCTATAAATTAAACCATAATAAACTTCTGGACTCACTAAAAAGCATATAAACGTATGACTTGTTTGATAAACCACCCTCACATCACCAATCACTTCTTTTATCACATCGTTAATAAAAATCTCAAATTATCCTTACTTTGTTTTTTTATAACATTTTAAAATATTAATATACAAGATATTTTAGTCATTTAAACCAAATAAACCTAAATAATCCACTTTCTCATCAAACAAGTTTTTCTCCAAAGAAACAAAAATGGTTTATTTCGAAAAACCCTACATCAATCAACCTCTAAGTTGGTGCCTATGTGCCTAGATCAATCCTGTCTATTGTCATAGTAATCTCATTTTGTGGATCAGTAAGGTCTGTTGTGGTAAGGATTTTCCCACGATCGATGCGATTTTCACTTGGAATGTGGATCAATGAAAAGATTCTCGTAAAAGTTAAGGTTTGGTTGTGCGGGTTAATACACTTTCACCTAAATGACTTGTCTAGACATGGTTCGTGAGACTTGAGAGTTTTTTTTTCAGTTTTCTGGTTCTTGACTTTTCTGCTTATAATATGTGTATATACATCTCCTTTGGTAATAACTGGTTGTTATTTTATTTTTGCTAAAATTGGTTGTTATTTGATTAAAGCATTAAATTCTAACACTGAGTCTTCACTAAGCAACCATTTGACATTGTAAGTTATAGATACTTTTGAATCGTTGTGATAAAGGTTGTTGAACATTTGTTGCCCTTCTATATTTATGTAGTATTTTCTTTCTACTTGAAGTGCCTTTGTCCCTGTTCAATTACTATTATCTAATATTATCGTAACCCTAGAAAATCAATTAAGAGAGTGTGATTTTCACTTGAAATGTTTTTATGTCATTGTGAATTCATAATTCAAAAGATAGCCATCGCCGGCAATGTTGGCAATGGAACCTAAACATCATGCTTCATATCTTCTGCAGTAGGATTCACTTTTTTCAAGGTTTAAACACGAGTCTTACTTATTTTTTTTTGCTTTTTTTTCTTGTTTATAATTATATGCCCTTATTCTTTCTCTTAATACTGTGCAGGTTTTGATAATTTTTTATTTGAGCCCAACCAAAAAAAAGAGTTCAATGCTTTTGTTCTTATCATAGTCGCTTCCAACAACTTTTTTCATATTTTAGCATCCTCTCCCGACAACTTAAGTACTTGAAATCAAGTAGTAGATATTCTTGGATAGCTTACTACATCATGATAAGGGTTTTAGGTGTTGGATTTCACCCATGATGCCTAAGATAAACATTAGCTCCATAGTTGTGATAAATCTTCTAATGGGTTTCCATTAAATCATTCAAAAAACAAAATAATGAAACTGCGGTGATGATAAATGTTCACTATTTTTGTTCCCTACACATTTACTTGTCTGTCTTGATCTTGATCTTGATCTTGTTGCATAATCAATCATTTTACGATAGATTTAATATTCCATGCATTACATTGAGACTGTAAGTTTGCCATCTTAAATGTTAAATTAGGGTTTATCTTGCTAACTAAGATAGGTGATATTATCATGTGAATCAATCAGATGGGCTGCTTTATTGTGTTGTCCTTTTTTGAACTCATGTTTAAAATGATTTAAGTAATGTTATTAGAAAAATGATCTAAGTAATATTATTAGAAATTATTTTCTAGATCATTATCCTAAATATAATGTATTTTCTTTGTTCTATTTGATTTAGAGATTTTTTCTGAATCATAATTAGATTCTTTTTTAGATCATGTTCTAGATTATTTTTTAGATCATGTTTCAGATTTTTGTCCTCAGATTGATTTGTTGTTATAAATCCGTATAAGTGACATATAGTATAAAATGATGTCACACTTTGCTTCTTCAAATGATGTCACACTTTGTTTCTTCAAATGATATCATATACCTGTTGCACCAAAGAAGGAGATGATCCAGTTTTTAGAGGTATAAAATTATAATAATTTTTTTTAATTTTTTTTATTGTTTTCGATAAAGGAAGTGGCAATTGGTTTATTAACCAATCGCTAAATTTTATTTTATTTTTATAAAGGAAATTGTGATTGGTATACTAACCAATCGCTAGAGACTAAAGGGAAATTGCGATTGGTATGCTAACCAATCACCATAGAATAAAGGGAAATTGTGATTGGTAGACTTACCAATCGCCATAGAGTAAATGGAAATTGCGATTGGTAGACTTACAATCGCCATAGGGAAATTACGAGTGGACATTCATCAATCGTCGTTGTTAATTAAGGCAATAGCGAGAACACCTTTGTCAATTGATGGCGATTGGTTTATGACCAATCGCTATAGTCTTCTAGCGATTGGTTTGGATGTGAATAACGATTGGTTTACCAATCGCTAGAAGTTCTTTTTTTACTAGTGTTTCATATTAGAGACCAGAGTTCGAGTCTCAATTTATGCGAATTTATAAATGATTGTACATGTGGGTATGAGTGGGTGAATTGGTGGTCGATATGGATGGAATGTGTGAGTCCCTACGTAGTGGGTGAATTTGTGGTCGATGTGGATGACATGTGTGAGTCCCTACGTAAATGCGTATGTGAATTTGTGATTGATGGAGAAGGTCAAAAGTAAGGGTAAGATAACATATGCGAGTTCTTACATTAATGCGTGTGTGAATTTCTGATTAATGGGGAAGGCCAAATGTAAAAGTAAGGATAAAATATGTACAAATTGCTCGAACAAAGATAATATATAATGATGTTTAAAACTAAAAATTTATGGTGATATCTACTAAATTTTTACACATTTTATATGAATTTCTCATCAAATTTTCGCGGTACAATCGTCTTTTTTTCCCTTAGGTCTAGGTCTTTTTTAATCAACTCTCATTTCTCCTTAGGTCTAGTTAACACGAGAATAGGAGGTGGGCGTCGACAACGGAAGAGAGACCAGAGGAAAATATTCGATCTTGATTTGAAGAAAAATGGGAAGCGAATGAATACGATTCGAAATTAAAAGAAAGTCGATGATTCTCTACCTTCGTGGATTTTGAAAAGTTTTTTTTTAATTTAAAATTAATTAATTTTTTTATTTTTACACATTTTATATGAATTTCTAATTAAATTTTCACGGTTTATTAAATTATCGCATTACATTCGTCTCTTCTTTCTCCTTAAGTTTAGGTCTTTCTTAAATCGACACTCTTTTCTCTTTAGGTATAGGTTGCACGAGAAGAGGAGAAGGGCGACGTCGACGTGACGGAGAAGGGCGACAATGACGCAACGGAGGAGGGCGACGACGCAAGAGATACGTAGAGGAAAATATTCGATTTTAATTTGAAAAAAATGGAAAGCGAATGAAGACGAAGATTCGAAATCAAGAGGAAGACGAGTATTCTCTGTCTCTGTAGATTTAGAAAAGAAAATAATCATTTTTTATTTTTACACATTTTATATGAATTTCTCATTAAATTTGTCTCTCCTTTCTCCTTAGGTCTAAGTCTTTCTTAAATTTCTCCTTAGGTATAAGTAGCAAGAGAAGAGGAGGTGGGCGACGACGACGCGACGAAGGAGGGCGACGACGATGTAAGAAAGACCTAGAGGAAAAAATTCGATCTTGATTCGAAGAAAAATGGGAAGCAAAAGAAGACGAGGATTTGAAATCAATAGGAACCCTATAATTCTATGCCTCTAAGGATTTAGAATTTTTTAATTTTTTATTATTATTAATTTTTTTTTATATAACAAAACCTAATAAGATATTTTATAATAAAATTATAAATAAAATTGTATTTTAATGAATAATATTAATATTTTAATTATTTATATATATATATATATAAATATAATAAATAGATTATATATATATATAAATAATACAAAATATATTTAGTTCTATATTTTGATATGTTTTAAATAATTGATAAATATTTATTAATTTAATTTATAAAATTTTGTAAAATTGAATTATTATTTTTTTAATAAAAATAATAACTATTGCTATTGTTTAACCAAAATAAAATTATATATATAATAACATTTAAGTATAAATATATATATATATATATAGTTTTGAGTGGTGTTGACATAAAAAGATGGCTCAATATTATTTTTTAATAGACATTTTAATAATTATGTACAAAAGAGAAAAAAATATAAACATATTTTTTTCAAATATTATTTTAGCCAACTGAGAAAAAAATATAAACATATTTTTTTCAAATATTATTTTAGCCAATTTAAGATAGTGTGATAATTCACGTTAAAAAAAATTAATTAAATTAATAGAAAAAAAAAACTAAAATTTTGAATAAATGACCATATTTGTATTATTTTATTTTAGTTGCATTTAAAAAAGATTTCTATAAAGAAAAATTATAATAAATTTGAGATTAGAACACTTCACAAAATATTAATAAAAATGGAAATGTGAAAGAATATATACACAATATAAAAAATTCTCGAACTTATATATTTAATATATATAGTGTCTACTATAAAATTAATGTCAAATATAATTTAATGGTAAAATTTATGTAATAAAATTTAAATAATTATTAATTTTTTGTAATTCACATGTAAAGATGTAAATAAAAAAAATAGAACTTAAATGTGTCAATTTTTATATAACAAAATTTAATTAAAGTGAAAATTTATGTTTATTGTATGTAATTAAATAGTTTTAAATTATTGAATATAACCACCGTTAATATATTATATAGTGTGATTTAATTTTTTATATAAAAATTTTGATTTTTTTTATATATTTATCCGTTTATATCGCACGAAAATAATGTTAGTGGAATTATAATAATAGAAGATTAATAATTTTTTAAATAAAATTGACTTAGATAAAAATAAAAATAAAAATAAAAATAAAAGTATATTAGTTTTCTCTATGTATTAAATTTTGATTAACAATTTCCATTGAAAAACTCAATATCATAACATTCCTTCAACTTTATAAATTAAACTCAATATCATAACATTCCTTCAACTTTATAAATTATAAATAAATTTCTAACGTTTGATAATTTCACTTGTCACTTAATATATTTAAGTGAAAACATGTTTAACGGCTACTCTAAAAAAAAAATAAAAAAAAATAGACCAGTGCATCCTTTTAAATTAATAAAATTACTACTATATACTATCCTTTTAAAGTCTGTATTCTTTTTCTCATTTTTTTCTTTTTTATTTTATTTTTATTTATTTATTTATGATAATTCATCTAATTAATTTTATTTATTTTTATATTATAAGTACAACAAATTTTTTTTCATAATTCATTTATTTAATTTTTGTTAGAATTATTTTAACATTATCAAAATATGATTATATCTAAACTAATTATAAAATAAAAAATAAGAATAGTATATATATTATCTCTCATATGTATTCGTATTAATTTTTCATTTTTTTCTAAACAAACTTCATTTTCTTCTTAAATAAATTTATAATTTTTTATTATATTTATTTATTTATTTATATATATATATATATATTATTTTAACAAATTATAATTTAATATACGAGTTAACAAAATATAATATTTATTTTAATTATTTTTTAGTTAATATATTAAATTATATATACTTCAATTAAGATATTAATTTTAGATATTATTAAATTAATTGAAATATTGAATACTTAAATTTCATATTTTTTTTTTGTTAATTTAAATTTTTATCTCTTATATTTAAGTAATTAAGTATTTAAAATTATTTTCATCCCTACTATTTTATTAAATTTTTAATATTAAATAAATTAAAATGACTAATTTGTTATTCAAATAATTCATAACAACTCATCAAATAAGTAATTACAAATATTTCATTCTTATTTTTAAAAGAAAATTATTAAATAACATAGGTAATAATATTAATCATTTTCACCAATTAGTATAATAAATATATAATTAGATCAGTATAAAAAATATTTCACCAAACAAGATTTCTTTTAAACAATTTAATTAACCCATTATATATCAATTACAGGTAATGCTTTTTTCTCCAAGAAAATAAAAATTATTTTATTAAAATGAGTGTAACAATGATTTTTTAAACAAATATTTATTTTATTTAAGATGTCATTTAAACCAGCAAAAATATCAAAATGAATTAAAAAAAATACAGTTTTTCTTAGTTTCAAGAATCATCAATATTTTATATTATTCAATTTTGTAGAAAGGAACAGTATTAATATTATGATACTTAATTTTTAGTTTGATTTAAATTATACTAAAAACGCAAATTTAGTTAAATAGAAGAGCATGGTTAAGTATTTTTTACATACGGAACAATTTTGAAGGCCTAAAATCACTTATATACACAATTTGATATTTATACGTTATAAATTGTTAATTTCTAGTTAAGTTTTTCCCGTCAAAAACTATAATTAATATTAATATATATATATATATGATTTGAAACCATTTTTAATATTTTCTATTTGAGGTATTATTTGATAAGACGATTTATTACTAAATTTAATATATTAAGTTATTTGATATAAATTTATGTATGTTATAATAAAAAAATAAATTTAATAAAAATATGAAAAGTTAAAAAGTTAAAAATGTCCAGTTTATTTTAAAAGAAAAAAGATATTAAAATATTCATATATTCTTCTAAATTTAATTAAATTTTTTTTTGTATATATAAAACTATAAGGACATGTTTGGATGAGTAAAATTATAATTGTAATTAAAATTATAATCAATTTCAATAAGAAATTAAGAATTGACATTAAATTAAAATATAATTCATAATATAATTATAATTAAATCACTATTCTTAAAGAAAATATAATAAAAATAATTTTAATATATATTTTATTAAAATATTGGTAAACACCCAATTATAAGTGTTAAAAAAAGAGAGTAAATGTTCAAAATGTAGTAATATAGATAAAAAAAAAAGCAAAATATTGATATTTGAATTTCTTAAATTAAAAAAATATATTGGTTGAATATGCTAATTTCTTTTTAATATATATATATATATATATATATATATATATATATATATTTAAAATGTTAACTTACTAAATTAAAAATATATATATATATATTTATTCGATATTCTAAATAAATAAAAAATTATGATTTAAAATTTTTATTTGTGTTTTAAATAATAAAATAATAAATTATTTTGTTTGAAAAAATATATTTGAAATTATAATTTCGAGCTAAAAGAGTAGAATTGAAAACAAAAAATACATTTTAATTCTAATTTTAATTTTTAATATTAAATGGCATACTAAAATTTAAAAATTGGAATTGGACTTCAATTCCAATTTCAACTATGTTTTCAATATATAAATTATTTTAAAAAAATAGAAGAAATAATGCACATACTTAATTTAATTTAAAAACTTGTACATATATTTTTAGTTCACTTGTTAAGTGTTCAAGTTAAAAGTGTGGAAATAAGCATTTTTCAGATGGACTTGCTATAAAAAAAATTGATTAAAAAAAACAATATTAGTGTTGGGTGTAACCCATTATTATTGTGACAATAACATGCGCACACATGTTTGTTTGTGCAATAGTGCATTATGCTTATGAAGTAATTGCGTTTAAAGAACAGTCATGCTTAAATTAAAGGAGTCGTTGGTGAATTCAAATTGTGCTATAATAAATTTTAATTTATTATTTCTTTTCAATGTATTTTCAACTTTTGAATAATTTTTTAGAGCTTTCATGATAACTAATTTCATGTTTTCCATGAATTTTATTTTTTATATTGTAATTCTTAGTTTTATTGTGCTTAAACGATTATATAGACCATTTTAACCGCCGTAATCTCTCTTTATATAACTTGGTTAAATAAAATGGTTATTTTTGTGTGTTTTTTAATGCATTTACAATAATAATATTTAATTTATTCATACATTATGATAATTTAATTCTAAAGTAAAAACAGAAAAAAGCCCATATAAAGTTCTATTCAGACATTTGACATTATCAAGAACTAAAGTCCTCTTTTATATGGGCCAGAGTATTTTTGCTAAATTTGTTTGTAGTAGTTAAATTTGAGAGGGAGAAACGAAATATGATATCTTATTTAAAAAAATGAGAGAAACACAATTCTTTAAATCAATCATACCATATATTATTTATAGAAGTTGATAGTCTTCTCTTAAAGAATCCACCACTGCATAGTCTTAATTCTTTGAGTTGGGTGACAATATGAATATACGATGGTATTAAATAAAATGGAGACACATAACTTAATGATACAACTCATGATTTTCATTATTAATTGTTATAAATAAATAAAAAATGAAATGAATAGATTGTCTAAAGAAGGAATCTGAGACCTTACATAAGCTTTTATTAGAAAATAAAAAATTATTGTAAGTAGCAGTAGTAAGATCATGTAAAGTGAAATTTAACGAAAGTAAAATTTACTCATTGGGAAAACAAGATTGACTAGTAAGCAAGCAAGCAACAAAAATAAAAATAAAAATTATTATGAGAATGTCTGAAATCATGGTAACATTTTGATCCAAAGTGATTGGACTTTGTTGTTGGGCAAAAACATATGACATGGCACCAACCATCAAACACATCATCCAAAATGGTCCCACTCTTGCCACGTATCTTGGTATACGTGTCACGTTATCTCTGGTAATGGTTAATTACTTATACGAGACCACGTATCTTTGTATCATTTATTAGGATTATTATTTGAAAAAGTATAGATTTGAATGTTTTAAGATTAATTAATTAATTAAATTGAGTTGTTTATTAAATTAAGTAAATAAAAAAAAAGAAAAAAAGAAATGGTTTGCAATAAAGTAAATAAATACATATAGTGTATAGTATGTAATAGAATGGGGGGAATGGGAAGGAGACCCGCATGCAAAGCCCTCGTCATGATGTCTTCTACTGCGGGTGGTGACGGCACGCTGAGATTATAGATACCACTCTTTTTCTTCCATTTTTGCCCCCCACCCCCTCTTCTTCTTTTTAATCATCATGTATAATAAAATAAATCAAGCATTATAATAATTAATTAATACGGTATAGTTTTAAGTGATTTAAACAGCACTTTTCTTCCTCAGGCTTTCATATATAATAATAATAATAATAATTATTATTGAGAAAGACAAAGAAGGGTATTTTCGTCTGATCGAGAGCATTGTAGGCTCCAAAGTTCGTGCAGAGCAGAGAGCACAGTGGAGGAGATGGAAAGAAAGACCGAAAGTGAAAGGCGAAGGCGAAGACACAGCAACGAACAACAACAACAGATGAAAAAGCACTAGAGAGAAAAAATAAAAATAAAGTCTCTTTACCTCCTTGCCTTCTCTCTCTCTCTCTCTCTCCCTCTATACCTTTCTTCGAATCTAGGGTTCTTCTGTAGCATTTTACTTTCTCTCTTTCTTTCAATAAGCTGCTGCATCCAGTTTCTCTTTCTCTATACGCGTGTATGGTTGGCTATTTATGTACTTATGCTCGGCTACTGGGAGCTTTGTTCTGTTCGTTAAATCTCTTTAGCTGAACACCATGAATTACTAGTTGCAGACGAATCTTTGGGGGATATGAAGAAGAAGATCTGTTTCTGCTTTATTCACCCTCTTTGCTTTATTATTATCATACCTGCACCAAGACTTGTGAATCTTCAACTCGTCTAGTCATTCATTCCAAGCTTCATAAGGGATCCAGACAGACAGACAGACAGACAGACACCAGAAGAAATCTTGTTATTTTCGATCTGGGTAATCTTTTTCCAAGGAACCCATCTTCTTCTTAGCTTAGATCGCTACTTCAACCGACCGCTTAGGAGGAGAGGAAGGGAGAGGAGGGGAATAACGTTTCAGTGACTTGGGTGGGGAATCAAGCTGCCTGTTGTCGTTTTCTTCAAATCTTCTTGCGTTCCGTGACCATTGAATATTTTATTTACATCAAATTCTGCAGCAGCCTAATTCAGAGAGACATTCTCCTCTAATATTTGTTTACAGCTCATTTGTCTGCTTTTGATGGTGACAGTTGGTTGTGCTAAGTTAAGTGCTTGAAGAGAAGAAAGAGAGAGAGAGAGAGAGAGAGAGAGTGAGAGAGAAAAAGAAAAAAGAAGAAGCTACCCCCTTCTTCTCTTCTCTCTGTGCTTCTTCTTTCGGGAAAATCAATTCGATTATGGCAATTTCCTGTAAGGATGCTAAAAACGCCATGGATAACGGTAAATACGTTCGCTACACGCCTGAGCAGGTTGAAGCCCTTGAGAGGTTCTACCATGAGTGCCCCAAGCCCAGCTCCATTCGCCGACAGCAGCTCATTCGCGAGTGTCCCATTCTATCCAATATCGAGCCCAAGCAAATCAAAGTTTGGTTCCAGAATCGAAGGTCTTCTGTCTCTTTTGATTGAGAAACAATTATTGACAACGCGTTTATTAATCCAATTATTGTTATTTCTTTTTGTTTCTTTCAGATGTAGAGAGAAACAGAGGAAAGAGGCTTCCAGGCTTCAAGTCGTTAACAGGAAGCTGACAGCAATGAATAAACTTCTAATGGAAGAGAATGATAGGTTGCAGAAGCAAGTTTCCCAGCTTGTGTACGAAAATGGCTACTTTCGCCAAAATACCCAAAATGTGAGATACACTTATCTTGTTATTGTTTGTTAATAATCTACAGCATTTTCATTAATCTGTATGTGCAGCCAACACTTGCTTCCAAGGATGTCAGTTCTGATTCAGTGGTGACAAGTGGCCAACACCACTTGCCGCCGCCTCAGCATCCGCCAAGGGATGCCAGTCCTGCAGGGTAAGAGGGTTCTTAATTTGATCCTATGTCTTTTCTAGTGTTTCTATTTTGCCACTTTCTTTTCTATGTGCTTTTCTTTTTGTTTCCAGACTTTTGTCCATTGCAGAAGAGACTTTAACGGAGTTTCTATCCAAGGCCACTGGAACTGCTGTTGAGTGGGTTCAAATGCCTGGAATGAAGGTGAGGCGCAGAAAACCCATAAACTCAAAAAATGATATATTTGTTTTGTTTCATGTTTAATATATTCTCATTTTGATATGCATAGCCTGGTCCGGATTCCATTGGAATCGTTGCTATTTCTCACGGTTGCACTGGTGTGGCAGCGAGAGCCTGCGGCCTGGTGGGCCTAGAGCCTACAAGGGTTTGCTCTCTGTTTAGTACCTTTTAGTTTTCCTTGTATAATGGGGTATTGATTTACAAGATAATTATCAATGTTATTTCTAGGTTGCGGAAATCCTCAAAGATCGTCCATCATGGAATCGTGATTGTCGAGCGGTGGATATTCTAAACGTGCTTCCCACTGCCAATGGTGGAACCGTTGAGTTGCTTTACATGCAGGTATGCTTCAACTGTTTGTCCTCATTTGCTTACTAGTGAAATAGAAAAAAAATGGTGTCTTGAGTTCCTCTATCTGTCACAGCTCTATGCGCCAACAACCTTGGCTCCTGCTCGTGACTTCTGGTTGCTGCGTTATACATCCGTTATGGAAGATGGAAGTCTTGTGGTACGTCTTGTTGTGTAATTTAAGAGCTTGTTTGATGATGTAGGGTTATTTGGAAAAAAAATATTGTTCTGTGAAAATATGGATTATTTGAGTTAAATGACTAAAATATACGTTGTATTTAATATTTTAAAATGTTATTAAAAGTAAAATATGAGTATTTTAATATTTAGTTGATTTGATTTACGATGGGATAAGGGGTTATTTGGTTAAATCAAAATATTCATAAAACAAGCTTTAAGTTGGCTAGCTGTTTTCTTAACATATTATTGTGTCTTGATTGTTTTGTTCACATCTATTGTATTCTCAGGTCTGTGAAAGATCTCTAAACAATACCCACAATGGTCCCAACATGCCACCTGTTCAGAGTTTTGTAAGAGCGGAAATGCTATCTAGTGGCTACCTTATTAGGCCTTGTGATGGAGGGGGGTCAATGATCCACATTGTTGATCATATGAACCTGGAGGTAAAGTTACCTTGTATATTGTGCGTTCTCTTCTCAAGTTCTAGTGTAATGTTATTTGACCTACTTTGTGTATTAATAAACATCTTAAATGGCGTTAGGCATGGAGTGTGCCTGAAGTTTTACGTCCACTGTATGAGTCATCAGCAATGCTCTCTCAAAAGACAACAATGGCTGTAAATTTCTTATTCTGCTTTGTTTATTTGAATCTTCTTACTTAAAGAGGAATTTGTGGTTAAAGCTACACAATCAATGTAGGCTTTGAGGCAGTTGAGGCAGATAGCTGAGGAGCTTTCTCAATCAAATGTCGCTAACTGGAGCAGAAGACCTGCGGCTCTGCGAGCACTTAGCCAGAGGTTAAGCAGGTAGTCTTCATTTTCTATTGTGTGTGTGTGTGTGACTGTATGACTGTCCATCAAAGCCTAATAAGTCTTTTACTTTTAGGGGTTTCAATGAGGCTCTTAATGGGTTCACTGATCAAGGTTGGTCTGTGATGGGAAATGATGGCACAGATGATGTCACCATTCTTGTGAATTCTACTCCCGATAAATTGATGAGCTTAAACTTGACGTTTGCAAATGGATTTCCACCTGTCAGCAATACTGTCCTGTGTGCAAGAGCTTCAATGCTGTTGCAGGTCAGTTTATCGATATGTTTACTCCACTTCTTTTTCCCAATGGGAGTTGGTTAACTCGAACTCATTACTAAAAGAACTAGTTGTGCTCACTTTTAACATGACACGATTAGTTACTATCTACGAAGTATGATAGTCTTTAATTGTTTTAGATTGAACAGGATATCTACCTTTGTTTGCTGCCTGACTAATCTATTGTGTTATGTCTATTTCAGAATGTGCCCCCTGCAATACTACTCAGGTTCTTGAGGGAGCACAGATCAGAATGGGCAGACAACAATTTTGATGCTTATGCATTTGCGGCAGTTAAACTTGGTCCTTCTAGCATGCCTGGGGCACGAGTAGGAAGTTATGGGAGTCAAGTTATACTTCCATTGGCTCATACTATTGAGCATGAAGAGGCAAGACATGTTATCATAACTGAAATTCAATGGATATCTGTATTTTTTTTTCTTTTAACATTGGCAACATTCCAATTGACATCTATGCTTGTGATTTTCAGCTGTTGGAGGTTATCAAATTGGATGGCATCGGCCATTGTACTGAAGACACCATAATGCCTAGAGATCTATTTCTCTTGCAAGTAAGCTTTCCCTGTCAGTTTCATGTTTTGTATTAAGCTTCATATGATATAATCTGGGCCCTATACTTGCTGAGAATTTTCTGGCACAATTTTATCCAATCAACTCTCATATCAAGTACTTAAAATTCAGTATTCAGCATTCAACACTTAGTTTTCAGTTTTATTAAACACACCCATAGTCTTTGGTTCACTAAAACCTCAATCTTTGCCCTTGTGTAGCTTTGCAGTGGAATGGATGAGAATGCTGTTGGCACTAGCTCTGAACTCCTCTTTGCTCCTATTGATGCTTCTTTTGCTGATGATGCACCTCTTCTTCCATCTGGCTTTCGCATTATTCCTCTGGATCCTGCCAAGGTCAAATATTCATTTGTGTTAATTTCTTTGTTTCCGTAGTATTCTCTTCCACCATCAGGCTATCCCTTGTTTTTTTCTTGTTTAATGAAGTAATATGATGCAGGAAGCCTCAAGTCCAAATCGGACTCTTGATCTCACTTCTTCTCTGGAGATTGGGTCTGGAAATAAAACCTCCAACAGCTACTCAACTGGCAGCGGATGTACAAGATCAGTGATGACTATAGCATTTCAATTTGCATTTGAAAGTCACATGCAAGAACACGTTGCTTCTGTGGCTCGTCAATATGTTCGTAGCATTATTTCATCGGTTCAAAGGGTTGCATTAGCACTTTCACCATCCCATAGCTCTCATGGTGGTTTAAGATCTCCATTGGGTAGCCCTGAAGCAAATACTCTTGCACAGTGGATCTGCCAGAGTTATAGGTACACCACATACTTTGCCCACGTCAAAATGCTGATAATATCCTGGAAACATATTCTATTTGACAAGTTCAAAATTTCAACTTTTCATTAAAAAGAACGAAAGATGAGTTTACACATTACAAAGGGGTAGGGGATGGGGAAAACAAAGCAAGAAACAGAAAAATAAATTAAATGTCAATAAGATAGAAATGATACATAAATTTTGTGTAATGCTTAAATGGGTTTTCTTATATTATTCACTATTCAGATATTTATTTGAAGATGTTTGGCCTAATTTTTCAATTGACCTCTCATAAAGGAGACTTCTGTATGTTAAAATAGTCTCATTAAAGTTGTGTAATCGTTTTGCTTTTCCTCATTTTATAATTTGAGTCCATTTATTATCTTGGAATTTTGGCAACTGAATTCAGTGGTTTTGTCTAGTCCTATCTTCTTAATATGGGCTTTTGAACAGTCATAGGGATACCTAGTTGGACCACTTCATTGTAAATAATGTAGTGAAACTGGAGAAGGTTGATTGTTAATGGAATAACAGTGGATAATACTGTCTGTTGAGTTGGATTGACATTTTTCGAAGATCATACCAATTTGCATGCGATCTGCTAGCGAGTGACAATTTGTTCTTTCTCATGTCAGGTGCTATTTGGGTGTGGAATTGCTCAATTTTGGCGGTGAAGGAGCAGGAGAATCTTCTCTGAAAATGCTCTGGAATCACTGTGATGCTATTCTATGTTGCTCAGCAAAGGTTAGATAGTGTGCTTAAAAAACGAAAAATATTCAAAACGGATGAGATAATTCTCGAGTTCAAAAAAGGCTGTCATAAGATAACTAGTTCATGTGTGAACTATGTCGTTGTTAAACATATGTTTGCTTTTCCTAGGGTTTCATAATGTTAGAAGTCCATCCAAGTTTCTTCTTGGGGGGATCTGACTTTAATTTGTTGTTGAAACTTGTTTGCAGGAATTGCCTGTATTTACTTTTGCTAATCAAGCTGGTCTTGACATGCTTGAGACAACATTGGTTGCACTTCAGGACATAACTCTGGAGAAAATCTTTGATGATCAAGGAAGAAAAAGTTTATGTTCTGAGTTCCCTCAAATTATGCAACAGGTTCATTATCAATCATTAAGAGAGAGGAGGTTGCAGGCAGATATGATGTTTTAATTTGGTTTGGTTTGTTTGTTTGTTTGTTTTGAATGATGACAACACAGGGTTATGGTTGTCTTCAAGGTGGAATATGTCTGTCGAGCATGGGCAGGCCAATTTCGTACGAAAGAGCGGTAGCCTGGAAAGTACTTAATGAAGACGATAATCCTCATTGCCTCTGTTTCATGTTCGTGAACTGGTCATTTGTGTGATTCTTTCTTTCTGGGTAAACTTTTTATATATTAAGAGTTGTGAGTCAGTCCGTCCTAAAGCTACAAACAATACTTGCTTCCGTTTTTTATTTATTTCCTAGATACTTGCTTGCTGGGTTGCTTTCTTTTCAGAATTTGGGTTAACTCTTTTTTTTTTTTTTAAGAAGATTAAGACATGTAATGCTATGCTTTTGCTGACTTATTGCTTACAACAAGACTGTTCTCTCTTATTTATGCTTTTGTTTTCTTGATGGTCTTCATTTATTGGCTTTGGCTTGTGTCTATAAATTAATGTCATTCCATACTGGAAATCTAAGACACTAGACTGATTGAGAATGTGTTGTTTCAAACGATTCTTCAGATAATTTCAAATGCTTGACAAAAGTTGTGATCGTCTTCTAGGCTCGTTCGGAGTTGAAAGTTTATATTGAAAAGTATTGTGGAGTGCACCCTACATATTCTTTTGTAGCTATCTTTTGTGGTTAGATTATGATATCTGTTGTGATGCATGCATGTATAGGAGCAAAAGCTGCAGATGAAAAAGAAGTGATTGAAATGAGCATCTACAACTACAATTATCAACATGTTATTACAATAATCTTGTCATTAATTTACCATTTAAGCAAAGATCTCCAGACTTTTATTAATTTTTTCTTTCACTTTATTATTTATTGTATAAGATTGGATAATTTACCGGATTTATTATAGTGTAGGACCACCTAACATTTAATTTAAGTTTTGAGATACTATGATTGATATTAGTCCAATTAAAATAATACACATTGGACTGAAAAGTCATCATTTATTTTGACAAACTGATAGAAAAACTATTTGATATAAATAATTAAATCTTATAGATATAAGAAAATTTGATATGAAAATAAGACAAATTGTTAATAAAGAATTTTATTTTTTTATTCAGTGATCCGATAAGTTAACATAATCTTTGATTAACAAATTAAAATATATTATTTTGACCAGCATAATGTAAAATTAAAGAATACGTTTCTGACTAGAAGAGTATAGGTAATGGTCAAAAAGTTTAAATAGAAATAAAATAAGTTCAGTAGATGTTGACTAGAGATTATAGTTAAAAACATCTCCATGAAAATAGTGTATAGAGTTTATATAGTGTCTTCTTTTGTAATAACCTATTTAATTTTAATTGAGTTTCAGATTAATAATAAACTTATCTATACTAATCATATATATTGACCCTTTTGTATTTCATATTGATTAATTTTACATCAATAGATACTGCCAACAAAAGTAATAATAATAAAGAATGATAGACATTTCAGCAACAATAAACCATAAGTTTTCAACAATTGTGATATATATTATTACTTTTGGTTTATCTTGCTTGCACTTTTTGGGATTATAAACTTTTGCAATTTTGAAAACACTCTCAACTTTATTAAAAAAAAAAGAAAACATTCTCATTTAAGATTTACTTGCACTTTGAGATATTGGTTCAAACCACCTATAATAGAATGGTTTGTATTCACTATTTTTAGTTAATCTATTTTTAATCTTTACTTTCATCGTAAAATTTGACAAAAATAATAATACTAAAAGTAGAGGAATGATACATATCTCTACTAGGAGACAGCGACTGGGAGCGATGGTCTACGTGGCCGGACATGTGGAATTAATAAATAAATAAATAAAAGAAAAATGATAGAGAGCGCGACTTGATCCAGCGAATGATCCAGCGATGCCTACGTGGGTTGACATGTAGAATATTCTTTCTTCTATTATTAATTATTTTCTCTCTCTTCTTATTAAATAATTTATATCATATAATTTCAGCTGGCCTAGTGATCGTATACATACGTGGCTGATCGTATACTGGCGGATAAAGTGAAATTAAAAAAAAAATTAATCGTAAAAAAATATTAATAAGTCAATAGAAAAAAATAATAAAAAAAAGAAAAAGAAGCCATAAAGAATAAATAAAAAATATTTGATAAATGAAGAAATTGAAAATTCATAAAAATAAAATAAAAATAAAAGAGATAAATTTATAATTAAACATGATATTAATTAAGATTTAGGGTTTAAAATTTAGAATTTAAGATTTAGAGTAAGGTTTAGGGTTTAGGATTTCGAGTTTAAGGTTTAGAGTTTATTTAAACCTATTATTAAAATATTTAATGTGAGAGTTTGTTGTAAATTATTGAGTTATTTTAACCAGAGATAATAAAAATATCAAAGAAATGAATAAAATAATAATCGTGAGAATAGGGATAAATGATAAATTAATTTATAGAGATAAAGAGAGAAATTATTTAATAAGAGGAGAGAGAATATTCTACTACGATGAAGGTACAAACACTAGAATCATAATATTCATAAATGTATCTTCTCATAATATAAGGTTTGCAAAAGTAGATGTTCACCCATACAGACATAAATTATTCAACTATCAAGTCTTCCATCAATAACTCCAGCATGAATGCTTATCAAATGAATCGTATAAGTTTATATAAATTGGGAAATAGGTCAACTTCAATGATAAATCATCTTTAGATAAATAATTATCTGATTATATTATTTTTAACATTTTTTCAAACAGTATAATATATATTATTTTTTTCAAAATTTAAAACTTCTTTAATAATGGTTTAAGTATTTTATTAAATCACCATTTTAAATAAATATATATATATATATATACTACAATAATATTATCATATTTTAATTGTTATTGATAAAAACAATAATATTGAAGATGCATCATTTAAAATTATGAGGAGTGAAAAAGAATTTGAGAGAATAAATGAGAGAATAATAAAATATAAGGAGAGAAGATAGATTATTTTTTCAGCGAATCACAATTCCCAAATTCAGTTATTTCGATGTGTTAGATACTACCCATACAGTCAGCGTCTCACTCATAAAATGACACATATACACAGAAATAAAACATCACCCTCTCATTTGTTGATTTTATTCTCTTTGTACAGGTGACGCTGCCTTAGTGAATACAAGCAATGCCTGAATGAGTAGCATCGAACTAACCCCCAAATTCACTCTCCCAGTCATTTCTCTAAATCTATACCCAAATAATCTGCATGCACTATGAAATAATCTCTACAAGCTTCCAGTATTTAATAGAAACAGAACCCATGCTAAAACATGAACAGATTATCTCCATATGGGTGTTAGAGATCATTTTACATCTCTTTTACATTGTGTCTGTATTTTTGAAATCATTTAGATGATGTTGTTGGCTATCTCTAAGAGTGGTGCCCTCTTCAAAATGGGCACAAACAAAGCTACATCATGCATGTGGTGGTTGATATAAATAACTAATGATGCTCATTTCCCATTGTCAATGCTGCTCGCCTGTTGAAAAATGAAAGAAGAAACTAGATTCAGAAATAAAGTAATTCAAAGATACATCATCTCAATGATTCAGCAGCCTGCAACAAGTTTATTATATTGAACATTTTAGGGAAATACAAGCATTACTCTGATCTGGGCTACAGACAACAGCAGCAAGAGATCGATGCAGAAACTGATCTTAGTTATAAACTTACCAATAGCTGCGGAAGGATCGATGCAGAAGCCTGGCATGAGAATCCCATCTGTACCATGACCTCCTCCAAACGAGACATATTTGTCAAGTATAGATACCCAATCTGCATAGTAATAACATATTACATCATTCTCAAAATCAGTCATAAATAAAATGTCAATGTCTTGAAGCAGAACAAAATAAAACAAAACTCTTTTTAGTTAACCAAGACTTGCTATATGGATGCATTTGATCATTTATATAGTGTATACAGGAACCTTAATTTTATAGCTTCTCAATTAATGAAAGAATACGAATCTCATTTTCATTCATGTTACAAGATAAGGAAAACCAAAGAACAAAAGGTATCTTCTTACCAGTGTTTCTAAAGAAGATGCTCTGTTGTAAACTGCAGAACCAGCACGTTTTTTGGTTCGTGTCTTGCCTGAAATAATATTTTTACCCCATCGCAAGACATCCCTGTATTGGAAATGACCAGTTTCCATCAGTTCGATGCTTTGGAGCTTGATCTATGATGCAATATTCAGAAGCTGAATTCATTTCACAACATATACTCCTTTCGTCACTTTCTAGTAATATATTTCTTTTCTTGTTTGATTGTATGCAACATGTTATGGAAAGATATCTCATATTACGTCTTGCAATGAAGGGGATATGTAGATGTTTTATGCGCTGAACTATATTAAAAAATGGCACAAAAATCCAAATTGGAAAATGCCTTGCTTAAAATACACTAGAATATGTTGCAGTGATTGTTTCTTTTAGTTTGCAATGGCCTTAATAAGATGTTCTAGCTATTGAGGAAGAAGCTCGAGATGAAAAAAAATGGTTGTTTTCCTGGCCGGATGTAGAGGTATTGAAAATAGTCATTTTGCAACATTCAATTATTAATACAAAATTTAATAGTGTGTAGATCCTTTATTATTTTTGGTAAAGGAAAATATATGTGCATTGATATTTTTGAAAGCTTGTACTAATGTTTTTAGGAAAAAAGTAAGTTTTCCTGAGTGAGTGGCATTAAAATAATGAATGTAACTCCCATTAATTGGGACCCTTAATTTTGTGAAAGTATTGGTATAGAAAATGAGAGGAAGGGTGTATTTATATACCTTTCTTCATTGGATAAAAATTCTTCCTTGAGAAGTTTTTTCAGAATGGCATCCTGCATCATGGAACCTTCAAATAGTCAGAATTTCTCTACACAAACTACTAGGCGGCAATAAGAAGAAGATTTGAGATCGATCAGTACAAGCAAGTATCAATAAGTAAATGAAAACCAGATAGGTGCAGATCTTGCTAACTTGTCACAGTTCTCCAGCATCATCAATATAAAAGGAGAAGACACAAATCATTTGGAAAATACACAGAATGGAGCACAACTTCATGCTGTAATTTCTACCTCTATCCGAACACAAACATGGCAAGCAGAGGTCAGATGTTGAATCATTAGTAATCAATCATTGTATTACCAATATCCAATATCCAAGCACAAGAGTGTTTTGTTTTACATAAAAAAAGACTACAAGAAGCAGTGTTGATCAATAGTTATTATTACCTGTGCCTCCGCACAGACAACGGCCTTCACATGATCATTGTATTCTTCAATCTTCAAAGGTGGAAAGAAGAAATGTCTGCGAGCATATAGCTGCAGGATGTAGAAGAAGAAATAACTGAAACAAGTGACCTTCAGAATCAATCAATCAATCAATCAATTAATTAAAGCCTATCTTCTTCAGTCATGTCTAATGCAGAAAAGAAGAAGAAGCGATTCTCATGAAAGAAACCTCGTAGATGCAGTCACCGATGTATGCCAATGAGGCCGCATTGTACGTGGACCTAGGTTTATCCACTTTGGGAGGGCTCGGCAACCATACCTCATAGCCTAGATAGTTCTCCTCCGATTCCACTGCTGTTAGTAGAAGTGAGTAAGGAATAATAATAGACAAGAACACGCATATATAGACAGACACAAAGTCTGCATAAAAGTAAAAAGGGGGGGGGGGGGGGGGGGGATGTAAGTAAGCTTTATTATCTACCCTTGGAAGTAGTCCGATTGAGGTGTGCAAGAAGAAGGGTTGTTGGATCCAAAGGAGAAACGTTGATGATGGTCGTCGACCTTGAAGGGGTAGAAGATGCTGAAGCGATGGCTGTGGAGGAGTCTTTATCTTTCTTTGGGTACGTGCGATGGGGGGTGTAACTGAGACGGGGTTGGGTGTCCCACGACGATGCCCTGACTCTAACGGTGGTTGGAAATGAAGCCAGAATTGGCGAAGCAGCAGCCGCCATTTCTATTTCTCTCTCTTGCAGGTCACAACAGGAGATCGACGGTGGAGGATGTGAATCTCTCTCCTCTTAACCCCCCGCGCGCTGCAAACAAGGATCTTGGTTTGGTTTGATTTCTTTCCCTTCAAAAACCATATCCAATTGATGATTATTAACTTTTTTTTTTTTTTTTTTTTTTTATTGCTTAATTCTTTTTTATTATATATATATATATATATATATATAGACGAAATAACTCTAATAATTATAATTTTTTTTTGTTGTTGGTAGAAAATAATTCAAAACTGATAAAATTTATAAAAATAACACCTTTTGGACAGAAACATCTCTTTCACATTATCTGACAAGCACCTTAATTTTTTTTCTCATTAATATTATCTCTAAAGAGGCACATAACTTATTATTTGAAACCCCGCATTACGTAGCATCTGGAGCAAGACGATCTTACGAGCAGTTTTACATAGATTCTTCAAATGAAATTGCAGAAATTTGAATTCTTTATTTTCGAAAACAAGTTTTGGAGACGACGACACAATTTATTGCAATGTATTGTACTCACGTTATCATATTTTTGATGATGATCCTGTCTCTCATTATTACTCATCAAAGATCACAGCTAGAGATACACAACAACAACAAGGATCATCTCTTCCAAATTCCTCGCCAAACATAGATTTGACTATGGAAACTGAAATAACAATCTTTCAATAATATTATTCCTAAAAATAATTGTGAAGCTGAATCTCATTTAACACTAATGTTTATATACATTTAATTTACTAACAAGAAAAGTAAAGCAACCCCATGGCCCAACAACTGCTGCTGCGCATTTTTTTTTAATCCAAGAGTAGGCCCATAAATAAATAAATATGCGTAAGGGGTCCGCGATACCTTTGACACGTGTATGGTTTCTATTCAAGCGGAGAAATGAAGCGGGATCTCATCGGACGGCGCACATCTTCGCGTTGAATAAAAGCAGTAAGTAACACGTACTATTTATACTTAAAGAGGCAATCAGCGCATCTATTTCTGCCTCATTCTTCTACTCGTTCAAATTTTGAATCCTTCTCCTCATCCTTCAATCAATCACAAAAATTACCCATGGTAGTTTCTCTCACTCTCTCTGAATTTGTACTATTTCTTCATGTCCATCTTTAACATTTAGTTTTTCATCGCAGGCACTTCCTAATCAACAAACTGTCGACTATCCGAGCTTCAAGCTTGTCATCGTCGGCGATGGCGGCACAGGTATCTGATTGCTCTCTATTTTCTTCATCTTTCATTTCTTCCCAACTAATAATATTGTTATAGAACCTATCTTGGATTCTCCAGTATTTTCATTTGCCTCTTATTATTAGATTTTATCTTTATATGATATGATTGTTTGTTCTGAATACAACAGGTAAAACAACTTTTGTTAAACGCCATCTCACTGGAGAATTCGAGAAGAAATACGAACGTAAGCAAGCAGCGCTATCTCTTCTTGTTTTTGTTTTTCCTTATTCTTCTTTTTATCTTAATTATGCAAACACATATTAACATCTTCTCGCTTGGTTTGCAGCGACTATTGGTGTGGAAGTTCATCCATTGGATTTCACCACGAATTGTGGCAAGATAAGGTTCTACTGCTGGGACACTGCCGGCCAAGAGAAATTCGGAGGTCTAAGAGATGGTTACTAGTACGTTACCCACTGTTTTTACTTCTTCCTTGTCAATTCTTTTTTATTTTCTACTCAATCCAACTTATCTGTCATAAGATGTTATATTTCTGTTAAAGACATGCAATCTTTAGATAACGATTACTCAACTAGATAGATAGATAGATATCAATACTATTACAAAGCCACTTCACTTATAGTAACTTATAGGGTGGGTGGGTGGGTCGGTCGTCAAAGTCTTAATTGTGAAATATTTAATAAATAAACAAGTCAATACTACCCTACCCAGTTCATATTCTTTTCAATATTGCAGTATTCATGGACAATGTGCAATCATAATGTTTGATGTTACTGCACGACTGACTTACAAAAATGTTCCTACATGGCATCGGGATCTTTGCAGGTTTGTTTTTATAACAATTATATGTATGAAGCACATAAGTTTTATCTTTATTTAATAAGAAATATTGTTATATCTTATAATCATTAGGGTTTGTGAGAATATCCCGATTGTTCTTTGTGGAAACAAAGTTGATGTCAAGAATAGACAGGTCAAGGCAAAGCAGGTTACCTTCCACAGAAAGAAAAATCTTCAATACTATGAGATTTCTGCAAAGAGTAACTACAACTTTGAGAAGCCTTACTTATATCTTGCTAGGAAGCTTTCAGGGTATGAATGGGTTACTCTTTTCTTTTCTTCTCAAATTCATGCCAAAAAGAGTAAAATAACCCCAAGTATGTTCGTTTGTTGTTTGATATCATAACTTCTCTGTGACATGCCACAGTGATCCGAATCTTCACTTTGTTGGGGAAATTGCTCTGGCGCCTCCAGAAGTTGCTATTGACATGGCTGCACAACAACAGTGAGTTTTTTTCCCTCACACGTGAACTGATGTGTAATATTATTTGGTATATAGCTTCTTGAATGTAACTTTATGCCCGAAATAACTTTCTGCAGGCATGAAGCTGAGTTGATTAATGCTTCCGCACAGCCTTTACCAGATGATGATGATGATCTGTTTGATTAGAAGAAATCTTCTGAACGGGCTTTTCCTCTTTTGGCCTGCCTCTTCTTACTTAATGAATGGGATCCTTCTTCTGTGAGCACGCCTTACCTTCTTCATAAGAGTGGGCTCAATTTATCTTTGACTACAGCAATTTGGTTTGATTCTTGTTCGTTTGTATAAACTGCTATGCTGCTATTTCCATAAAAAGTCATCATCAGTTAAATGTCTTTTAACATGACCAAGAATCTTCATAAAAAAAATTGTACTACTACTACTGCACTAATTGAAACCTCCATATAATACCCATATCATCTTCTAACAAACGATCTACAACTATTTATCAAAGCTTAAACAGCCCTCTAATCTAAACAGTTCATGGTTTGAAAGTAGAACGTAAACCGAATATTGAAATTACCAAAAGCACCCAATCCACCCATTTGGGGCTCATTCATAAACCGAATCGGAGTAAAGCCAACCACATGCCCGGATCCTCCAATTGGTTTAACTGAGAATAGTCGAACGGTTCAGGTGTCCGGTTTTTCCAACAGGTAGTCGTCAGTCTTAACCGACAGATCCCTAATAGTATTATTGTCATTTGTCACTTTTCTAGACTTTTTTATTTATCATGGGTTAAAATATAAAATTATTCTTTAACAGAAATATCGTCGTAGTACATGCTCTGGTAAAAACCAAGATTTATATAAAATAATGAAATCAAGATAGGTTTGTTTAATAAATTTGAAAATAAGATAAATCTAGATCTTTAAATAAATAAATACCCATGCTATACATGACAGTTCCGGTTTCATGAAAAAACATATATATATAGGACGGTAGATTATAGAGTTATAAATGAAAGAAAAAAAACTTAAAATTACGATCACAAAACGTTTTGTGGTCGACCAAACAAAGCACATTACATCCATGATGAACATGTATATAGGTAATCTAGAACATGTTCTTATCTTCAAGATAGAAAAAAGAAAGAAAAAAAAAAAGAAAGGAAAGACTTCACTTGTTTTTAGCAGCTAGCAACAAGTTGGTACTGTTACAATTTATTTATTCATAATAACCCCTCCTCCTCCATCACCAAAAGTATCAGTAGACCACCTTCTTAGTGTTGGTCCCGGCGGCGGCGCCGGCATTGGTTTCATCATCTTCCGCCATCCCAAAAGTATGTTTCACAGCGTCCGCCGCCCCCTGCGCCATACTCCTCACTTGCTCACCGGTCTTCTGCAGAACACCGGCGGTCTTATCCTTCCCAGCTTGTGCAGCTTCTTGAGCCGACTCCGACATCTCAGAGGCCTTCTCCTTGGTCGCCTGAGCTGCCCCTTGGGCTTTCTCCTTGGTCGCCTGAGCTGCATCGGACGCCTTGTCCTTGGTCGCCTGAGCTGCATCGGACGCCTTGTCCTTGGTAGCCTGAGCTGCTCCCTGAGTCTTGTCACCGGTCTGAGACGTCTTATCCTTAGTCGCCTGAGTCTTGTCGGAGACAAAGCCCTTGGCCTGTTGGGCCTTGTCCTTCATCGTATCGGCCATCTGTCCTGTTTTCTCCTCAACTTTGCCTTTGGTTTCGCCGGCCTTGTAGCTTTGCTGGTTTGATGCCATTGTTATCTGAAAATGGAACTATAGCAGTAGTAGTAGATTATAATACAAGTTTTTTTTTTTTTTTAGAATATTAGAATTGTGAGTGAGTGAAGGAAAGATGGCAAGAAGGGTTCATCTTATAGCGAATACAAGCACTCCGGTGAGCGAACACGTGTCCATCAGCTCGACGCGTGGTGTACCACGTGGCTTTCATCCACATACAGCTTTCAATAACTCAGCTCAAGCGGTGACAAAAGTTTGTATTCTTGTTTCTTAAGCAACATCGATTTATTTATAATATTTTATATAATATCAATTTTTGTAATTATTAATAAAAAAAAATTATAGTAGTATAATTGTAATATTATTGCATACATTATTTAAAAAATATAATATTATTTTTAAAAAGTACATTTTATTTAATTATAATGTATTATAAAAAAAAGAAGGTAAATATAAGCTGAAAAATATATTTTAAGAATTTAAGTTTATATTATTTAAATAACTCAAATTAATTAAACATGATTCCACACTTTTTTATTTTTTTTATTAACTAAAATATTTAAACACCTTCTATTTAAAATTTTATTTTATTATTATTATTATTATTATTATTATATATTAACACATTTAAAAAAATATCATATTTTTCATTCCTATTTTTAGGAATGTTCTAGATTTCCTAGCTCATTTACATATTTTATTAGAAGTAAAAAGATAGAAAAAAAATAGACAAAGGTTGAGACAAGGTTGAGACGCTATACTTTTGAATTTATTTTATTACAAATTTACTGAATCATAATAGACTGAAAACTTATCTTAGTTTTTCTTTCAATCGGAGCGGGTGAAATACGGAAAGTACAGAAGGAAAAAAAACACTGGTGACCATTTTTACTGTTTTTGGACGAAAATGTCCCAGTTGGGACACGCAACCTGAACACAATTTTTAGTTTTTTTATTTTTCAAAAAAAATTTAATTATGAAATTTTTTTGGACGAAAATGCTCCAGTTGCGTCACGCAATCGCGAGACGAAAAAAAAAATTCTTGTTGCGTTACGCAAATGTACAATTGTCATTAAAAAAAAAGGGATCACCAACACTATTTAAATTATCCGACGTACAATTGGTTATTCACCCTATCAGTGGGGTCATTTTCAGATTTTCCCTAAACCTCTCGAACAAATTTGTTGGGATAAAAAAATATAAGGAAGATAAGTTTAAAATAAAATAAAAAATGAAGTATTATTATTTTTTTATTATTTAATCATACCATTTGGTAAGAATTATTATTTTTTTTATATATAATATAGTTATATTTACAGTAAAATGTATTAGTATTATTTGTTTGATTGAAGAATTTTATATCTACATTAATATAACAGGTATAATTTATACCTTAAATTAGGTATAAATATGTAACTGTCTACTCATTTGTTTTTTTTTTCCTTTTTCACAGAAAAAAAAAAAATATAATATCGGTTTATAGTATTAATTATTTATTAAATATTTATATAATTATAAGGGTTAAATTTTTATATATAAATAATATAATCATATAATAATAATATTTATTTAAAAAATATATTTATATAATAATTATATATTATTTTTTATTAATTTCAATATAATTAATAATAAAAATACATATAAAATAAATATATTAATTTTTATATAATTAATAATACAAACTACCTGTAAAATAAATATTAAAATAATAATTAAAAATAATTTATATAAATATAAGGGTAAAATAGTCTTTTACACTTTTACTACTTTTTTATACCACCAACCAAACAAAAAATAATAAAATTTATATTTATTTTTACTCTCAACCAAACACTATTAACTTATATAATTTATACCTTCTAATACCTTATTTACAATTTATACCCTTCACAACTTATGCCTATATAACTAATACTATATACCAAACACTATCTTACATTACTAATAAATATATAATCAAGATAATTTTTTTTCCTATCTTAAACTTAAATAACGTAATTTATAACTTTTCATATTATTCTAATCAATACCATAATTAATTAAAAACATTAATTTCAACACTCCCCTTAATGTTTTTGTTGGTCATGCCCAATATATCTCGTAAGTAGATGAATTTGTTCAAAGGAAGTGCTTTAGTAAAGATATCTGCAAGTTGATATTCGGTCTTTACGTGCTTGATCATCACTTCTTCATCATCCACTACTTCACGAATGTAGTGATGTTTGAGGTTGATGTGTTTTGTTTGACTATGTAATACCGCATTTTTCGACATAGCAATTGCCGATTTGCTATCGCAAAAGACAAAAGAGAACCGTAGCCATATCTTGTTTCTCTCCCATGTCTTCTAAAATCTTACTTAACCAAACCACTTCTTTGGATGCTTCGTTTGCCGATACGTATTTGGCTTCAGCGGAGGATTGTGCAACTCTCTCTTACTTCTTCGACGCCCATAAAAAATACCTGAACCGAGTGAATAAAAATATCCGGATGTACTTTTCATGTCATCCATGCTTCCAACCCAATCGCTATCACAGAACCCAAACAACTCAATATCTTCACTATCATTTCTTTCAAACATGAGACCATCACATTGATTACATCTCCTCCTGCGTAGCAATACAACCATAAACAAATTAGATCCCAACCCTGCTTGCACTCCTGATCTATATGCTATAACCAGTGTCTTGTCATATTTCTCTATTTCTCTATAGCTCTTCCCTCTCCATTAAGAGATAGCAACCTGTAGACATAATTCATTCATTCTTAATTATTTACACCACCACCAACATTTTTAATTAGTCACAAGTTTTATATGCTTAAGATCTCAAGTTGTTTCAGACAATTGTGAAGTTTAAGCCCTTAGTCATACCTTGAGCGTCGACAAAAGCGAGAACGATGAGTGAGAAAGGAAACTCCGGTGGTGTCGGTATGAAGTAAGAACGACGAAGATGTATAGTGTTCTGATTGATGCTTCGAGAACACGAGAGACACTCCGAGCGAAGCCAAGCGTCCGGTCCGGCGACAAAGCAAAGGTAGGCAACCGAGCAAGGGCAGGCGACCGGGCAAGGGCTACTTTTAGGTCTGGCGAGCGAATGGATTTCACGAAGGTACGGCCAGCGGCTGGATTTAGCAGAAATCCTATAGGAGTCGCCAATAGGGGAAATTTGACGAAATAACCCTGATAATAGAGATATTTTCAAAGAGAGATGATACAAGAAGCGACTCTGGGAAACGAAACAAGAAGCGACTCCACCTGGCATGCCAGGTAGGTCAAATAATAATTAATTTTGTTTTCTTTTTCCACGTAGAATAATCCCCCTCAATTCAAACTCCTCTCATTTCCTCTCAACCATTCTCTCTCTTCAATCTGGAAACGCTCAAAATTCTCTAAACAACCCTCTCTTCAATCTTCAATCCATCTCTGCTAAAACTCACTCCCATTTCTGATCAACAACCATCTCTTCAATCTTCAATTTATCTCCGCTAAAACTCACTCTCATTTCTGATCAACAATACTCTCTTCAATCTTCAATCTATCTCCGCTAAAACTCACTACCATTTCCGCTCAAACTCACTCTCAAATCTGTTTAAACCCTAACCTAAGTATCAGCTCAAACTCTAACCCTAAATATCCGCTCAAACGGAATCCGCTCAAACAATGATAGAGAAGAACAAAAAAACTTTAGGTAAAAGGAAAAAGCCAGATAGAGATGCAGTGTTAACTTCAGATAGAGATGAAATGTAAGTTATCGTTGTTGCACTATTTTCATTTACTGTGTCCCTTGTTCATTGTGGATCTATTGCAACGTTAATTGTCTCATCTTGTTTATTCTTCATTGAATCAGTTCTTTATTTTCTGGTATATGATTAACTGTCGATATATCTATACCATTTTATGAAGCAGAGGTATTAGGAAATGATTAACTCTTTGTTTATGAAGCAGATGTATATGATTAACTCTTTGAAATTTAGGTGAGTGGTATTAGGAAATAGAGAAGATAACAGAGGTATGAAAAAGTAAAGAAAAACTCACAGCCAATATATTATCAACCTCACTTTGTATTCTTCAGTTTAAACAATCAATCAACTGTTATGAAATAAGACAGGAAGAAAGACAGTTGAAGGGGCTGAACTTGTAAGTCTATTGTCTTGTGTTTAATACACTATTGTATTGTGTTTTGTACTGTGTTGTCTAGTGTCTTACATTTTGTTGTCCTTGTCTTACACTAAACTATGTTGTCCTATGTTGTTACGGTGTGTTGTCACTATACTACGTTAACTTTATTGTGCTGTGATATTTGGATGCAGATTTTTCTACCCATAGGTTATGATTCTCATTTTTATTTGGTCGTTTACAATACGAAGTCGAACACAATGGATATCATTGACAATAGGCCACTCCCGAAGGGTATAGATATGGGTTTAAAGTACGCAGTATTAAAGACTATTGGATGCAAGTTTTTGAACTTTGTTGCGGATATAAAGTTGAGCATTTTGACACACTCTTGAAATGCGTTGCAAGGCTATTGAAAATGACCTGGCAAGACGTAAGGAATTATAAGGATTGTGGAGTATTCTGTATGCTGCACATGGAGACATACAAGGAAGATCCGAAGTGGACTTGTGACATAACCTGAGCAAATGCGAGCAAGAATATTCATTGTCTACGAATCCAATACCTATCGAGGATTCTACAATCCGATTCTAACATTTATCGGATAAACTTACAATACAAGACCAGAAAGTTGTACAAAACCAATTTAGCCAAAACAGTAATGTAATGATTTTATTTTAGTATAATTAAAACATTTACTTTTTGAATAGTATTGTTAGCTGATCAGCATCTTTCTCTTCAATCCAAAACTATTATTATATTATCTATATGTGTGCTTAATTCAATTCAATGTAATGGTTTATATTTATAAGTGAATAGTATTTTTAGCTGATCTCTTAAGAATGGTTTGTCAATTTGGGTAAAACATGGTTTAGAAAGAGAGATTATTATTATTACTAGCATTTAGTCCGTGCATTTGCACGAGTAATAATATAAAAAACCGTGAAAAAAATTACGGATAACATTTTTAATTTTATTTTTAACCGTTTTAAATTTATGGGTGGGTCAACACATAATCCGACCCAAGTATCCATTTACTCAACATCATTATATATTAGTTAGTTAAAAAGTTGAACTTATATTAATATTAAAACGTCCCGCATTTATCAAATTTGGTGTTTGAATTTAATATATAAAGTCTTTGTACCCTAGTTGGTTAAAGAGTTGTACTTGTTTTGTTAGGTTGCAAGTTCGAAACATACCTCTAGCATTTTTAATTTTATTTTTAACCGTTTTAAATTTAAAAACGGGTAAACCCACAATCCGACCCAAGTATCCAAATTAACCACAGCTCTCGACCCGGCAATTCGGACACTTTAAAAATTAAGCATCATTATATATAATCATTATATATATATATATAGATTAGTTAGTTAGTTAAAAAGTTGAACTTATATTAATGTTAAAACGTCCCGCGTTTATCAAATTTGGTGTTTGAATTTAATATATAAAATCTTTGTAGCCTAGTTGGTTAAAGAGTTGTACTTGTTTTGTTAGGTTGCAAGTTCGAAACATACCTCTAGCATTTTTAATTTTATTTTTAACCGTTTTAAATTTAAAAACGGGTAAACCCACAATCCGAACCAAGTATCCAAATTAACCACAGCTCTCGACCCGCAATCCGGACACTTTAAAAATTAAGCATCATTATATATATATAGATTAGTTAGTTAAAAAGTTGAACTTATTTTAATGTTAAAACGTCCCGCGTTTATCAAATTTGGTGTTGAATTTAAAATATAAAGTCTTTGTAGCCTAATTGGTTAAAGAGTTGTACATGTTTTGTTAGGTTGCAAGTT
This sequence comes from Impatiens glandulifera, assembly GCF_907164915.1. Lineage (NCBI taxonomy): Eukaryota > Viridiplantae > Streptophyta > Magnoliopsida > Ericales > Balsaminaceae > Impatiens > Impatiens glandulifera. The sequence goes on from NC_061865.1 coordinate 61,802,704, forward strand.
TGAAACATACTTCTAGCATTTTTAATTTTATTTTTAACCGTTTTAAATTTAAAAACGGGTAAACACACAATCCGACCCAAGTATCCAAATTAATCACAGCTCTCGACCCGGCAATCCGGACACTTTAAAAGGTTGCAAGTTCGAAACATACCTCTAGCATTTTTAATTTTATTTTTAACCGTTTTAAATTTAAAAACGGGTAAACCCACAATCCGACCCAAGTATCCAAATTAACCACAGCTCTCGACCCGGCAATTAGGACACTTTAAAAATTAAGCATCATTATATATAATCATTATATATATATATATAGATTAGTTAGTTAGTTAAAAAGTTGAACTTATATTAATGTTAAAACTTCTCGCGTTTATCAAATTTGGTGTTTGAATTTAATATATAAAGTCTTTGTAGCCTAGTTGGTTAAAGAGTTGTACTTGTTTTGTTAGGTTCCAAGTTCGAAACATACCTCTAGCATTTTTAATTTTATTTTTAACCGTTTTAAATTTAAAAACGGGTAAACCCACAATCCGACCCAAGTATCCAAATTAACCACAGCTCTCGACCCGCAATCCGGACACTTTAAAAATTAAGCATCATTATATATATATAGATTAGTTGGTTAAAAAATTGAACTTATTTTAATGTTAAAACGTCCCGCGTTTATCAAATTTGGTGTTGAATTTAAAATATAAAGTCTTTGTAGCCTAGTTGGTTAAAGAGTTGTACTTGTTTTGTTAGGTTGCAAGTTCGAAACATACTTCTAGCATTTTTAACACCTTTTGGACAGAAACATCTCTTTCACATTATCTGACAAGCACCTTAATTTTTTTTCTCATTAATATTATCTCTAAAGAGGCACATAACTTATTATTTGAAACCCCGCATTACGTAGCATCTGGAGCAAGACGATCTTACGAGCAGTTTTACATAGATTCTTCAAATGAAATTGCAGAAATTTGAATTCTTTATTTTCGAAAACAAGTTTTGGAGACGACGACACAATTTATTGCAATGTATTGTACTCACGTTATCATATTTTTGATGATGATCCTGTCTCTCATTATTACTCATCAAAGATCACAGCTAGAGATACACAACAACAACAAGGATCATCTCTTCCAAATTCCTCGCCAAACATAGATTTGACTATGGAAACTGAAATAACAATCTTTCAATAATATTATTCCTAAAAATAATTGTGAAGCTGAATCTCATTTAACACTAATGTTTATATACATTTAATTTACTAACAAGAAAAGTAAAGCAACCCCATGGCCCAACAACTGCTGCTGCGCATTTTTTTTTAATCCAAGAGTAGGCCCATAAATAAATAAATATGCGTAAGGGGTCCGCGATACCTTTGACACGTGTATGGTTTCTATTCAAGCGGAGAAATGAAGCGGGATCTCATCGGACGGCGCACATCTTCGCGTTGAATAAAAGCAGTAAGTAACACGTACTATTTATACTTAAAGAGGCAATCAGCGCATCTATTTCTGCCTCATTCTTCTACTCGTTCAAATTTTGAATCCTTCTCCTCATCCTTCAATCAATCACAAAAATTACCCATGGTAGTTTCTCTCACTCTCTCTGAATTTGTACTATTTCTTCATGTCCATCTTTAACATTTAGTTTTTCATCGCAGGCACTTCCTAATCAACAAACTGTCGACTATCCGAGCTTCAAGCTTGTCATCGTCGGCGATGGCGGCACAGGTATCTGATTGCTCTCTATTTTCTTCATCTTTCATTTCTTCCCAACTAATAATATTGTTATAGAACCTATCTTGGATTCTCCAGTATTTTCATTTGCCTCTTATTATTAGATTTTATCTTTATATGATATGATTGTTTGTTCTGAATACAACAGGTAAAACAACTTTTGTTAAACGCCATCTCACTGGAGAATTCGAGAAGAAATACGAACGTAAGCAAGCAGCGCTATCTCTTCTTGTTTTTGTTTTTCCTTATTCTTCTTTTTATCTTAATTATGCAAACACATATTAACATCTTCTCGCTTGGTTTGCAGCGACTATTGGTGTGGAAGTTCATCCATTGGATTTCACCACGAATTGTGGCAAGATAAGGTTCTACTGCTGGGACACTGCCGGCCAAGAGAAATTCGGAGGTCTAAGAGATGGTTACTAGTACGTTACCCACTGTTTTTACTTCTTCCTTGTCAATTCTTTTTTATTTTCTACTCAATCCAACTTATCTGTCATAAGATGTTATATTTCTGTTAAAGACATGCAATCTTTAGATAACGATTACTCAACTAGATAGATAGATAGATATCAATACTATTACAAAGCCACTTCACTTATAGTAACTTATAGGGTGGGTGGGTGGGTCGGTCGTCAAAGTCTTAATTGTGAAATATTTAATAAATAAACAAGTCAATACTACCCTACCCAGTTCATATTCTTTTCAATATTGCAGTATTCATGGACAATGTGCAATCATAATGTTTGATGTTACTGCACGACTGACTTACAAAAATGTTCCTACATGGCATCGGGATCTTTGCAGGTTTGTTTTTATAACAATTATATGTATGAAGCACATAAGTTTTATCTTTATTTAATAAGAAATATTGTTATATCTTATAATCATTAGGGTTTGTGAGAATATCCCGATTGTTCTTTGTGGAAACAAAGTTGATGTCAAGAATAGACAGGTCAAGGCAAAGCAGGTTACCTTCCACAGAAAGAAAAATCTTCAATACTATGAGATTTCTGCAAAGAGTAACTACAACTTTGAGAAGCCTTACTTATATCTTGCTAGGAAGCTTTCAGGGTATGAATGGGTTACTCTTTTCTTTTCTTCTCAAATTCATGCCAAAAAGAGTAAAATAACCCCAAGTATGTTCGTTTGTTGTTTGATATCATAACTTCTCTGTGACATGCCACAGTGATCCGAATCTTCACTTTGTTGGGGAAATTGCTCTGGCGCCTCCAGAAGTTGCTATTGACATGGCTGCACAACAACAGTGAGTTTTTTTCCCTCACACGTGAACTGATGTGTAATATTATTTGGTATATAGCTTCTTGAATGTAACTTTATGCCCGAAATAACTTTCTGCAGGCATGAAGCTGAGTTGATTAATGCTTCCGCACAGCCTTTACCAGATGATGATGATGATCTGTTTGATTAGAAGAAATCTTCTGAACGGGCTTTTCCTCTTTTGGCCTGCCTCTTCTTACTTAATGAATGGGATCCTTCTTCTGTGAGCACGCCTTACCTTCTTCATAAGAGTGGGCTCAATTTATCTTTGACTACAGCAATTTGGTTTGATTCTTGTTCGTTTGTATAAACTGCTATGCTGCTATTTCCATAAAAAGTCATCATCAGTTAAATGTCTTTTAACATGACCAAGAATCTTCATAAAAAAAATTGTACTACTACTACTGCACTAATTGAAACCTCCATATAATACCCATATCATCTTCTAACAAACGATCTACAACTATTTATCAAAGCTTAAACAGCCCTCTAATCTAAACAGTTCATGGTTTGAAAGTAGAACGTAAACCGAATATTGAAATTACCAAAAGCACCCAATCCACCCATTTGGGGCTCATTCATAAACCGAATCGGAGTAAAGCCAACCACATGCCCGGATCCTCCAATTGGTTTAACTGAGAATAGTCGAACGGTTCAGGTGTCCGGTTTTTCCAACAGGTAGTCGTCAGTCTTAACCGACAGATCCCTAATAGTATTATTGTCATTTGTCACTTTTCTAGACTTTTTTATTTATCATGGGTTAAAATATAAAATTATTCTTTAACAGAAATATCGTCGTAGTACATGCTCTGGTAAAAACCAAGATTTATATAAAATAATGAAATCAAGATAGGTTTGTTTAATAAATTTGAAAATAAGATAAATCTAGATCTTTAAATAAATAAATACCCATGCTATACATGACAGTTCCGGTTTCATGAAAAAACATATATATATAGGACGGTAGATTATAGAGTTATAAATGAAAGAAAAAAAACTTAAAATTACGATCACAAAACGTTTTGTGGTCGACCAAACAAAGCACATTACATCCATGATGAACATGTATATAGGTAATCTAGAACATGTTCTTATCTTCAAGATAGAAAAAAGAAAGAAAAAAAAAAAGAAAGGAAAGACTTCACTTGTTTTTAGCAGCTAGCAACAAGTTGGTACTGTTACAATTTATTTATTCATAATAACCCCTCCTCCTCCATCACCAAAAGTATCAGTAGACCACCTTCTTAGTGTTGGTCCCGGCGGCGGCGCCGGCATTGGTTTCATCATCTTCCGCCATCCCAAAAGTATGTTTCACAGCGTCCGCCGCCCCCTGCGCCATACTCCTCACTTGCTCACCGGTCTTCTGCAGAACACCGGCGGTCTTATCCTTCCCAGCTTGTGCAGCTTCTTGAGCCGACTCCGACATCTCAGAGGCCTTCTCCTTGGTCGCCTGAGCTGCCCCTTGGGCTTTCTCCTTGGTCGCCTGAGCTGCATCGGACGCCTTGTCCTTGGTCGCCTGAGCTGCATCGGACGCCTTGTCCTTGGTAGCCTGAGCTGCTCCCTGAGTCTTGTCACCGGTCTGAGACGTCTTATCCTTAGTCGCCTGAGTCTTGTCGGAGACAAAGCCCTTGGCCTGTTGGGCCTTGTCCTTCATCGTATCGGCCATCTGTCCTGTTTTCTCCTCAACTTTGCCTTTGGTTTCGCCGGCCTTGTAGCTTTGCTGGTTTGATGCCATTGTTATCTGAAAATGGAACTATAGCAGTAGTAGTAGATTATAATACAAGTTTTTTTTTTTTTTTTAGAATATTAGAATTGTGAGTGAGTGAAGGAAAGATGGCAAGAAGGGTTCATCTTATAGCGAATACAAGCACTCCGGTGAGCGAACACGTGTCCATCAGCTCGACGCGTGGTGTACCACGTGGCTTTCATCCACATACAGCTTTCAATAACTCAGCTCAAGCGGTGACAAAAGTTTGTATTCTTGTTTCTTAAGCAACATCGATTTATTTATAATATTTTATATAATATCAATTTTTGTAATTATTAATAAAAAAAATTATAGTAGTATAATTGTAATATTATTGCATACATTATTTAAAAAATATAATATTATTTTTAAAAAGTACATTTTATTTAATTATAATGTATTATAAAAAAAAGAAGGTAAATATAAGCTGAAAAATATATTTTAAGAATTTAAGTTTATATTATTTAAATAACTCAAATTAATTAAACATGATTCCACACTTTTTTATTTTTTTTATTAACTAAAATATTTAAACACCTTCTATTTAAAATTTTATTTTATTATTATTATTATTATTATTATTATATATTAACACATTTAAAAAAATATCATATTTTTCATTCCTATTTTTAGGAATGTTCTAGATTTCCTAGCTCATTTACATATTTTATTAGAAGTAAAAAGATAGAAAAAAAATAGACAAAGGTTGAGACAAGGTTGAGACGCTATACTTTTGAATTTATTTTATTACAAATTTACTGAATCATAATAGACTGAAAACTTATCTTAGTTTTTCTTTCAATCGGAGCGGGTGAAATACGGAAAGTACAGAAGGAAAAAAAACACTGGTGACCATTTTTACTGTTTTTGGACGAAAATGTCCCAGTTGGGACACGCAACCTGAACACAATTTTTAGTTTTTTTATTTTTCAAAAAAAATTTAATTATGAAATTTTTTTGGACGAAAATGCTCCAGTTGCGTCACGCAATCGCGAGACGAAAAAAAAAATTCTTGTTGCGTTACGCAAATGTACAATTGTCATTAAAAAAAAAGGGATCACCAACACTATTTAAATTATCCGACGTACAATTGGTTATTCACCCTATCAGTGGGGTCATTTTCAGATTTTCCCTAAACCTCTCGAACAAATTTGTTGGGATAAAAAAATATAAGGAAGATAAGTTTAAAATAAAATAAAAAATGAAGTATTATTATTTTTTTATTATTTAATCATACCATTTGGTAAGAATTATTATTTTTTTTATATATAATATAGTTATATTTACAGTAAAATGTATTAGTATTATTTGTTTGATTGAAGAATTTTATATCTACATTAATATAACAGGTATAATTTATACCTTAAATTAGGTATAAATATGTAACTGTCTACTCATTTGTTTTTTTTTTTCCTTTTTCACAGAAAAAAAAATAATATAATATCGGTTTATAGTATTAATTATTTATTAAATATTTATATAATTATAAGGGTTAAATTTTTATATATAAATAATATAATCATATAATAATAATATTTATTTAAAAAATATATTTATATAATAATTATATATTATTTTTTATTAATTTCAATATAATTAATAATAAAAATACATATAAAATAAATATATTAATTTTTATATAATTAATAATACAAACTACCTGTAAAATAAATATTAAAATAATAATTAAAAATAATTTATATAAATATAAGGGTAAAATAGTCTTTTACACTTTTACTACTTTTTTATACCACCAACCAAACAAAAAATAATAAAATTTATATTTATTTTTACTCTCAACCAAACACTATTAACTTATATAATTTATACCTTCTAATACCTTATTTACAATTTATACCCTTCACAACTTATGCCTATATAACTAATACTATATACCAAACACTATCTTACATTACTAATAAATATATAATCAAGATAATTTTTTTTCCTATCTTAAACTTAAATAACGTAATTTATAACTTTTCATATTATTCTAATCAATACCATAATTAATTAAAAACATTAATTTCAACACTCCCCTTAATGTTTTTGTTGGTCATGCCCAATATATCTCGTAAGTAGATGAATTTGTTCAAAGGAAGTGCTTTAGTAAAGATATCTGCAAGTTGATATTCGGTCTTTACGTGCTTGATCATCACTTCTTCATCATCCACTACTTCACGAATGTAGTGATGTTTGAGGTTGATGTGTTTTGTTTGACTATGTAATACCGCATTTTTCGACATAGCAATTGCCGATTTGCTATCGCAAAAGACAAAAGAGAACCGTAGCCATATCTTGTTTCTCTCCCATGTCTTCTAAAATCTTACTTAACCAAACCACTTCTTTGGATGCTTCGTTTGCCGATACGTATTTGGCTTCAGCGGAGGATTGTGCAACTCTCTCTTACTTCTTCGACGCCCATAAAAAATACCTGAACCGAGTGAATAAAAATATCCGGATGTACTTTTCATGTCATCCATGCTTCCAACCCAATCGCTATCACAGAACCCAAACAACTCAATATCTTCACTATCATTTCTTTCAAACATGAGACCATCACATTGATTACATCTCCTCCTGCGTAGCAATACAACCATAAACAAATTAGATCCCAACCCTGCTTGCACTCCTGATCTATATGCTATAACCAGTGTCTTGTCATATTTCTCTATTTCTCTATAGCTCTTCCCTCTCCATTAAGAGATAGCAACCTGTAGACATAATTCATTCATTCTTAATTATTTACACCACCACCAACATTTTTAATTAGTCACAAGTTTTATATGCTTAAGATCTCAAGTTGTTTCAGACAATTGTGAAGTTTAAGCCCTTAGTCATACCTTGAGCGTCGACAAAAGCGAGAACGATGAGTGAGAAAGGAAACTCCGGTGGTGTCGGTATGAAGTAAGAACGACGAAGATGTATAGTGTTCTGATTGATGCTTCGAGAACACGAGAGACACTCCGAGCGAAGCCAAGCGTCCGGTCCGGCGACAAAGCAAAGGTAGGCAACCGAGCAAGGGCAGGCGACCGGGCAAGGGCTACTTTTAGGTCTGGCGAGCGAATGGATTTCACGAAGGTACGGCCAGCGGCTGGATTTAGCAGAAATCCTATAGGAGTCGCCAATAGGGGAAATTTGACGAAATAACCCTGATAATAGAGATATTTTCAAAGAGAGATGATACAAGAAGCGACTCTGGGAAACGAAACAAGAAGCGACTCCACCTGGCATGCCAGGTAGGTCAAATAATAATTAATTTTGTTTTCTTTTTCCACGTAGAATAATCCCCCTCAATTCAAACTCCTCTCATTTCCTCTCAACCATTCTCTCTCTTCAATCTGGAAACGCTCAAAATTCTCTAAACAACCCTCTCTTCAATCTTCAATCCATCTCTGCTAAAACTCACTCCCATTTCTGATCAACAACCATCTCTTCAATCTTCAATTTATCTCCGCTAAAACTCACTCTCATTTCTGATCAACAATACTCTCTTCAATCTTCAATCTATCTCCGCTAAAACTCACTACCATTTCCGCTCAAACTCACTCTCAAATCTGTTTAAACCCTAACCTAAGTATCAGCTCAAACTCTAACCCTAAATATCCGCTCAAACGGAATCCGCTCAAACAATGATAGAGAAGAACAAAAAAACTTTAGGTAAAAGGAAAAAGCCAGATAGAGATGCAGTGTTAACTTCAGATAGAGATGAAATGTAAGTTATCGTTGTTGCACTATTTTCATTTACTGTGTCCCTTGTTCATTGTGGATCTATTGCAACGTTAATTGTCTCATCTTGTTTATTCTTCATTGAATCAGTTCTTTATTTTCTGGTATATGATTAACTGTCGATATATCTATACCATTTTATGAAGCAGAGGTATTAGGAAATGATTAACTCTTTGTTTATGAAGCAGATGTATATGATTAACTCTTTGAAATTTAGGTGAGTGGTATTAGGAAATAGAGAAGATAACAGAGGTATGAAAAAGTAAAGAAAAACTCACAGCCAATATATTATCAACCTCACTTTGTATTCTTCAGTTTAAACAATCAATCAACTGTTATGAAATAAGACAGGAAGAAAGACAGTTGAAGGGGCTGAACTTGTAAGTCTATTGTCTTGTGTTTAATACACTATTGTATTGTGTTTTGTACTGTGTTGTCTAGTGTCTTACATTTTGTTGTCCTTGTCTTACACTAAACTATGTTGTCCTATGTTGTTACGGTGTGTTGTCACTATACTACGTTAACTTTATTGTGCTGTGATATTTGGATGCAGATTTTTCTACCCATAGGTTATGATTCTCATTTTTATTTGGTCGTTTACAATACGAAGTCGAACACAATGGATATCATTGACAATAGGCCACTCCCGAAGGGTATAGATATGGGTTTAAAGTACGCAGTATTAAAGACTATTGGATGCAAGTTTTTGAACTTTGTTGCGGATATAAAGTTGAGCATTTTGACACACTCTTGAAATGCGTTGCAAGGCTATTGAAAATGACCTGGCAAGACGTAAGGAATTATAAGGATTGTGGAGTATTCTGTATGCTGCACATGGAGACATACAAGGAAGATCCGAAGTGGACTTGTGACATAACCTGAGCAAATGCGAGCAAGAATATTCATTGTCTACGAATCCAATACCTATCGAGGATTCTACAATCCGATTCTAACATTTATCGGATAAACTTACAATACAAGACCAGAAAGTTGTACAAAACCAATTTAGCCAAAACAGTAATGTAATGATTTTATTTTAGTATAATTAAAACATTTACTTTTTGAATAGTATTGTTAGCTGATCAGCATCTTTCTCTTCAATCCAAAACTATTATTATATTATCTATATGTGTGCTTAATTCAATTCAATGTAATGGTTTATATTTATAAGTGAATAGTATTTTTAGCTGATCTCTTAAGAATGGTTTGTCAATTTGGGTAAAACATGGTTTAGAAAGAGAGATTATTATTATTACTAGCATTTAGTCCGTGCATTTGCACGAGTAATAATATAAAAAACCGTGAAAAAAATTACGGATAACATTTTTAATTTTATTTTTAACCGTTTTAAATTTATGGGTGGGTCAACACATAATCCGACCCAAGTATCCATTTACTCAACATCATTATATATTAGTTAGTTAAAAAGTTGAACTTATATTAATATTAAAACGTCCCGCATTTATCAAATTTGGTGTTTGAATTTAATATATAAAGTCTTTGTACCCTAGTTGGTTAAAGAGTTGTACTTGTTTTGTTAGGTTGCAAGTTCGAAACATACCTCTAGCATTTTTAATTTTATTTTTAACCGTTTTAAATTTAAAAACGGGTAAACCCACAATCCGACCCAAGTATCCAAATTAACCACAGCTCTCGACCCGGCAATTCGGACACTTTAAAAATTAAGCATCATTATATATAATCATTATATATATATATATAGATTAGTTAGTTAGTTAAAAAGTTGAACTTATATTAATGTTAAAACGTCCCGCGTTTATCAAATTTGGTGTTTGAATTTAATATATAAAATCTTTGTAGCCTAGTTGGTTAAAGAGTTGTACTTGTTTTGTTAGGTTGCAAGTTCGAAACATACCTCTAGCATTTTTAATTTTATTTTTAACCGTTTTAAATTTAAAAACGGGTAAACCCACAATCCGAACCAAGTATCCAAATTAACCACAGCTCTCGACCCGCAATCCGGACACTTTAAAAATTAAGCATCATTATATATATATAGATTAGTTAGTTAAAAAGTTGAACTTATTTTAATGTTAAAACGTCCCGCGTTTATCAAATTTGGTGTTGAATTTAAAATATAAAGTCTTTGTAGCCTAATTGGTTAAAGAGTTGTACATGTTTTGTTAGGTTGCAAGTTTGAAACATACTTCTAGCATTTTTAATTTTATTTTTAACCGTTTTAAATTTAAAAACGGGTAAACACACAATCCGACCCAAGTATCCAAATTAATCACAGCTCTCGACCCGGCAATCCGGACACTTTAAAAGGTTGCAAGTTCGAAACATACCTCTAGCATTTTTAATTTTATTTTTAACCGTTTTAAATTTAAAAACGGGTAAACCCACAATCCGACCCAAGTATCCAAATTAACCACAGCTCTCGACCCGGCAATTAGGACACTTTAAAAATTAAGCATCATTATATATAATCATTATATATATATATATAGATTAGTTAGTTAGTTAAAAAGTTGAACTTATATTAATGTTAAAACTTCTCGCGTTTATCAAATTTGGTGTTTGAATTTAATAAATAAAGTCTTTGTAGCCTAGTTGGTTAAAGAGTTGTACTTGTTTTGTTAGGTTCCAAGTTCGAAACATACCTCTAGCATTTTTAATTTTATTTTTAACCGTTTTAAATTTAAAAACGGGTAAACCCACAATCCGACCCAAGTATCCAAATTAACCACAGCTCTCGACCCGCAATCCGGACACTTTAAAAATTAAGCATCATTATATATATAGATTAGTTGGTTAAAAAGTTGAACTTATTTTAATGTTAAAACGTCCCGCGTTTATCAAATTTGGTGTTGAATTTAAAATATAAAGTCTTTGTAGCCTAGTTGGTTAAAGAGTTGTACTTGTTTTGTTAGGTTGCAAGTTCGAAACATACTTCTAGCATTTTTAATTTTATTTTTAACCGTTTTAAATTTAAAAACGGGTAAACACACAATCCGACCCAAGTATCCAAATTAACCACAGCTCTCGACCCGACAATCCGGACACTTTAAAAATTAAGCATCATTATATATATATAGATTAGTTAGTTAAAAAGTTGAACTTATATTAATGTTAAAACGTCCCGCGTTTATCAAATTTGGTGTTTGAATTTAATATATAAAGTCTTTGTAGCCTAGTTGGTTAAAGAGTTGTACTTGTTTTGTTAGGTTCCAAGTTCGAAACATACCTCTAGCATTTTTAATTTTATTTTTAACCGTTTTAAATTTAAAAACGGGTAAACCCACAATCCGACCCAAGTATCCAAATTAACCACAGCTCTCGACCCGCAATCCGGACACTTTAAAAATTAAGCATCATTATATATATATAGATTAGTTGGTTAAAAAGTTGAACTTATTTTAATGTTAAAACGTCCCGCGTTTATCAAATTTGGTGTTGAATTTAAAATATAAAGTCTTTGTAGCCTAGTTGGTTAAAGAGTTGTACTTGTTTTGTTAGGTTGCAAGTTCGAAACATACTTCTAGCATTTTTAATTTTATTTTTAACCGTTTTAAATTTAAAAACGGGTAAACACACAATCCGACCCAAGTATCCAAATTAACCACAGCTCTCGACCCGACAATCCGGACACTTTAAAAATTAAGCATCATTATATATATATAGATTAGTTAGTTAAAAAGTTGAACTTATATTAATGTTAAAACGTCCCGCGTTTATCAAATTTGGTGTTGAATTTAAAATATAAAGTCTTTATAGCCTAGTTGGTTAAAGAGTTGTACTTGTTTTGTTAGGTTGCAAGTTCGAAACATACCTCTAGCATTTTTAATTTTATTTTTAACCGTTTTAAATTTAAAAACGGGTAAACCCACAATCCGACCCAAGTATCCAAATTAACCACAGCTCTCGACCCGGCAATCCGGACACTTTAAAAATTAAGCATCATTATATATATATAGATTAGTTAGTTAAAAAGTTGAACTTATATTAATGTTAAAACGTCCCGCGTTTATCAAATTTGGTATTGAATTTAAAATATAAAGTCTTTGTAGCTTAGTTGGTTAAAGAGTTGTACTTGTTTTGTTAGGTTGCAAGTTCGAAACATACTTTTAGCATTTTTAATTTTATTTTTAACCGTTTTAAATTTAAAAAAGGGTAAACACACAATCCGACCCAAGTATCCAAATTAACCACAGCTCTCGACCCGGCAATCCGGACACTTTAAAAATTAAGCATCATTATATATATATAGATTAGTTAGTTAAAAAGTTGAACTTATATTAATGTTAAAACGTCCCGCGTTTATCAAATTTGGTGTTGAATTTAAAATATAAAGTCTTTATAGTCTAGTTGGTTAAAGAGTTGTACTTGTTTTGTTAGGTTGCAAGTTCGAAACATACCTCTAGCATTTTTAATTTTATTTTTAACCATTTTAAATTTAAAAACGGGTAAACCCACAATCCGACCCAAGTATCCAAATTAACCACAGCTCTCGACCCGGCAATCCGGACACTTTAAAAATTAAGCATCATTATATATATATAGATTATTATTATTTTCAACAGGTCAATTGTTGCAAAGTTGATGATCCTAGTTGTTGTCGTTATTGTGCTCTTGAGCCAGGCACGGACAGAGGCAGCAAGAGTTCTACCGGAGTTCAATTTTATTATTATTATGATTAAAAGTAGTAGTTAAATGTTGTTCAATTTCTTTTTATATATATTCAAATGCATGCTATAAATCAATAAAATGGTTGTAAATGGAGAAGTGAAATATGATTCTTTTGTTAGGGAAATGTGAATCTAATAACATGGTGAATGAATACATACATGATGATTCTGGACATATTTTGCTGAAAAAAACAAAAAATAAAGTAAGAAAGAAAGAAAGAATGAATATAGTCTTTGCATCATCATGTTTCATTCAATTTCATCAATTCCTGCATAAAAAGAGTTCCATTTTGTAACTACAAAAAATGCACATAATTTTGATGAATCGAACAGAAACAGAAATATACAATTGAATTGTATCTTGTACGATTGTTAAAGAGTATCCCACAGTATCTATACAATATACATGACCTTATTATGGGCAATATATCATAAGACTAATGACAACATATTACAATAATACAAATGACAATAGAATATTAACATTTCGAGTAACTTAAATATTTACAACACATGACAACAACGTATAAAAATATAGGACAACATAGTTTAGGACACGGGACAACATAAAACAAAACAGAGGACAACACAAACAACAAAAATATTAACAGTTTTACAAAGGTTTTTTTAAAAACAACAGAATATTAACAGTCTAACTACATAAATAACAAAAAGATATACCTATTTATGTCCCTAATTGTTGGTAGGTTATTTTCAGAAATAAACGACATCCCAACATTGGGAATTTTGTCTTCGGTACATGGAGATGATGGTTCATCCATAGGGCTACATAAGACAAAAAAGAGAAATCAGCACAAAGATTACTTGACAACACATGAACAACATATTACAGTAATACATGACAACATGTTGAATAAAATGCAGGAAGACATATTGAATAAAACGCATTAAAACGCAAAACAAAAAATAGTTTAAAATACGGAACAACATATTACAATAACATAAATGACATCAGCATATTAACATTTCGAGCAGCTTCAATATTTACACGGGACAACATAGTTTAAGACACAAGACATCATAGTTTAAGACACGGGACAACATAGAACAAAACAGAGGACAACACAAGCCAACAAAAATATTAACAGTTTTATACATGTTCTTGAAAACAACAAAAATATTAACAGTTTTATATAGGTTCAAGCTACATATTGGTTCTTACACATAACAATCACAAAACAACAATAAAACGTGAATCTCTTGAAACAAACAGAAGACAATAAAACAAAGAAAAAAGTAAGTTATGATGACAGAGAAGATATATACCATTAGAAGAAGAAGCTAATCAGACAGTCGGACAGTGACGAAGACGAATCTAAACAAAACGCAAGGAGAAAACGACGAGGATGAAGATGAATCTAAAGAACGGAAGGACAACGAGGATTAAGACGCAAAACAGTAAGAAGTTAAACGACGAGGATGAAGACGAATCTAAAAAACGTAAGGAGAAGAAGCTAGACAGCGCAAATGAAGACGAATCTAAAAAATGGAAGGAGAATATGATAAACAGCGTGTCGAGGGTGAAGAAAATGGAAGAAGAAGAATAAGGAGGGTTTTGTTTGATGAGCGGGAAATGAGATGAGGGTTTGCTAAAGAGAGAAGATGTAATTTTTTTTTCTTTCCTCTGTGGCATGCCAGGTGGATTCGCTTCTTGTTTCGTTCTCCCAATTCGTTTCTTGTATCATTTCTCATTTCCAAATTTAGCATAGTCATGATAAATTTTGCAAAGTAACCTTTTACCATGGGCAAAAGACACTTTTGCCTTTAATTAAAAAAATGAGTTCACTTATTTCTCTCAACCTTTTTCCCTCTCTCTCCTCATTCCAGTTTCTCCCCCGACCATTTCTCTCCTTTCAGTTTCTCTCCCGACGATCAAAGTGAAGCAACGAAACGAAGGAAGCCGATCGATTAACTCCCCGAGATAACGCCGAAATGTCTTCATCATTTCAGGTGAGTTATGTCCGTTTTTCCGTCGTTTTCCTTGCATGCATGCTGAAACGAAAGAATGGTTTAAGATTTAGGGTTTGGTTTAAGATTTTAGATGGTGGTTGAATGATTTTAGGGGTGGTTGAATGGTTTAAGATTTAATATTCATCTGTCGTAGGCGTCGTAGGCGAAAAATGCATCTGTCGCAGACGAAAATGCATATGTGGCAGGCGAATATGCATTTGTCGCCTGCGAATATGCATCTGTCGCCTACGAAAATTGTGCATCTATCGCCAGGTGATAGATACACAATTTTCGTAGACGACAGATGCATATTCGTCTGCGACAGATGCATTTTTGTCTACGACAAATGTATTTTCGCAGACGACATATGCATTTTCGCCTGCGACGCCTACAACAGATGGATAATAAACTCTAAACCATTCAGTCACCCCTAAAATCATTCGGCTACCATCTAAATTCTTAAACCAAACCATAAACCGACCTCAAAGGTCCATCTCTATCTCTGTAATTCTCCAGTAATTGACACCTGTTTATGCATAATTCTTTTGTCGTTGTACACAGACAGAGAATGATCATCGAAGTGTTGTTCTTACAGTTGTTGATTTTGATATGAAGTACTCACACGCGGTTAGTAATACACAGGAGGAATTACTCAGGTAAAAGGGAGGATTGAAGGACTGACTACAGGACCTCACAATTTTCATATTCACGCCCTCTGCGACACCACCAACGGCTGCAATTCCACTGGTCTCGTTCTCCTCCCCATTTTTTATGTTCTCTTTCATTCTTTGGATCCCTTACGGATTTGGTTAGGCATGCTGGTGATCTCGGTAATATTGTTGCTGGTCCAGATGGTATCCTGTTGACTACTTAAAGTTTTCTCTTTTATACACTTCATTTTCGATTCATTGATGATGTGTAATTGCATCTTTGATTCTTAGTAACTTCCAATCATGTTGTTTTTGTAATCATACAAATTGAAAATGGTGCAACAGGTGGACATCAACTTAGCAAGACAACCGGAAATGCCGGTGCTAGAGTTGGATGTGGTAATAACCTATCATCTTTTTCCTTCTGCTACTTTTTGGTTTTCTTGCTATGAACAAGTGTACATTAACTAGCTATAGCACTCCAATCCAGTTTGTGTATTCTGGGTTTTCAAACAAGTTATTAGCTGATGCATGATTTTAATCTTTCATTTGCTAAAAATAAGTAATAGGCTCATTTGTTACAGGTATCATTGGGCTTCAATCATCAGTCTAGGGTAAGCAACAGGATTTTGCACATTCAAGAAAAAAGAGAATAACAACTTTGTGTATCCCACAACCAATCTGGCACAATTCCCTTGTTTGTGAGTGTAACTTTAACATTAAATCTTTTGTATGAATACATACTACTATCTTATCTCAACTATGAAAGAGACATTCTATTGTATATTCACAGATTGCAGCTATATTATTCTTGGGTAGAGAGCCGCTACAATGAAAACTGTATTCCAGGTTCTTCCTTTCTTTGATTCTTCCTTTCTTTGATTCTGATTTTTCTTTTGGTGTTCTTAATTCAAATGAATAAATATTTAGTTTGTATATGCATTTGTATGGTTGACAAAACACTCCCAATACCCCAAGTAATACCCCAAGTAATTGTAAATTTTACTGTCTAGTATTGTGAACCATATATGTGTAACTGCTGCTGCTATCTGCAAAATCTGTATACATTTTTTCTTTCTTTCTGATGTTGTTTAGTAATGCTGTAATGCTGTTACTTGTTGTTTATGTTGTTACATGTTATGTTTCATTAATTGCTCGTGTATATTTTAAGCTTCAAACTTAGACTTGGACTCTTTATTTTATATTCTTTTTAATTGTTTTCCATTTTTATAGTTTTATTTTATATACTGATGAATGATGTAAATGTTTTATTGATTGCTCATAGATGATGAAGACTAGATGAAGTGAAATGGAGGATTGATATTCATATTTTGATTTCATGTTAATATTACTTTCTGATAGGCGATGAAGACCAGATGAAGTGAAATGGAGGATTGATATTGATTTTGTGATGCAGAGTTTTATCTAACTTCATATTTTTTTTATGTTAATACGACTGTTATCCTACATTGGAGAACAATAAGATGTTTTTGGTATATAAAATATGAGAGAGTTCAATACCTCTTGAATTGTTTTAGGGAATATGGGCTGGAGAACAGAAGAGGAGATTCCATTCTTGGAATAAATATAAGTAAATAAATGGGTTATGTGATGTTTAAATATTATATTTTTTAAATAAACAATTGTTAATATTCAAAATCATTCTAATTTGTAAAATAATTGCTTTTGATAGTCATGAATGAAAATGCTATAGAGAAAATCATCGGAATTTAATATTTTCATTTTGATTTACTTAATTCAGAATCAATTCAAGTTATTATTTTGATCATAACCCAACTTAGAATATTATCAACTTACATGATTTATCAAAAGATCTCAAACATTAATTTAAAAAATAAAAGTGAAAGTAAAAATGCATATATAGAAGACAAAAACATTCAAGAATTTTAAAGCAAAAAGTGTTAAAAGGAGAAAGGGATATATTCTTCAACTTGGTTGAAGAAAAGTCTTTCAGCAAAAACACATAAATTCTAACTAGACCCCAATAACGAAATTTTTAACATAAAGAAAGATAGTTAAAGAATGAAAAGAGATAAAACTAAAACTCTACCCTACTTTTGTTTCCGATTCTTTGCAGTCCGGTAGTTTCTTCAAAGTCTTATCATCGTCGTTATTATCAAAGTCTGAAATATCATATATGATTTTCTTATTCACCTTCAGTGCATTCGGAGACTCGAGATCTTCAAAATTCTCAATCATTATTTCAATCGGATTCTGTAAAACTGCAATAGGAGGAGGCGGCGTGTTAATCAGAGGCAGTCGCTCCGCCATCCTTACATCGTCGTCCTCTTTTGAAGCAAACAATTTGGTGCACACATTCAAGAGTCCATTCCCCAACATCATTACATTCCTTCTTTTGAGCGGCGCATTTGGGGGCTCAATTTCTTCGTAATGTCCATTCGGATTTAAGTCAATTGGATACTTAAAAACATCGATCTTCTTCCCCTCTGGAGTACTGTACGTAAAATGAGTCTCCATCGCCGTCAAAGTATGCCTATAGAGAATAAGAAATAACAATTCATCCACAATGAATGTTTTCAATAACCTAACAAAATAAATCCATCTTACCGCAATAGAATCACTAGGTTTTTTATACATCGATATTTACTAACAGGCAAAGAGTCGAGACAATTCACATACATTTTTTTCAGATTAATGTACTTCGTTCAATTAATCGACAGCATAAGTATATAAAAATAATTACGAAATTCATATAAATTTGTTGATTATAAGTGTACAAGTATATAAGTACTTACCTTATAATCAGTAATCCTTCATATCCCCTAATAATACAATATACATATCCTTCAATGAATTATCAAACTATCAACACAAATAGAGAACTTTAATGAGTTTTTAAAAGAAACTGGATTTATTTGAAAATTAGTTTTAATGGGGAAAACTAGAAAATATATTTTTCACAGGGAGACGTCGAAGATGAAAGATAGAATGACATTGAATTTTAAACATATAGTAGCATGCCTATATAGTAACACACTTAAATAAAATGTTATTTAAATTATTATTTATATTATAATAATTACCGGAAAAAAGTTATATGCTGTCAAACTCGGTCATTTGAATCTTGATCTTACTTAAATATAAATGTAATTTTAACAAAAATATATATATACATAAATATATAAATATAATAAAACTTACTTATAAAATATGTATACTTAAAAAAGATTATATTTTCAGAAAATCAGAATTCTAATAAGTGTAAGCTAGGATTTTTTAACAAAAATACTAATCATATATATATATATATATATATATATATATATATATATATATATATATATATATATATATATATATATATATATATATATATATATATATATATATATATATATATATATATATATATATATATATATATATATATATATATATATATTTGGTGATTTACAATAATGTTTAAAAAATTAATAAATTAAAAAAAAAAGGAAAAAGACCAAGTTTAGTCTAATAATATTTATACTAATAGAAAACAATATATATATATTTTATTATCTCATATTTATTGCTATATATAAAATCGTATTATTTTTTTTTATATTATAAGTGCAACAAATTTCTTTTCTTTTTATCATAATTCATTTAAATATTTTTTACGAGATTATTTCAAAATTAACAAATAAAAATATAATTATATCTAAACTAATTATAAAATAAAAAATAATATATATATATATATATATATATATATATATATTATCTCATATTCTCAACTTTTGCTTATTCTATCCAACAAAATTTCGAATTCATAATAAAAACAGAATTCAAATATTAATTATTTATTATTTATTTGATTATTAATTATTTATTTTAATTATATATTTGATTAGATATTAAATTAAGTTTAATCATCTCTATTTCAAGTCTCTAATTTTTATTTTTCAATTGTCATCCACTCTTAGTCAAATCTCTAATAATAATCAGTGCGTTGACGGACTTTCAAGGAGATTAAAGATATCCACATTTTTTTTCTAGAATTTTTATTTTGTTATTATTTTTGAGTTTAGATTGTTATAAAATTGATTTAGAATTGGAATTAAAAAATAAAAATTCAAATTTTTAATGACTTAAAAAAATGAATAACTCTTGTGTGACATGATATTTTTCACATTGATTTTGGATT
This sequence comes from Impatiens glandulifera, assembly GCF_907164915.1. Classification (NCBI taxonomy): domain Eukaryota; kingdom Viridiplantae; phylum Streptophyta; class Magnoliopsida; order Ericales; family Balsaminaceae; genus Impatiens; species Impatiens glandulifera. The sequence continues at coordinate 61,822,620 of NC_061865.1, forward strand.
ATATTTTATTTTGAACAAGAATAACAAAAAGAAAAAAAATACCTTTAATGCTCCAAGAGTATTACATAACTAGAGAATGCGAATGAGATTAGGATTGTACAGATTATTGTATTTCATCCAAACATACTTAGATTCCAGTCATCTGAGCTGTCAACACCTATTAGTGATGGCCTTCCCTAGCAATAGAAAGATGGTGGGCAGTGACCTTCCATCAAATTACTAAGATTACCCAAAAACAAGAGTAGCTGCCTATGGTAAGGTGCAATACTAATCTTTATCATTTGTTTATATACTTCATTCATTCTGTGAGTCGTTGAAAGACATTTGTTTTCTTGGTTGTTCTCTTGTTTTTAGGAGGATTGTCTTTAATTCCTTATTGTTGCAGTTAAGGGTTGTTATGGATCCAAAGAGGCACTATAAGAAGGGTGATTCAAGATCAAAGACACTTCCCAAGTATTTCCAGGTCATTTTCCAGCTGAAATATATGGATTATCCATCACAGTTCTAGTTATGTATCAATAATTTATCTGAGCGTCGTCATCATTATTATGTATAGGTGGGCACAGTAATAGAATCATCCTCAGAATTCTTTACAGGCAGGCTTACGAAAAAGGAAAGGAAAACAACTATTGCTGATGAACTGCTTTCTGATCCTTCTCTTGGCGATTACAGGTAATAATCAAAATTAATAGATATCCCAAGGCTACTGAGAAGAAGCGGTCTAGGGATTTTGTTCACTTTTTGTTCAACAATGCTATTTTCTAAACCCCTTACCCTTTAAAAAAATTAATAAAAAACAAGGCTATAATAAACTTTTGCAGGAAGCGCAAAGTGCAAGAGATAGAAAGACATAATAGGCCTGCTGTAGTTGACAAATGGAAAATAAGGGGCAAGGCGCAAGCACTCTAGAAAACGAGCAAAGCAAAGAAGAAACTATCTTTTTCTTACCTGTTAAACGTTGTCTGCTTATAAAGAGAGGTTACATTGTTTGTTTGTCGTGGATATCACTCTCCCATATGCCTTACTCTCATGAGAAATATATGTCTCTTTTCTTTTAAGCCAGTGCCATCTTTAATATTCAATGAAGAAACTAATTCATTGTAAATGTCTTTGGGGTCCTTTGTCTGTTTTAACCTCTACCTTTTTTTTCTTCTATCTGAGCAAACAAACAAGAATTATGCAATTGCAATATTTGTGTCTCTTGTTTATTGACATGTCTCTTTGAAATTTTTGGCCTGGGAAATATGTCTCTTGATTGTAGGCATGTGCAATTGCAATCTTTGTGGTCCATGATTGACATGTTACACAAGATTGTGTTTTTAATGAGTTAGTAGGTTTGTTATTCCAAATAATATTTTATATTTATAAAGAGTAACAATAGGGAAAAAAAATGTAGCTAATGATCAATTTTAAATTTTACATGTCACCAAACAACATTTAATAATTTCTCTCTCTTAATGTTTTTTTATTATTTTAATAAATTATTTAATATTTTTTCTCGTCTTTAACTTATTATAAAATTATTATAAATATTCACTTAATTTAAAATTTTAAAAAATAAATTCTTAATTTTTAACTCAAAATACAAATTTTTAATAATTATAATAAATAGAATTCAAATTACTTATTTTCAATATATATACAAAGAATAACATTATATAAAAGAGAAAATTATAGGTGAATTTTTAATATATATCTTTCAAGAAAATGAAAAAAGAAAAAGAAAGATACTTTTAACGAGAAATAAGAATAATAAATTTAAAGAATGGAAATAATAATTTAATAATTTATAAATATATATATATATTTATATTTAAATTTTATTTTATATATATTTATATATTTATAATTTAATATATATTTTAAAAATATACCTACATTTATATATTTTATTCATTCTCCTTATTATTATTCATATTAAAAATACATAAAAAAAAATTAATTAACTATTAACGGTAAAAAATTAATAGATGAAAAAAATAATTAATTAAATTAAAAAAATTAATCAAATTTATATTTAACTTTAAATTCTTTTATATATATTTATTTATTAATTTTTCCAGTTATTATTGTAAAAATATATAAATTAATTAATTAATTTAAATATATAAATATTTAATTATAATTTAATAGATAAAAAGAGAATAAAAATATAAATGAAGAGAATAAAGAAATTATTAATGAAAAGATGAGAGATAAATAAATATTTTGAATTAGGCTTAGTCATTTAATCACCTTTCACACTTTCATTATAAAATTTTAACTCTTGTTATCGTTACTCATTTATAAATATAGGTAGACTTTCATTATAAAATTTTAACTCTTGTTATCGTTACTCATTTATAAATATAGGTAGGTCTCACTCTTAATGAATAAAATTAGTTATATATTACAATATCATCTTACATTCAATAATATTATCTTGATTTTGATCAAGTTTTTTTGAAAAGTTAAAACAATTTTATTAAAATTCTAAACGTGAGAGGATCTTTTTCTCTGTTTAATCAGCAACCATTTCAACTTGATTTGATTTATAATTTTCAACTATCTCTTTAACATTATTAGGTTGAGGTTCCACCTCCTTCTTCTGCTTTTTATTTTCTTGTACATAATTTTCATTATCTTTTGTTTCATTTTTTAACCACATTTTGCTCTATTATTATAGACACATCTGTTTCATTTATTTGCATCTTTATTTTATGACCTTTATGAATTTTCTGATCTTCTTTCTTAACCAAATCACATTTTGAACTTTCATGTTGGAAGGTATTGCAGAAAAAGTATATGTCTGGCTTCCACTCATAAGTGATATTAATGAAAGTGTGTTTTCTTTTTCTGTCTACTACTGTTATTTTTTAGGTGTTACTTGTTAAAAATATATTTAATTGTGTTGAAAAAAAAACTAATGAAAACTATTGAGTGATCTTCACAAAATTTAATAAAGCAAAATAATTCAAAGTTGAAGGTTCAACCAAAAAAAATGATTTGTTAAAAATATGTCATAAGAAATCTGTCCAAAACTTTATTTGCAACTTTAACTGAAGTTGATATTATTAGTGAATATAAATGACTACACGAAACGATTATTAGAATTGATCTAATAAACAATGATCATATCATTTAATTTCATAAACAATATATTGAAATTAAAATAGATTGATTATTCTAAGAAAGCATATTCTAAGTGATTATTTATCAAATTTAATCACATAAATTTGATAAATAAGCTCTTGCAATCTTAACAAGTGGTCTCTGAAGGATGTACTGAGAGACAAAATCAATAAGTATATTGTTTATTTTTGTTTGAAATTGTTTATTTTTATTTAAATTTGGTTCTTATATATTTATTTTTATTTGAATTTATACCATAAATATCTAAAATCATTTAAAATATTATAAATTCGTTAATTTGTGTTAGAAATATGCACAAATTCTTTTTATATGTAGCATATATATATTTTTTCTAAGTCCTACTACGAATACAACTTTCACATTTGTCTTGAGATGACTTCTTCAACCCCATTCTCAAACGACGACAAATCCATTATATTATATTTCCAAACAAAGATATTGCAGACTAAGACGACAACACATATAAGACTTTGACGACTTAGTTTGGAAATATAATATAATGGATTTTTAGGTGTTATTTTTAACAAATAACACCTAAAAATTAATAAAGCAAAATAATTCAATGTTGAAGGTTCAACAAACAATTTTTTTTTTGATTTATTAATAATATGACATAAGAAATCTAAATGACTACACGAAACAATTATTATAATTGATCTAATAAACAATGATCATATTATTTAATTTCATAAACAATGTATTAGAATTAAAATAGATTGATTATTCTAAAAAGCATACTCTAAGTGATTATTTATCACATAAATTTGATAAATAAGCTCTTGCAATGCTTAACAAGTGATCTTCGAAAGATCAACAAAATCATTTAAAATATTATAAATTCGTTAATTTGTGTTAGAAATATGCACAAATTCTTTATATATATATATATATATATATATATATATATATATATATATATATATATATATATATATATATATATATATATATATATATATATATATATATATATATATATATAACTTTCACATTTGTCTTGAGATGACTTCTTTAACCCCATTCTCAAACGACGACAAATCCATTATATTATATTTCCAAACAAAGATATTGCAGACTAAGGTGACAACACATTTATAACTCATTCGTCTTCTTAATATTTAGATATTGTGTATTTTTGTTGTGCACCCCAAATCACTTTTAAACCATAAAGAATATTGATATTGAATTAGAGAAAGATGTCTGATAGTCATATAGTTAAAATGTAAATAATATGATAGAGATTACAAAATATAAAATATGATATCTTAATATACTTGAATAGATCGATTATACAAAATTTTACACCAAAATAATAGTTATCTTCTATTTGAATGAATGTAATTTAATTTGAAGACAAAATGAGTCTATTAATAAAAATAAGCTCTAATTTAGTTGGAATTATTTATTTTGTATCATTTGAAAAAGTTAACTATTTCAAACAATAATAAATATATAACGAACAATTTAAAACAAACATAAAAAAAAGAGTAATTTCAAATAAAATTATATATAGTGAAAAAGTATATCTATTATCCATTTTTAAAATATTCTATAGTTAGTTTTTTTTATTGAAGTAATATCAAATCACACATCTAATTTAAGTTTTAAAAAATTATCATAAGGTAACCGGACAGTTCCAAAAAGACGAAGTAATCCCTTATCTCGAATCGGAAATGCTAACGGGACGGGAATCTAAGTGGGGACTGTCGGGAGAATATAAAGAAAAATAAAATGACTTGTTCATAATAAATTAGACTAAATTTTAGTAAAAAGGTTTAAATTAGTTTGTTCTATTTTGAAGATGGATTTTTACTTTTTAAGTCAAAAATCAATAATTAAATTAGTTTGTATAAGAGTTCAGTCCTCAAAATTACATTCTTGTGGGTTGCATAAATATGTTTTTCAGTTTCTTTTCTTCTGTAAATCCAAAGTTTTAGGGTGGAAACTGGAATGCTTTCAGCTCAGATGCAAATTATGTTGAGAATGATATGTTGTTTGTAATATCTGGTTTTAGATCTTGTCATTTTCTTGGCTTGTATTATCTGTTTCTTCCTTTATTTCTTCTGACTACGATGGCTAGTAGAAAGCTTTGCAAATTTCATTTGTTAGTGGTAGTAGATGCAGGTTATCCCTAATCCCTTTCTATAAAATATCCATATTATAGACTGATTGGAATAACCAGAGTCCCTCATGAATTTTTTGAATTACCATTGCTCAACTTCAGTTTCCTCGTAGTAAACATAATAACCTGTTTACCTCTCTTTGAAACTAGAGGTTCTGATTCAGTCAGTTCTTTTGGGCGATTATGACATTCATCCAACTCTTTCTGTTAACTGAAAATGTTGTTTTAATATAGGTGATTGAAGCACAGGTTGACATGCCCGATGCTGGAGTTGTGGATTTATACTCATCTCTTCTAACATTCACTTTGCATGTGCATCCTGATCGACTTGATTATGTAGATCAAATACTGGTGCGTCATCTCAAATTGCCCCAACTCCTTTCCTGTGTTATCTGATAGGCTTCTGGCATACGTAATTCCCCACTGAATTTAGAGTAACAACGTGCAAGTCCGGTGAGTGATAAGATATCTTCATATGGAGGCCCACAATTAATGTTAGTACAGTTTGTATGGGAGATGCCTTTTCATAATATAACAAACTTATGAGAACAAGTTAAGAAACTAGTATCAAAATAAATTAAGGAATCATTCCATTCATCCTATTTAAAGCATTAAACTGTCATCACATTATTATTTAATAATGACAAGTTTTAAGTTTTAACTTTTTCAAAAACCCACATTTGCCCTTCAAAATAACTAACCACACAAATGTTCACTTGAAAACAAAACAAAATTAAATCAAATTATACAAGCACATAAAAAAAAACCAAAATGACTAGAAATAATATATTTTAATTTCATATAATCTTCTCCACAAATATTCAAACAGCAGTGTATATGTAAATGTATGGATATGTATATATATATATATGTAAGCATGTAGTACATATACATATAAATATTGTATTATAGACTTTAATTATATAGTTTTAAAACAATTAAATAAAGTATTTTCTAAATGAAGAGTAAAATTTGAGTTTGGTTATTGTTATTAAGTTTGAAGTTTAACTAAATCTATGGTTGCGGATCATATCTCCGAACTCTTCAGCCAATCAAAAGCTTGCATGCGTGCTTTCTCTACCTTGATGCGGTGCAAGTGGAATAATGAAATCCGTGCGAGGGCTTCATCACTTTACAACCTCATTGATATACACAGTAAAACAGTAGCATCAATTGCCAACAACCTCATTGATAGAGATCTCCTTGCGTGGTCTTTTTTTTAGATCTCTGCTTCATTGGTGTTTTTCAATCAGGTTATATATATATATATATATCTTGTGATTTATAAGCCAGTTCAACTCTTATAAGAGAATTTGACTTTGGTGATGACTGATGGCGGCATCAAACGTCGGATTTTGATGTAATATGTCATTTGTCCATATACGTATTGAAAATGTCGCTTTACATTTAGTCGCGAGGCTTCTAAGGTTCGCGTTTCTACTTATTATTATTCTCTTTTGAGTCTATGACTTTGATATGAGATAGTAATCAGATGTTCTAGACTTTTTATTGATCTGATGTTCTTATTGTTGTTCATGTTCTACTTCTTCGTTCAGTTTGTGCAGAAATCACTACAGAGATCAACCTTCTGCAGGAGAACTAAAGTATCTTCTTTGCAGGAGATCAACCCTTCATATTTTGTTATATTATTGGATCTCTATGAAATGAGGAAATCCTTATTTCAGAGGCCCTTTTCTTTGTAAATCTGTCTTTAGGTTCTATTACAGCCAAATCTTAAACCCTTTCCTCTGTATTCAGCCTATTTTTTTTATGTAATAAGTGTATTCCCATATTGCTAGAGAAGAAAGAAAATGTTATGTATATAATGGATTATAATTAAATATATAATAATAATAATAATAGAAGATGCATAAATTTTGAAAAATAAGATTTTGACATTCCTCAACTCTTTCAGGCAATGTCCTACTACACTTTCGGACTCACCCGACTATCTTTTCCTAGATTTCTAGTACATGCATATATCATTCTTAAGAAGTTTTTAGCTTAGATTTCAACAATCTTTTTTACAAGTATCAAGTGAATCTGCATCCAAGCCTTCATGTCCATTTTTTCCAGTATTCATAAGGGATCTATGAGAGACCGTATCCTTCCCAATATTGCTATTGTTTTGTGGAACATATTGATTCTCCAGATCTGCGGGTTGGCCTTTAGAGATTCCTCTTGTCCGATTTTTAATGGACGGACGCGAGCATTGGAAGAGCTTACTCTCAAACAAGTAAACCCCTAAGAAGTTGAAAGAATTGAGAAATTCTACAGCCAGGGTAGGGTGAAACAATCAGTTACACAACAACTACTATGAAACTTCAACAACGTCTAACCAGAATTTTTTTTGGGGATTTCAGTTCAAGAAAAACAGAAACCTGCAGTAACTATAACCAAAAAATTTATACCTATTCAGATCAAATTTGCAATGGATCAGTAACAGAACATAAACGAAAGTCTTAAACCAGTAACCTCCAATGTATTAGAATTAGAAAAGAAGCAGAAAGAAGTAAGAATTTCAGAAGACACTGTTAGAAACAGAACAGTCAAGTGATCTACGAGGTTAACTGCAGGTCGAACTAATCTATCTTATATATGCAGTTCTTATACATTGACATGTTACTATGGATCAAATCTATCTTCATTAAGTTTGAATGAAGAACTCAACAATTAACTCCGTTTTTCGTTTGATTGTTGAATCCCAGGATGTGACCAAAAACATGAAGAAGAGTTGAATCATGAAACAATCTCAAAAAACTTCATTCTTATAGTATATTTCTTTCTATTTCTCGAGTGATTGTTTGGCTCATGAGGCAAAGAGTTTAGGGTTTATGTATCACTATGAAACAAAATCAGATGAAATGAAGGCTTAGGGATTTTAGATCCAAGTGATTCGATGATGAAACATACCTACTCGAAGGCAGAACCAATAGCGATCGTCGATTCAGTTAAGGTGCTGTTCGGGCTTGGTGAACACAACAAACTTTGGTACTTCAATATTCTCGTAGATCTCTTCATCATCTTCTCGGTCTTCCGAGATGAACAATCAGATTTGATATTCCCTGTAAAACAAAACAAAACAAAAGAATTAAAATTTGTTACGAAAGAAGATGGAGAAAAATAATTGAAAGGAAGAATTCCCACGTTGCTAGATTATAAAGGAAATGTTATGAATACAATGGATTATAATTTAGTTTATAATTGGTAGGTTGAATAACATGGGCATGTTACCTAAGCCAAAATAATGTTGTCGTTGTTAAGAAATGATTTTATTATTTTATGAAATTAGGAATTTTATGAGATTAGGAGTTCGTTGTTAAGAAATGATTTTATTATTTTATGAGATTAGGAGTTCGTTGTTAAGAAATGATTTTATTATTTTATGAGATTATGAGTTATTTGTTCAATTAAATCTGAATAATTATATCAAACAAGCTCATTAATAATTTAAATCAACTTATTTTATAAGACCAACTATTTTGAGAAAATTAATTTATGTGAACATATGACATATTATTCAACCTACCAAGGTGGTAAATATCAAATTCTCAATCATTATTATTGTATAAATAATTTTATTCTAAAAAATCTCACATTTCTTCCCAAAAATTAACCAGATACATTTCTTTATTTCAGATCAATTTTATTCTAAAATAATTAAAGTATATATTTATATATAAAAAAACAAACAAAAAAGTATAAATGGTGGCCGAAAAAACATCATTCATGTATCAAAAGTTATTATTATATGATAGAGCCTAAAATCTCAATTTTGGATCGGTTTTATCGTCGTATAACGTATTCATTTGATATAAACAAATCATTCTAATAATAATGTGTAGATGCTCGTATAGAAAGATTATAAACAATAAACATGATTCTATTGTTGTTAATTGAAATTTTGAATTATTATCTCAATCATTCTCATTCAATGATGCTCTTAAATGTGAATATGTGATATAAATATTTGTTTGTTTCCATGTGATGCCTTCTTAACCTAAGTTTCCTCAACGAATGAATGAGAATCAATTATGACAAAGTTAATTGTGACTATATATGGGTTAACTTATTTTAATTTATCCCAACTTCAAAAAATTTTATACTTTATGCTTAAAAACATTTTAAAATTTTATTTTGATTCATTGTATAAATGTATTATTTTATAATCTATTTTAAATGATATTTTATAGTTTAAAAAATTATATGAATCATCTTAAATTATAATAAAATTGTAAACATTGTTAAAATAAAATAAACTAATTATTTATACTAATACTAATATGATTATAATTTTAAAAAATAAAAATAAAAATATATTTTTAAAATTTTTATACTTTTAATTTATTTTAATGTTTTATTTAGATATACTTTTCATATGTAATAAAAAACGAATTAATCAAGTTGAATAAATGTGTGAATGGATTCAAAACATATTAAATATGTCAAAATATATTAAACGAGTTAATAACATATTAAACATGTTAAAGCGTGTTAAATCAGTCAAAAATGTATTAAACGGATCAAATATATATGAATCGGGTCAAACCATGTTAAATGGATTAACACATATTAAACGAGTCGAAAATATATTAAACGGGTCAAGTACATCTTAATCGAGTCAAACTTATAAAAAATGTTAATTAAGTGAAATAAATTAAAACATGTAAAACAATTTTTAAAAATATTAAGAATGAGAAAACAGAAAATAAGTTGAATATATTGAGGATGTGAACCCAAAAAATGAGTTTAATAAATTTGAAAAATAAGGTTTTCATTTATTTAGCCCTAAATGTGATATCAATTGGTATATACGGAGACAGCCTGTCATGGGTGCGGTTATAAATAAATCTTCAATCCAAAAATTCAACACAAAATTAAATACTGAAAACCTCACAAATTGAGAACTACGTTCAGACTTGATTTCTCCTTTTATGAGAATACGTAGGCAGTCTGCCATGAATGCGGTCCTGAATAAATCTTTAATCTAAAAATTCAACACAAAATACAGAAAACTCCACAAGTTGAGAACTACGTTCGGACCCGATTTCTCATTTTATGAGAATGTAAGCAACTTGTTATGAGTGCGGTCCTAAATAAATCTTTAATCCAAAATTTGAACATAAAATCAAATACTGAAAACTCCACAAGTTGAGAACTACGTTCGGATCCAAAGGATACGTAGACAACTTGTCATAGATACAGTTTTCTTTAATACAAAATTGAATATTGAAAACTCCACCAGTTGAGAATTACGATTAAGACCTGATGTATATGTTAATTAATATTAAAGACAACTTTTTTTTTAGTAAAATTAACAAAGAATTAAAAAGACAACGTTGTTTCCTTAAACATGAATATAACAATCTTCTTCTATAATCAAATTTGTTTATTTTTTATTATACGTGTGTATATATAACAATAATATATACTTAATAATTATAATATGTATACTTAGGGTAGTAGAGTTATTTAAAAAAAAACATATTAAAGTAATTAGAATCCCAATTATTACTTTTCCAAAATCCAAGACGTAACCTTCGTCCCTATTCCATTCACAATTCACAAACCATGCTTCGCCTCCAATTTCAACTAGAGAGAGGGAACAGACCGAATTCTCCTAATTCTCCTTGTTATCTCATCCTCTACTTTAAACCCTAATTCTCCTCCTATGATTCTCAAGCGACTCAAATCCAGCAGGCGCAACTTGCAGCCGTCCTCGTACTGGATCCGGCGCCCTTCGAGTCACTCATCTCATGTCAATGTTCAACGAGCAACGATCCGAGGCCGAGGTTAAATCTCAACCTCTGCTAGCAGAATGATCCAAACTCTCTCGTCCCCGCATTCGGATGTGAAGCTTGCAGCCCTCATGTCTCTGGTTAATTTCATCCAGTGCTTGACGAATTCGAGCGACCGAGACCGGTTCCAGGAATTGCTGTCAACGATTAGGTCATTTCATTAATTTTCCCCAATTTGATCTTGTTCCGAATTCTCGTTCGGATGAGGTATTAATTTGTTAATGGTTTACAATATAGACTATTGGAGAAGATGAAGGCATAAGTTAATTCAGATCATTCTAGGTCAATTTTAATTTGTTATCAGTTACTCTAGATTTGATTTCTTGAAGAATCCTTCATCTCTACGTTTTTTTTTTTTGTCTCTGCTTCACCGCTCATGGCTTAGTATTCTCTGTTTTCCTTAGGCATTGTGCTCTTAAAATTGTCATCTTCAATTGCTTTTTTTCTTCCTTATGTGAAACCAATGAAAATATGAATTTCCTTTGTATGCAGTTATGTTTTTCTCTATACAGAATACATTTCAAATGTGATTTTTTTTACACAGTAGACTTTTTTCCTCTATATTCAGTTGACCTGACTGAATCTTTAATCAATCAGCTATTATTATTTTGCATCTTTTACAGTTGTTGGATATTTTTATTTTTCTCTATTCAGTTGAAATTGTTTGCTACCTTTCTTTTTAACTTTGGAATTTAAAGGTGATATGTTGTCCTTGTTTTAGGTTGATATTGATCTCTGAAAGGGCATCCAAGGAACTAAAGACGCAAAAGATAGTCCAGATATAGTAATATTGGATGATAACTTTGCTTCTGTTGTGAAGATTAGTCAGTAGTACATGCTGTTGTCTTATTTGGTTGGAATATAGACTATCTTTGCTTATTAATATGACTTGATCTCTCAATTGGTTTTTTGCTTTTAGGATTTTCTTGCGCAATCTTGTTTACCTTGTTTCAAAAGAGAGAATTTGTTGCATTGTTTGCTAAAATTGTGAGGAAAGTATAATTTGGAATTTGTTCATCGAATGCCATCTCCTTCCTTGTTGTACAGGTTCTTAGATGGGGACGTTCTGTTTTTTGCAAAGATTCAGATATTCATCCAGTTTCAATGCTGCTGCACTTGTAATTAATGGTGTTGCAGCAGTTTCTTCTGGTGATGTCCCTCTTAATGCGGTGCAGGTAAATATTATCAATAATCTAAAAGAGCTAGAAGATATAAAAGAAGAGGTTCTCAAAATAATTTGCTTTGTCACATTCTCAGTTTATTGTCCTTAGTTGTATGACACCATACATTATTGCAGATTGGCTTCATTAGTTGACACTTAAAGTAAACTTTCTGAAGCGAAGAAACAATATGACCTGGTGTTTAAGAACAAACGGTTTGAGGTATCAAGGCATTTGAAAGAATTATCTCAAAAAAATGATCAGGTGAGTTAATTCATATAATACTTAAAAGCTAGTAAATTTTCTTCTTTGACCAACACTGTAAAAGTTTGCATCAGGCCATAAATGATATTAGGGTGAAGTTTGAGGCTGCAGAGTTGCAGAAAGTTAACATTAGAAAGTAAAGGTTTGTAATATAATTCAGCTGCCTATATTAAATCCATGTCATAATTATCATATGCTTTTAGCTGAGCTGTATATTCCACATGATTGAATTTCAGGCCAAAAAAGCCATTCAGGAAGTAGAAAGAAAGTGTGAACAGAAGTTAGAAGAAATCAAGGAAGAATCGTGATATAGCTTAAGTAGATTTAACTGATAACCTAGCTATAAGTGAGAGATAACTTGATTTAAGTGAAGAATAGAATATAATGGAGGTGAGAATGAGATTCACAAATATTAGGTGAGTAAGAATTTAACGATAAGGAAGAAGAAGATAGGAGATAGAAAATATAGAGAGAAGAGTTAACCTTAGAAGTTTCTGTAAGAATGTCGGGGTACCCCTTGCAGATTATGATCTCCTCTTTATATACCCATCCTCTGCCATAATTAACTTCCCGCTAATTCCATATATTTTGCTAATACCTTATTAATACTTATTTATTTCCTTAGAAATAATTATTTATTAAGTATTCCATATTTGGCTAATTGCCTTATTTATAATTATTTATTTTGCATAATTAAAAATAAAACTGCTGACATGGGTTACGTCTACCCGTCAGCTTATTTTAGGGTTAGGAAACCTAACCCTAACAATCCCTTGTAACATTAGCCTCCCCTTCAACGTTTGTTCGACCACGAACAACACAATTAAAATGAGAAGCTGATTTGTTGCCAACCAATCCGAGTTCTGGGAATTCTGATTCCAACCAAGAGTCATCCTCCCATGTAGCATCATCGTCCGTTGAATTAGACCAACGAACTAAATATTGACCAATGCTGTGTCCATCTTTCCAAACAACTTTTTCATCCAAAATAGCAATAGGAACAGCTGATGACTGAGTTTGTAGGGATGGAACATGTGGCATAGCCACTGCATTTCCTACTTTCTTTTTAAGTTGCGACACATGAATCACATTGTGCATCTTAGCTGTAGCAGGAATATCCAATTTGTAAGCCACTTGTCCCACTCGCTCTATAATTCGGAAAGGTCCATAGAACTTTGGGCTAAGTTTATGAGTCTTCCCTCTGATTGACGTATGTCGATAAGGCTGTAGTTTAACGAACACCCAATCATCCACTGCCAAAACACAGTCCACTCGTTTCTTGTCCGCTTGCTGCTTCATTCGATGTTGGGCTCTATGAAGATGAAATCGCAACAATTTAAGAGCTTCCTCTCTGGCTGATAAACTTCTATCCACTGCTTCTACTCTGGAATCACCGGCCAAGTAAGGATAGTGAACCGGAGGTGGCTGACCATAGACAATCTCATATGGTGATGATAGTGCAGCCGAATGAAAATTTGTATTGTACCACCATTCGGCTAAAGGCAGCCATTTAGCCCATGTTTGCGGTTTTTGACCAGCCATACATCGCAGATATGTCTCCACACTTCTATTTACCACTTCTGTCTGACCATCGGTCTGAGGATGATACGCTGTTGACATCGCTTGGGTAATTCCCTGTAATTTGCATAATTCCTTCCAAAACGTACTGACGAATATCTTATCTCTGTCGCTGACGATAGTGAGTGGCATACCATGTAACTTGAATATATGATCCAGAAAGACCTGAGCAACACTACTTGCTGAATAGGGGTGTCCCATACTAATGAAATGTGCCATCTTTGAAAGTCGATCAACTACAACTAAAATAACTGTGTGCCCTTGTGATTTTGGTAATCCTTCTATAAAATCCATAGATATGTCACTCCAAATAGAATTAGGAATCGCCAATGGTTGCAGTAAACCCTTCGTTCCTTGATTTTCCCATTTTTGTTGCTGACATTCTAGACAATTCCTAAGAAACTCCCTTACATCGCGCTCCATACCACGCCAATAATATGCTTGTCTTAGTTTCTGATATGTCACCATCACACCTGAATGACCTCCCACTGATGAGTTATGCATTGTAGATATTATGTATGATCTGAGTTCCTTATCAGCGCCCACCACTATACGTCCATCTTTTCTCAACTGCCCATTGATAAACGAAAAACTCTTAATACCTTGAGGATCGGATTGTAACTTATTAACAATTTGCTTCAGATTCATGTCTTCATCCCATGTCTTAGCTATTTTCTTTAATAATACCGATGAGAATTCAGATAACGCTAGACAAGTTCCCTCTGAATTGATTCTAGATAGTGCATCAGCAGCTACATTCTCCTTGCCTTTCTTGTATTGCACCGAAAACTCAAACCCCAACAGCTTGTATAGCCATTTCTCTTGACTAGGGTGTTTAATCTTTTGCTCCAACAGGTGTTTCAATGCTTCATGATCCGTTTTTATGATGAATGGTTTGAATTGTAAGTAACTTCTCCATTTCTTGATAGCATGTAATACAGCTAACATTTCTCGTTCATAAGCAGATAAGGCCTGTAGTTTCGGACCGAGCCCTTTACTGATATATGCCACAGGGTGTCCTTGCTGCATCAAGATCGCCCCCATACCATTGTTACTTGCATCAGTTTCAACCACAAAGCTTTCCTCGAAATTAGGTAATTTTAGTACTGGTGGATTCATCATGGCCTTTTTCAGTTCCTCAAATGCCACAGCGGCTTCTTCATTCCAAACTAATTTTCCCTTTTTCAATAAGGATGTTAGTGGCCGAGCTATAGACCCATAATTCTTAACAAACCTCCTGTAGTATCCTGTCAAGCCCAAAAATCCTCTAAGTTGTTTTAAGGAATCTGGAGTCGGCCATATTTTAATAGCTGATATCTTCGACATATCTACAGCAACTCCCTGCTGTGAAATAACATGTCCAAGGTAATCTACTTCCAAACATGCAAAGACACACTTGGAATGTTTCAAAACTAAATGATGTTGTTTCAGTAACTCGAATACCAATCGCAACTGTTTTAAGTGATCTTCCCATGTTCGACTATATATCAAAATATCGTCAAAAAAAACTAGTACGAATTTCCTCAAATAAGGCTTAAAAACCTCATTCATCATTCGTTGAAACGTGGAAGGTGCATTTGTCAAACCAAAAGGCATCACTACAAATTCGTAATGACCCTCATGTGTCTTGAATGCAGTTTTATAAATGTCTTCCTCCTTCATTCTGACTTGATGATAACCAGATCTTAAATCTAGTTTAGAATAAATACAACTACCATATAACTCATCCATTAGTTCTTCTATTAATGGAATTGGAAATTTGTCTTTAATAGTTACCTCATTTAAACGTCGGTAGTCGATGCATAATCTCCAGCTTTTGTCCTTCTTTTTTACCAGCACAACGGGTGAAGAAAATGGACTATAACTTTTGCGTATCACTCCTGATTTAAGCATCTCTTCTATCATGCCTTCCATTTCATCCTTTTGAAGAGCAGGATATCGGTATGGCCTTAAGCTAACGGTTCCTGCTCCTTCTTTGAGATTAATTCGATGATCATAATTGCGTGTAGGTGGAAGTGTTGTAGGTTCTCTGAATAATTCTTCAAACTCTATTAACAGTTTCTCCAATTTTTGTTCCTTGTCAGCCTCTGGTGAAGATATTATTACGGAATACAATTCTGATTCACACCCTTCTGATTCCCCAATACTCAGCATAGCCACATTAGCGCCCTTTCGGATAACCTTCCCTAATGTTCTGCCTTCTATCATGGAAACCAAATTGGATGTATCCCCGTGTAGCTTCCGCAGTTCACCATTAAATGAAAATTCCATTATCAGATTCTTGAAGTCCCACTGAATTCCACCAAGTGTCACCAACCATTCTATTCCGAGTATAATGTCATACTTGGGAATGGACAATACTCGTGCATCGACATTGAAATCTATTCCCTGAGCTGACCATTGTAATCCAAGACATTTGGTAGTACTTACCAATTGATGACCGCTTGCTACTGTGACCATTAGTTTAACCGCCGGAGACGTTACAAATTTTGTATTCCTGATCACTCGTGGGTTAATAAAATTATGCGTACTTCCCGAGTCTATCAGAATATATACGTTGTTTCGTCCTACCGTTCCTTGCACCTTCATGGTATCAAATGTATTTGATCCTTCAATTGTCATTGCAACGCCATCTTCTAATTCGTCCACGGTTTCAACCAATTTTTCTTCCTGATTCTCTTCCTCGAATAGTTCATTTATCATCGCAATAGCACCTGCCCTGCACCTATGACCATACTCCCATTTCTCTTCACAATAGAAGCACTGGTTGTTTTTCTTTTTCTCGTCATACGCTTTCTGATCTAAATTGACTTTTCTTGGAATAGTATTTGTTGGTCTATTGTACTGGCCTGTACTATTAGAACTGCTCGCAAGGTTTGTCGATGTTCTATTATACGGTCCATTATTATTTCCTCGATTCAGGAAAGACGCAGTCTTCGGAGTTGGCAGTAATGGACCTCCCTTGTTTGCTAAATAGCCTCGCCGCACTAACGAATCAAAAACAGCATCTTGTAATTTCTGATTAGTTCGTTCTTGAAGTTTAGCCATTCCCATCGCTTCAGTTAAGGACTGAGGTTTCTGTATCCTGATTGGATTGGCTATTTCTTCTTTGAGTCCATTTAAGTATCCCTTAATGGAGTACTCTTCAGTAAGATGTGGCAGTTTATATGTAATATCGAGATATTTCTTACCGAAATCCTTAACTGTTGTCGTCTGCTTCAAGTCCTTCCATTCGTCTAATGGATCATCCAATTCGCTTGGACCAAATTCCTTCAAAACTAACTGCTTCAGTTCGTTCCATGTCATAGCTCGCCCTGGAAGTCGGTGTTGTAAATATGAGCTGAACCAGCAACGCGCTCGACCGGTCAGATGAGCACATGCATAATCCATCTTTGATTCTTCTAATGTTCGGTCTATTTGAAAAAACATCTCGACTCCGTAAATCCAGTCATCCACCTCTTCGCCGTTAAACCTTGGAAAATCAATCTTTGACAGCCTAGTTGGAGGTTGATACCTTTCCTCGTTATGAACTTCCCGATGTCTGACATCTTCGCCTCGTCTGCGATCACGATGATTATCACCTCGGAGATTTTGACCTTCATCTGGTGGTACTTGATTATTCCCAGTTGTACTTAGCCGGTTGATTGCATCGCTCATTGAAGCCATCATAGCTTCCATCCTTTCGAATCGGGCCTCTTGAGCCAACAGTCGTTCGTCTTGCGCTTGATTGCGGCTGCGGATTTCATTCAACTCCCCGTCGATACGCGTTTCCACCATATTGCCAAGAACTTGCTCTGATACCAATGATATAGCTTAAGTAGATTTAACTGATAACCTAGCTATAAGTGAGAGATAACTTGATTTAAGTGAAGAATAGAATATAATGGAGGTGAGAATGAGATTCACAAATATTAGGTGAGTAAGAATTTAACGATAAGGAAGAAGAAGATAGGAGATAGAAAATATAGAGAGAAGAGTTAACCTTAGAAGTTTCTGTAAGAATGTCGGGGTACCCCTTGCAGATTATGATCTCCTCTTTATATACCCATCCTCTGCCATAATTAACTTCCCGCTAATTCCATATATTTTGCTAATACCTTATTAATACTTATTTATTTCCTTAGAAATAATTATTTATTAAGTATTCCATATTTGGCTAATTGCCTTATTTATAATTATTTATTTTGCATAATTAAAAATAAAACTGCTGACATGGGTTACGTCTACCCGTCAGCTTATTTTAGGGTTAGGAAACCTAACCCTAACAATCCCTTGTAACAAATCGCGCCTATATCTGTTGCGTACACAGGATGAACATGCTGCCATGGTATGTGTTATTCAACCAAAACTGAATGATGATACAAAATACATTTTATATGCCACTATCAAGTAGGCTAAAGTAGAAAATATGTGTAATAAAAAAAAGTAAAATGGAAGCTATATATTCTTCACATATTTTGTTACCATTGGCTATGGAATTACTGTCCCTTACCTAAATGAATGAAACATTATTTTATTTTATTTTATTTGATTCTAGGTCCACAATGAAAAGGATATAAATAAGATGCCATTTTCATTTAACTTTTTTGAGATAGTAACTGCTTGTTTATTTATAGACTGAATATCGTGTTATTTTTGTCTGAAATGTAAATACCTTTTATTTGTAAAAGATAATGCAAGCTGACTGTTCTGAACTACAATAATATTTGAAGTGCATTTTCAATGATAATAAAAACTCTAAGAAAAATAATTTGATCTGAACAGCTTTATATATAATGTCGGGTAACACTTAAATATCTAAGAAGTACAAAAATTCGTCCTTAAAGATGGTAAGCTCTGGTGGTGGTAGAAGAAATTAGTATGATCATTTTTCCTGTCTAGAATGAAGCAAATTTGATTAATGAATATTCATTTTTCCCTTATAATTGATTTGGTCTTACATTGATCTTTTGGTTTTGTAAACATATAATTTGTTCTTGATTTGTGTGAACTACCTATGGGTTTTAAAAAATGAGTAGTTTTATATAAAAAGGAAAAAGCTCTCCTTATTAAATGAAAGACTAGAGTTATATAGAGGCATAAAAGCACTCTTACAAATAACCCCCCAAACTATCCCAAAACTAACATTCCAACACTCCCCCTCAAGATGAGCCTACGAACGAAAGATATTCACAAGGCCCATCTTGTCACATAGTCTCGACAATTCTAACGAACTAAGCCCTTTAGTGAGACAGTCAGCCACTTGCTCTCTAGTAGTTACATATCCTAGTTTAAGTAGTCCGTTATTCAGTTTTTCCTTGATGAAAAATCTGTCAATCTCCACATGCTTGGTCCTGTCATGCTGCACAGGGTTATTAGCAATGCTAATAGCTGACTTATTGTCGCACCACACATTCATGTGTGCCTCTTGGTCCATTTTGAGCTCCACCAACAGAGCTCTCAACCATATCATCTCTACAACACCTAAAGCTATAGCCCTGTACTCTACCTCGGCTGTGGATCTCGCAACTATCGACTGTTTTTGCTCTTCCAGGAGACCAGATTGCCTCATACAAACATGCAATATCCAGACGTGGACTTCCTGTCATCGGCACAACTAGCCCAGTCTGAATCACAATATCCCTCAATACTCAAATGCCCATTCTTGCGAAAGATCAACCCCTTGTCTGGTGCACTCTTCAAGTATCTCAGGATCTGGTACACCGCATCCATGTGACCCTCCCTAGGGTCATGCATGTAGCGACTCACCACACTCACCGCAAAGGAGATGTCAGGACGAGTGTGGCTCAAATAAATCAAGCGACCAACTAACCTCTGGTACCTCTCCTTATGAACTGGCTCTCCTGCCTCAACACTTAGCTTAGACTTTTGATCGATCGGGGCCACCGTAGGTTTGCACCCAAGCATACCTGTCTCTGTAAGTAAATCCAGCACATACTTCCTTTGAGATAAGACAATCCCCTCTGCACCATGAGCTATCTCAATCCCAAGGAAATATTTGAGTTGCCCCAAGTCTTTCACTTCAAACTCCTTACTCAACCTCTTCTTCAATAATGCAATCTCACCCTCATCATTACCAGTGATAATCATGTCGTCCACATACACTGCCAGCATCGTAATGTGAACTTCATGTCGCCTGAAGAACACTGTATGATCTGCATTGGTCTGCCGGTACCCCATGCCTACCATAGCCCTCCTAAACCTGTCAAACCAGGCTCGAGGGGACTGCTTCAGCCCATAAAGAGATTTATTAAGTCTGCACACCTTACCCTCCGTTTGTTTCGTGCCAAAACCCTGTGGGACCTCCATGTATACCTCCTCCAACAACTCACCATGAAGAAAAGCATTCTTCACATCAAGTTGATGTAACCTCCAACTCTCATTCGCTGCTAAGGAAACAAGTGTCCGCACTGTACTCATCTTCGCCACGGGTGCAAAAGTCTCATCATAGTCAATACCGTACGTCTGACTGTACCCTTTTACCACCAACCGGGCCTTGTAACGCTCAACCCGACCCTCTGGACTTTGCTTCACAGTGAAAACCCACTTGCATCCAACCGCCTTCTTCCCTGGTGGTAATGGCACAAGCTTCCAGGTTTTGTTCTTTGCGAGAGCCTCAAGTTCCTCAAGCATGGCGGCTTTCCACTTTGGATCCTCCTTAGCAACCTGCCAACACTTAGGGATAGAGACAATGTCTAGAGATGCAATGAATGCTCCATGTGCAGGTGAGATGTGAGAGTAAGAAACAAATTGGGCAATATCATGTGGGAAACCGTATCGATCAGGGGGAACTCCCGCATTGAGGCGAGGAGTCCTCCTTACGAACATGTGAGTGGGAATGGAAGAGAGAGGAATCATATCACCTGTGTACTCCTCTTCAGCGAGTGGTGTCTCAGAAGTCGGGGTAGGCAGGGACAAGGGACTTGACACAAGCGGCACTGTAGGCATGGTATCCTCAATCTGCCTCCTTCGCCTCATGTATACTCGCAGCTCCCCTTGAGCTTGAGTACCACCGTTATCGGGGTCATCCCCGCCTCGTTCTGGCACCTCCTCACCTATCGGTGCACAAGAGACATCGCTCACGCCCACCATCCTCCTCTCACTACCACTGCTATTCTCCCCCTTTCGCCTCATACCTCCATTATCAAGCGAGTCTCCAAAGGGTGATGTATCCTGGGAAGAATAGTATGGCTCATGCTCTCGAAACGTGACATCCATACTAACAAAAAGCCTCCTCTCCACTGGGCTCCAACATGTGTAGCCTTTTTGAGTAGCCGAGTATCCCACAAAGATACATTTAACCGCTCGCGGATCAAGTTTTCTCACATTTGGTCTGTTGTTCTGCACAAAGCACATACAACCAAATACCTTCAAGGGGAGACTATCACTAATCTCACCTTTCAATAACTCAAGCGGGGACTTCCACTCCAACACACGTGAGGGCATCCTATTGATCAGTCTCGCTGCTGTCAGGACTGCCTGTCCCCACAAGTACTTTGGTACATTCATTGAGATCATCATACTTCTTGCTACCTCAAGGAGATGCCTGTTCTTTCTTTCTGCCACCCCATTCTGTTCTGGTGTGTACGGACACGTGGTCTGATACAGGATTCCCTGAGAGGATAAGTACTCTCTGAACTCATTGTTTGTGTACTCTGTCCCAT
Organism: Impatiens glandulifera; assembly: GCF_907164915.1. NCBI lineage: Eukaryota > Viridiplantae > Streptophyta > Magnoliopsida > Ericales > Balsaminaceae > Impatiens > Impatiens glandulifera. Next base: position 61,844,338 of record NC_061865.1, read on the forward strand.
TGTCAGACCTCAATACCTTCACTACTGCCCCGTATTGAGTCTGAACCCCTTTGTGAAAATTTTTAAAACAAGCAGACACATCATTCTTGTTTTTCATAAAATACAGCCAAGTAGTACGAGAAAAGCAATCAATGAAAGACACAAAATATCGAAAACCATTAACAGAAGTTGTGGAACAAGGCCCCACACATCAGAATGTATCAAATCAAAACTACAGGTGCTCCTACTACATGTACTGACATACGAACTCCTAGTGTGCTTGCCAAACTCACAAGCATCACAAACCAGTCTCTCTTTATTAGCTTTTTTCAACATAGCTGGATACAAACGACTTAATAGATTAAAAGAAGAATGACACATTCGCCTATGGTAGAGCAACAACAAGTCTTCCACACTACTCCTCACTCCTTTATATCTCTCCACCACAGATGCGAGGGCTGAGTCCATCTCTTTTCTCTCAAGAAACCACAAGCCATTACGCCATGTGCCAGTCCCAAGCCTCCTGCCCATTCCCTTCTCCTGGAAGATCACCTTGGGAATATCAAAAGTGACAACACATTTCAGTTGGAGGATAATAGCACTAATGGATAAGAGATTTACTGGAAAAGATGGAGCATGCAAAACATTGGACAAAGTCAAGGAGTCAGTACATCGCACAGTACCCTTACCCACTAGTACCTTTACCCACTGCGGGTTGGGCCGTACCATCGGCTGTTCGAATACTCTCAGGGATTTCTAGGTGAGTATAAGAAGAAAATTCTCCAACAGTACCCGTAACATGTCTGGAAGCACCAGAATCAATAATCCATGGTGAACCAACGGTAGATATAGAGGCAAGAGCATGGGTGTCACTAGTACCTGCAACTGAATGAGCATAAGTGGCAATGTTACCCGAGGTAGATGCATTCTCTGCCGCACCTCTTCCCTTTCTCCTAAAAAGTTGGGAGTAGGATCTCAAGAGCTCCTGATCCTCCGCAGAGAGCTCCTCCTCCTGCACACCATCTCCATTATCTTCACCTGCTACCATCAGGTTTGCCCGGTAGCCCCCTCTTCCACCTCCTCTACGGCCACGACCACGACCACGACCGCGCTCACTAGACTGACCACGTCCACTGGAGTTCCTCGTCTTTGGTGACTTGGTGCAAGCTGATATCAAGTGGTCTACCTCTCCACAATTGTAGCACTCCCGAGTCTCACCTCTAAACCTGGAACCACCTGAGTTGGAGACAGCTAGGGCTGACTTCACCCCTGGAAGTCCCCCTGCCCCGACCTGGAGCTCAATACGGGTCTCCTCCTGTATCATGGCCGAGACTGCCTCCTCAAGCGAGGGAATCTTCGGCTGAGCCAATAACATTGCAGTCCTCTGCTCAAAGGTTGGGGCCATACCTCTGAGAAACCCCATGGTCTTATCCTGCATGCAAGCCTCAGTCTTCCTGCACGCAGGATCAGTGCAACACAATGTCCTCGTGCAGTAGTCATGATCCAGCCACAAGCGCTCCAGCTCTATGGCATACTCCTGAACAGTCCTTTCCCCTTGTACACAAGCAGCGATCTCCCCTTGGACCTGGTAAACCCTCAGATTGTTCCCCACTCCATCATAAGTCTTCTTCAGCTTCTCCCAGACACACCGCACATCCTCCATACCATCAACATTGGCCGCAATCGGTGTAGTCATCGAGTTTAAGAGCCAGACATACACCAGCATGTGAATGGACCTCCAATCATCCCATGCTGGAGTACCTTCAACCGGCTTAGTAACCGCTCTAGTCAAGTACCCCTCTAATTTCCTCCCTACTAGTGTGTATCGCACTCGACGTGACCAGCGCAGATACGAAGCTGGACCATCGAGTTTCACATCAATCGGGGGAAGCTCCACCCTAGGTGCTGGTGCGGGTGCTGGTGTAGGTGCTGGGGTTGGTTTCGGTGCTGTGTCACTAGAGGCAAAGCTGAATGCTCGCATCAACATTGCGATCTCATCACCACTCAGTTTTTCCAAGGCCTCTTTCATCGCAAGGCCCATGTTCGAACCCTCACCTGTCATCGATCCGACTCTAATCTACACGAGATTGAGTCAAATCTTCCTTCTTCCCCAAAACCACGATCACACGATCTTTAACCCGTAAGATCTAAAACTCATTATCTCGAACTTCTTCCTCTTCCTTTTAACCCGTTCTTGATCTCAAAACATCAAGGAGACCAGATCCAAACCCTCACCGGCGGGTCAGTTCTGCCCCTAGCAAGGCGGCGGCGCCCCTGATGGGCGGAGGTCCTGATAGGGGCGGCGGAGGTCTGGTGAGGCCGGCGGCTGTTGCACAGTTTTTGGATACAAAACCCTAGATCTGAAACCTAGCTCTGATACCAAGTAGTTTTATATAAAAAGGAAAAAGCTCTCCTTATTAAATGAAAGACTAGAATTATATAGAGGCATAAAAGCACTCTTACAAATAACCCCCCAAACTATCACAAAACTAACATTCCAACAAAATGTGAAATCTATGTACACTTATACTGAATTATAGAGTTGATTATAAGCTATTACTGGTCAAGTTGCTTCAGACCCATGCATAATCAAAAGAATTCTTTGTCTTCTACATTTTCAAATTAATTTAAACACAGACCAGACGGTCTTTGAGCAAGTGGACAGATGATCTATCATGCAATATGTTTTCTGTTTATAGTGATTTTTTTTATGTTCTCACCGTCATCATATGTTTTGCTTGTATTTTGTTCCAGGCATGGGCCAAGCTCTGCAAATGCCTGGGTCAGGACTTTCTACCTTATATGAGTGTTGTAATGCCACCCCTGTTCCTATCTGCTCAACTTAAACCTGATGTTACTATTACATTAGCAGATTCTAATGATGAAATTGATGAATCTAATGACGAAAGGTTTGGAATTCTACCTTATAATTTTTTTTCAAAGGTTTAGTTTGATATTTGAATATGACTCAAAAGAGATCACATTGAATTCTCTATGCAACTCAAATCTAGGAGGTGCATGCTATAGAATAAGCAAGCATTGGTCGTCAGCAACAACAACAGTTGAAGAAGAATCCCCAGAAGAAGAGGCTAAAAACAACAACAATAACAAAAACTTTGTAGTCCCACTCTATCGTCTTGTTTACCTGGACAAGCTAGAGCTACCAGTTTTGATAATGGATTTGGTAGCTGCAGTGTTGAGTGGGTTAGTCATGCTAGTTTATGGAGCACTTCTATCCTACATGCTAGTTTGGGTAAAAACGCTCAAGTGATAATAAGTTGAAGGCAAGAGGGAACTTTATTCATGAGGCATAACTTGTCGAGGACAAACTAAAACACCGAGCACACGATGTTTTCCTAAGCTCTAGGGTTTCATCATCTTCTCCATTTTCAGAATTTCAACAATGGCTACTGCAGCAATCGTTCACCGCGTTTCCGATCTGACATCCTCCGGCGATACTTGGTCGGCGAAGACGGGAACTTCGAAACAGGGAGGGACTGAGACAGTACTACCAGCAACACATACTCGATCTTCAGCTTCAGGTTCGACAGAAGACTCACAATCTCAACCGTCTCGAAGCTCATAGAAATGATTTGAATTCCAAAGGTAAATCCATGTGTTTATCTTATTGATTGTGTTTATCTTATTGATTGTCTAGTATTGTACTTTCACTTGATACTTCAGATCTCCTGTTCGAAGTTGTTATGGTAGCCATTTATGGTGGAATTTTTTATCCACTGTCTAGTGAGGATGCTGAAGGAAGAGCTGCAACTTCTACAGGAGCCTGGATCGATCATATGTTGGTGAATTTGTCAAAGTCATAGGGAAATGTAAAGTCCTTGTGAAGGCAAGTCTCGACTTTCTATTAACTTCATTATATAGTTCTATTTCCACTTGATAGGATAAGTTTGATATATATCCACATTGATATCTCATCCTGGATTCCACTAGACATAAGGTTTTTTTTATCTGTTCTCTCTTTTGAAGCTACAATGTATTTAGGATTCTTCAGAAGTTGATCTTTTTTATTTGGATTGGATCTCTTGATTTGGAAGTATTGTTTGATTATAATTTATAGATTTTACCATTTTGCGGATGCTTATTTTTTATCAGTTTTAATTATTCTCAGCTTCAAATGCTGAAGGCTTTATACATTTCTAAGTTAGTTGCTTTGTTAATTGAAATTTTTTCATGCTCATGAAATTTTCTTCACTTTTCAAACAGGGGGTTCTACTATATGGACCACCTGGTACTGGGAAAACGCTATTGGCCAGAGCAGTAGCTCATCATACTGATTGTACGCTATTGGGGAGGGATCATGTATGGTCAAGTAACTTTTTGTCATGGCCAGGTTAGTAAATGTCCTCATGTGAAGGCCATATACATTTTTGCTCAGACTTGTTTGATGTAAAAACAATTTGGGGTCATATACATTTTTGCTCAGACTTGTTTGATGTAAAAACAATTTGGGGGAAAAGCTGTTACTTGGGATAATTTGGTTAATTGACTAAAATATCATTTGTTTTTAGGTGAGTTTATTAAAACTCCCTAAACAATTTGTAGGGAGTTTCAGTTGCTGTTAGTCTTCTAGGTGAGTTTATTAGTCATGTTTTCAGCACATTGATTTCTGATTGTGGAAAATGATAGTATTCTTATTGTGGAAAATAAGAGTGGTTGCTAGAGGATCATTTGTAACCTTTCTTTTTCATAAAGTTGAACTCAATATAGTTTCACTGTGAGAATGAACGTATTTTGGACCCACTAAATGGTACATATGAATAATACCTTTTTTCTTTCTATTTTAATAGTTGCATAAGAAAGCTCCTATTCTTTGTTGACCATGTTTTGTGATTTTATCTATAATCTCTTAGGTTGTACTAGGATTCTTTCTATGTTGTATGTATTTGCTATTTCATTGATTGTCATTTCTATTGTTCATTCTCTAATCGTTTTACTTACATATTTTTGCAGTTGAAAAAATTAAAGCATTCTTGTAGTGTATGTAAGAGGATTCGGCATGATTTGAAGCGAAAGTGAACGAGATCAAGGCAACAGTTAAGTTCCAATTGAAAAAGGTTATGTGCATGGGTGTTGCTGTTGGGAACCTAAGCATGAAAGAGAAGCAGTTGTTCCAAAATGTGCAAATGAGCTAACTTTCTCGTTTCACTGTTGAAGAAGAATTGGCAAAATGTGAGAGCTCAATCTCTTGTGCATTTTTTTCCATTTCTTTTGATTTCCAGCAGAAACTCCACAACCTTGACAATCATCAGCAGAAAAGGTGATATCTTACGAGCATTTGGAATGATTTCAGTCTGCACCAAATGTCTTCTTAAAAATATGGCCTAATTTGGTGTTTGCTTCTCTTCTACAGCTTATACTACATCATCAAATGCATTGACCCTTGTACAACAGAGATCTCCTATTAAAAAGATAGAAATTTAAAAGATTTATTATTGATATTATTTTTCTGCGGACTCTGTATGAGCTTGCTCAATAGACCATTTGCTTGAATTTGACCAATGCCCCAGAAATGTACTATTTGATTACTTCAAACAAGGAGTGTGCCTCAGAGCCTGTTTTGGTACAAGTTTTTGTTAACTAGATCAAAATACATAAAATCTACATTTGACGATAACCTCTAACTGATGTAAGATTTTTTTGGATCCAAATCTAGACATTTGCCTCAATCACACTTCTCATACCAAATGGAAAATAAAAATCACTTTCAATTTTTTTGGGGTATTTTTTTCCATGTGATAGTGATTTCAAAATCTCAGTGTCCAATTAGGCTAGCAGAAAAGTGCTCTTACATTTGTTTAATTTGGAAATACTTGAGGGTAAAGAATAGGTGATAATTTCTGTACGAGTTCTTGTGGTCATATTAGATTGTGCCCAATTAATGATGTATAGGCACAGTTACAAAAGAAAACAAAAAGTGAGTTGGTCTAACATACAAAAGTGAATACACTTTGGTTTGATGGCTTACACTTACACAACATTACCTCCATAGTAAGAAAGGTCGTTTCCAATATAATATTGCTTAAAACTGTAACTAACAAACTTATTGGTATGTTGAGGCATTTTGTGTTGAATTTGATTATCTGCCCAATTGTTCTTTAAAACTAAAATCAAATGGGCTTATGTTTAATCAGGGCGTGATGGTAGAATTTTCAAAGAATCTGGCTGATTTTGCTGTTGCTACTAGAAAGAAACACGTGGTAGTGCTCTCTAGTTTAGATTTTGTGAGGTGGCAAAACCTTGACATGTCAAGGTAATAATTAGTCTAGTTATGTGTATTGCAGACCAAATTTTTGTAAAAGTAAAAACTGCTTATATAATGTTACATTTGCACTTTTTACTTCGCTTCCTTTTACACATCTTTAAGTTTTTGATTGATTATTTTCTTCATTTCCCCTTTTGCAGTCTAATTCACTTGTACAGCATAGCTATGAGACCAGTTTGTTGTGTTGCTAGAAATAATGATCATATGACCAGTAGAATCACAGGAGAATTTTTGCATAAGAATGTTATTTATTCACCAAGATGGAGCTTCAGATGGGTAAGTTGGATCATCATTGGTATGTTTAGATGTCATGCAGTAGCAAGAAAGTTCTCTAAGAAATAGAGTGAAGCTTCACATTCTTCTGTTTTTATCTTTAGCTTCCAAGGAACTAGATGCATTTACATTTCTTGCTGCAATTGGGACGACAATGTCCATGAGAATATGTATTGCTGCAGATGCAGCAGCAGGTCTGCTATTTCGCATACTTTCACAGCCTGTTTTGTTTTTTCCTCCACTGAGGCAAGTTGAAGGATTTGAAGTTCATTATAAATATTTGGATAGCTATGCATCATCTTCTGTTCACAAATGGTTCCCTTCCTTTACATTACATTTTCCTTTTTTAGTTGAATGCTATTTTTTTGCTTTGAACATCTTTTGTTCATTATTGTTTCATCTTTGTTGATCTTTGTTGAATGATCCTTGCAACTTCAAAATTGACACAGATAGAAGCACCTGAATCAAAAAAGCAACCTTGAAGCATATAATCAAAAGTAACTGCCCAACGGATTTCTTTCTGTTCGGCCTGAATTTTGACTTAGTTTAGTTCAGCCTCCCTGTTTTTTTTTTTTTATGTAACACTAACTTTTATCCCACTTGACCCATAGGAAAAGTTAGTGTTGAGGCAGGAGAGCCAGTTGATAAGGAGAGGTACCAGAGGTTAGTTGGTCGCTTGATTTATTTGAGCCACACTCGTCCTGACATCTCCTTTGCGGTGAGTGTGGTGAGTCGCTACATGCATGACCCTAGGGAGGGTCACATGGATGCGGTGTACCAGATCCTGAGATACTTGAAGAGTGCACCAGGCAAGGGGTTGATCTTTCGCAAGAATGGGCATTTGAGTATTGAGGGATATTGTGATTCAGACTGGGCTAGTTGTGCCGATGACAGGAAGTCCACGTCTGGATATTGCATGTTTGTATGAGGCAATCTGGTCTCCTGGAAGAGCAAGAAACAGTCGATAGTTGCGAGATCCACAGCCGAGGTAGAGTACAGGGCTATAGCTTTAGGTGTTGCAGAGATGATATGGTTGAGAGCTCTGTTGGTGGAGCTCAAAATGGACCAAGAGGCACACATGAAGCTGTGGTGCGACAATAAGTGAGCTATTAGCATTGCTAATAACCCTGTGCAGCATGACAGGACCAAGCATGTGGAGATTGACAGATTTTTCATCAAGGAAAAACTGAATAGCGGACTACTTAAACTAGGATATGTAACTACTAGAGAGCAAGTGGTTGACTGTCTCACTAAAGGGCTTAGTTCGTTAGAATTGTCGAGACTATGTGACAAGATGGGCCTTGTGAATATCTTTCGTTCGTAGGCTCATCTTGAGGGGGAGTGTTGGAATGTTAGTTTTGGGATAGTTTGGGAGGTTATTTGTAAGAGTGCTTTTATGCCTCTATATAACTCTAGTCTTTCATTTAATAAGGAGAGCTTTTTCCTTTTTATATAAAACTACTCATTTTTTAAAACCCATAGGTAGTTCACACAAATCAAGAACAAATTATATGTTTACAAAACCAACAGATCAATGTAAGACCAAATTAATTATAAGGGAAAAATGAATATTCATTAATCAAATTTGCTTCATTCTAGACAGGAAAAATGATCATACTAATTTCTTCTACCACCACCAGAGCTTACCATCTTTAAGGACGAATTTTTGTACTTCTTAGATATTTAAGTGTTACCCGACATTATATATAAAGCTGTTCAGATCAAATTATTTTTCTTAGAGTTTTTATTATCATTGAAAATGCACTTCAAATATTATTGTAGTTCAGAACAGTCAGCTTGCATTATCTTTTACAAATAAAAGGTATTTACATTTCAGACAAAAATAACACGATATTCAGTCTATAAATAAACAAGCAGTTACTATCTCAAAAAAGTTAAATGAAAATGGCATCTTATTTATATCCTTTTCATTGTGGACCTAGAATCAAATAAAATAAAATAAAATAATGTTTCATTCATTTAGGTAAGGGACAGTAATTCCATAGCCAATGGTAACAAAATATGTGAAGAATATATAGCTTCCATTTTACTTTTTTTTATTACACATATTTTCTACTTTAGCCTACTTGATAGTGGCATATAAAATGTATTTTGTATCATCATTCAGTTTTGGTTGAATAACACATACCATGGCAGCATGTTCATCCTGTGTACGCAACAGATATAGGCGCGATTCTTCCTTGATTTCTTCTAACTTCTGTTCACACTTTCTTTCTACTTCCTGAATGGCTTTTTTGGCCTGAAATTCAATCATGTGGAATATACAGCTCAGCTAAAAGCATATGATAATTATGACATGGATTTAATATAGGCAGCTGAATTATATTACAAACCTTTACTTTCTAATGTTAACTTTCTGCAACTCTGCAGCCTCAAACTTCACCCTAATATCATTTATGGCCTGATGCAAACTTTTACAGTGTTGGTCAAAGAAGAAAATTTACTAGCTTTTAAGTATTATATGAATTAACTCACCTGATCATTTTTTTGAGATAATTCTTTCAAATGCCTTGATACCTCAAACCGTTTGTTCTTAAACACCAGGTCATATTGTTTCTTCGCTTCAGAAAGTTTACTTTAAGTGTCAACTAATGAAGCCAATCTGCAATAATGTATGGTGTCATACAACTAAGGACAATAAACTGAGAATGTGACAAAGCAAATTATTTTGAGAACCTCTTCTTTTATATCTTCTAGCTCTTTTAGATTATTGATAATATTTACCTGCACCGCATTAAGAGGGACATCACCAGAAGAAACTGCTGCAACACCATTAATTACAAGTGCAGCAGCATTGAAACTGGATGAATATCTGAATCTTTGCAAAAAACAGAACGTCCCCATCTAAGAACCTGTACAACAAGGAAGGAGATGGCATTCGATGAACAAATTCCAAATTATACTTTCCTCACAATTTTAGCAAACAATGCAACAAATTCTCTCTTTTGAAACAAGGTAAACAAGATTGCGCAAGAAAATCCTAAAAGCAAAAAACCAATTGAGAGATCAAGTCATATTAATAAGCAAAGATAGTCTATATTCCAACCAAATAAGACAACAGCATGTACTACTGACTAATCTTCACAACAGAAGCAAAGTTATCATCCAATATTACTATATCTGGACTATCTTTTGCGACTTTAGTTCCTTGGATGCCCTTTCAGAGATCAATATCAACCTAAAACAAGGACAACATATCACCTTTAAATTCCAAAGTTAAAAAGAAAGGTAGCAAACAATTTCAACTGAATAGAGAAAAATAAAAATATCCAACAACTGTAAAAGATGCAAAATAATAATAGCTGATTGATTAAAGATTCAGTCAGGTCAACTGAATATAGAGGAAAAAAGTCTACTGTGTAAAAAAAATCACATTTGAAATGTATTCTGTATAGAGAAAAACATAACTGCATACAAAGGAAATTCATATTTTCATTGGTTTCACATAAGGAAGAAAAAAAGCAATTGAAGATGACAATTTTAAGAGCACAATGCCTAAGGAAAACAGAGAATACTAAGCCATGAGCGGTGAAGCAGAGACAAAAAAAAAAACGTAGAGATGAAGGATTCTTCAAGAAATCAAATCTAGAGTAACTGATAACAAATTAAAATTGACCTAGAATGATCTGAATTAACTTATGCCTTCATCTTCTCCAATAGTCTATATTGTAAACCATTAACAAATTAATACCTCATCCGAACGAGAATTCGGAACAAGATCAAATTGGGGAAAATTAATGAAATGACCTAATCGTTGACAGCAATTCCTGGAACCGGTCTCGGTCGCTCGAATTCGTCAAGCACTGGATGAAATTAACCAGAGACATGAGGGCTGCAAGCTTCACATCCGAATGCGGGGACGAGAGAGTTTGGATCATTCTGCTAGCAGAGGTTGAGATTTAACCTCGGCCTCGGATCGTTGCTCGTTGAACATTGACATGAGATGAGTGACTCGAAGGGCGCCGGATCCAGTACGAGGACGGCTGCAAGTTGCGCCTGCTGGATTTGAGTCGCTTGAGAATCATAGGAGGAGAATTAGGGTTTAAAGTAGAGGATGAGATAACAAGGAGAATTAGGAGAATTCGGTCTGTTCCCTCTCTCTAGTTGAAATTGGAGGCGAAGCATGGTTTGTGAATTGTGAATGGAATAGGGACGAAGGTTACGTCTTGGATTTTGGAAAAGTAATAATTGGGATTCTAATTACTTTAATATGTTTTTTTTTAAATAACTCTACTACCCTAAGTATACATATTATAATTATTAAGTATATATTATTGTTATATATACACACGTATAATAAAAAATAAACAAATTTGATTATAGAAGAAGATTGTTATATTCATGTTTAAGGAAACAACGTTGTCTTTTTAATTCTTTGTTAATTTTACTAAAAAAAAAGTTGTCTTTAATATTAATTAACATATACATCAGGTCTTAATCGTAATTCTCAACTGGTGGAGTTTTCAATATTCAATTTTGTATTAAAGAAAACTGTATCTATGACAAGTTGTCTACGTATCCTTTGGATCCGAACGTAGTTCTCAACTTGTGGAGTTTTCAGTATTTGATTTTATGTTCAAATTTTGGATTAAAGATTTATTTAGGACCGCACTCATAACAAGTTGCTTACATTCTCATAAAATGAGAAATCGGGTCCGAACGTAGTTCTCAACTTGTGGAGTTTTCTGTATTTTGTGTTGAATTTTTAGATTAAAGATTTATTCAGGACCGCATTCATGGCAGACTGCCTACGTATTCTCATAAAAGGAGAAATCAAGTCTGAACGTAGTTCTCAATTTGTGAGGTTTTCAGTATTTAATTTTGTGTTGAATTTTTGGATTGAAGATTTATTTATAACCGCACCCATGACAGGCTGTCTCCGTATATACCAATTGATATCACATTTAGGGCTAAATAAATGAAAACCTTATTTTTCAAATTTATTAAACTCATTTTTTGGGTTCACATCCTCAATATATTCAACTTATTTTCTGTTTTCTCATTCTTAATATTTTTAAAAATTGTTTTACATGTTTTAATTTATTTCACTTAATTAACATTTTTTATAAGTTTGACTCGATTAAGATGTACTTGACCCGTTTAATATATTTTCGACTCGTTTAATATGTGTTAATCCATTTAACATGGTTTGACCCGATTCATATATATTTGATCCGTTTAATACATTTTTGACTGATTTAACACGCTTTAACATGTTTAATATGTTATTAACTCGTTTAATATATTTTGACATATTTAATATGTTTTGAATCCATTCACACATTTATTCAACTTGATTAATTCGTTTTTTATTACATATGAAAAGTATATCTAAATAAAACATTAAAATAAATTAAAAGTATAAAAATTTTAAAAATATATTTTTATTTTTATTTTTTAAAATTATAATCATATTAGTATTAGTATAAATAATTAGTTTATTTTATTTTAACAATGTTTACAATTTTATTATAATTTAAGATGATTCATATAATTTTTTAAACTATAAAATATCATTTAAAATAGATTATAAAATAATACATTTATACAATGAATCAAAATAAAATTTTAAAATGTTTTTAAGCATAAAGTATAAAATTCTTTTGAAGTTGGGATAAATTAAAATAAGTTAACCCATATATAGTCACAATTAACTTTGTCATAATTGATTCTCATTCATTCGTTGAGGAAACTTAGGTTAAGAAGGCATCACATGGAAACAAACAAATATTTATATCACATATTCACATTTAAGAGCATCATTGAATGAGAATGATTGAGATAATAATTCAAAATTTCAATTAACAACAATAGAATCATGTTTATTGTTTATAATCTTTCTATACGAGCATCTACACATTATTATTAGAATGATTTGTTTATATCAAATGAATACGTTATACGACGATAAAACCGATCCAAAATTGAGATTTTAGGCTCTATCATATAATAATAACTTTTGATACATGAATGATGTTTTTTCGGCCACCATTTATACTTTTTTGTTTGTTTTTTTATATATAAATATATACTTTAATTATTTTAGAATAAAATTGATCTGAAATAAAGAAATGTATCTGGTTAATTTTTGGGAAGAAATGTGAGATTTTTTAGAATAAAATTATTTATACAATAATAATGATTGAGAATTTGATATTTACCACCTTGGTAGGTTGAATAATATGTCATATGTTCACATAAATTAATTTTCTCAAAATAGTTGGTCTTATAAAATAAGTTGATTTAAATTATTAATGAGCTTGTTTGATATAATTATTCAGATTTAATTGAACAAATAACTCATAATCTCATAAAATAATAAAATCATTTCTTAACAACGAACTCCTAATCTCATAAAATAATAAAATCATTTCTTAACAACGACAACATTATTTTGGCTTAGGTAACATGCCCATGTTATTCAACCTACCAATTATAAACTAAATTATAATCCATTGTATTCATAACATTTCCTTTATAATCTAGCAACGTGGGAATTCTTCCTTTCAATTACTTTTCTCCATCTTCTTTCGTAACAAATTTTAATTCTTTTGTTTTGTTTTGTTTTACAGGGAATATCAAATCTGATTGTTCATCTCGGAAGACCGAGAAGATGATGAAGAGATCTACGAGAATATTGAAGTACCAAAGTTTGTTGTGTTCACCAAGCCCGAACAGCACCTTAACTGAATCGACGATCGCTATTGGTTCTGCCTTCGAGTAGGTATGTTTCATCATCGAATCACTTGGATCTAAAATCCTTAAGCCTTCATTTCATCTGATTTTGTTTCATAGTGATACATAAACCCTAAACTCTTTGCCTCATGAGCCAAACAATCACTCGAGAAATAGAAAGAAATATACTATAAGAATGAAGTTTTTTGAGATTGTTTCATGATTCAACTCTTCTTCATGTTTTTGGTCACATCCTGGGATTCAACAATCAAACGAAAAACGGAGTTAATTGTTGAGTTCTTCATTCAAACTTAATGAAGATAGATTTGATCCATAGTAACATGTCAATGTATAAGAACTGCATATATAAGATAGATTAGTTCGACCTGCAGTTAACCTCGTAGATCACTTGACTGTTCTGTTTCTAACAGTGTCTTCTGAAATTCTTACTTCTTTCTGCTTCTTTTCTAATTCTAATACATTGGAGGTTACTGGTTTAAGACTTTCGTTTATGTTCTGTTACTGATCCATTGCAAGTTTGATCTGAATAGGTATAAATTTTTTGGTTATAGTTACTGCAGGTTTCTGTTTTTCTTGAACTGAAATCCCCAAAAAAAATTCTGGTTAGACGTTGTTGAAGTTTCATAGTAGTTGTTGTGTAACTGATTGTTTCACCCTACCCTGGCTGTAGAATTTCTCAATTCTTTCAACTTCTTAGGGGTTTACTCGTTTGAGAGTAAGCTCTTCCAATGCTCGCGTCCGTCCATTAAAAATCGGACAAGAGGAATCTCTAAAGGCCAACCCGCAGATCTGGAGAATCAATATGTTCCACAAAACAAGGAAGGATACGGTCTCTCATAGATCCCTTATGAATACTGGAAAAAATGGACATGAAGGCTTGGATGCAGATTCACTTGATACTTGTAAAAAAGATTGTTGAAATCTAAGCTAAAAACTTCTTAAGAATGATATATGCATGTACTAGAAATCTAGGAAAAGATAGTCGGGTGAGTCCGAAAGTGTAGTAGGACATTGCCTGAAAGAGTTGAGGAATGTCAAAATCTTATTTTTCAAAATTTATGCATCTTCTATTATTATTATTATTATATATTTAATTATAATCCATTATATACATAACATTTTCTTTCTTCTCTAGCAATATGGGAATACACTTATTACATAAAAAAAATAGGCTGAATACAGAGGAAAGGGTTTAAGATTTGGCTGTAATAGAACCTAAAGACAGATTTACAAAGAAAAGGGCCTCTGAAATAAGGATTTCCTCATTTCATAGAGATCCAATAATATAACAAAATATGAAGGGTTGATCTCCTGCAAAGAAGATACTTTAGTTCTCCTGCAGAAGGTTGATCTCTGTAGTGATTTCTGCACAAACTGAACGAAGAAGTAGAACATGAACAACAATAAGAACATCAGATCAATAAAAAGTCTAGAACATCTGATTACTATCTCATATCAAAGTCATAGACTCAAAAGAGAATAATAATAAGTAGAAACGCGAACCTTAGAAGCCTCGCGACTAAATGTAAAGCGACATTTTCAATACGTATATGGACAAATGACATATTACATCAAAATCCGACGTTTGATGCCGCCATCAGTCATCACCAAAGTCAAATTCTCTTATAAGAGTTGAACTGGCTTATAAATCACAAGATATATATATATATATATATATATATATATATATATATATATATATATAACCTGATTGAAAAACACCAATGAAGCAGAGATCTAAAAAAAAGACCACGCAAGGAGATCTCTATCAATGAGGTTGTTGGCAATTGATGCTACTGTTTTACTGTGTATATCAATGAGGTTGTAAAGTGATGAAGCCCTCGCACGGATTTCATTATTCCACTTGCACCGCATCAAGGTAGAGAAAGCACGCATGCAAGCTTTTGATTGGCTGAAGAGTTCGGAGATATGATCCGCAACCATAGATTTAGTTAAACTTCAAACTTAATAACAATAACCAAACTCAAATTTTACTCTTCATTTAGAAAATACTTTATTTAATTGTTTTAAAACTATATAATTAAAGTCTATAATACAATATTTATATGTATATGTACTACATGCTTACATATATATATATATACATATCCATACATTTACATATACACTGCTGTTTGAATATTTGTGGAGAAGATTATATGAAATTAAAATATATTATTTCTAGTCATTTTGGTTTTTTTTTATGTGCTTGTATAATTTGATTTAATTTTGTTTTGTTTTCAAGTGAACATTTGTGTGGTTAGTTATTTTGAAGGGCAAATGTGGGTTTTTGAAAAAGTTAAAACTTAAAACTTGTCATTATTAAATAATAATGTGATGACAGTTTAATGCTTTAAATAGGATGAATGGAATGATTCCTTAATTTATTTTGATACTAGTTTCTTAACTTGTTCTCATAAGTTTGTTATATTATGAAAAGGCATCTCCCATACAAACTGTACTAACATTAATTGTGGGCCTCCATATGAAGATATCTTATCACTCACCGGACTTGCACGTTGTTACTCTAAATTCAGTGGGGAATTACGTATGCCAGAAGCCTATCAGATAACACAGGAAAGGAGTTGGGGCAATTTGAGATGACGCACCAGTATTTGATCTACATAATCAAGTCGATCAGGATGCACATGCAAAGTGAATGTTAGAAGAGATGAGTATAAATCCACAACTCCAGCATCGGGCATGTCAACCTGTGCTTCAATCACCTATATTAAAACAACATTTTCAGTTAACAGAAAGAGTTGGATGAATGTCATAATCGCCCAAAAGAACTGACTGAATCAGAACCTCTAGTTTCAAAGAGAGGTAAACAGGTTATTATGTTTACTACGAGGAAACTGAAGTTGAGCAATGGTAATTCAAAAAATTCATGAGGGACTCTGGTTATTCCAATCAGTCTATAATATGGATATTTTATAGAAAGGGATTAGGGATAACCTGCATCTACTACCACTAACAAATGAAATTTGCAAAGCTTTCTACTAGCCATCGTAGTCAGAAGAAATAAAGGAAGAAACAGATAATACAAGCCAAGAAAATGACAAGATCTAAAACCAGATATTACAAACAACATATCATTCTCAACATAATTTGCATCTGAGCTGAAAGCATTCCAGTTTCCACCCTAAAACTTTGGATTTACAGAAGAAAAGAAACTGAAAAACATATTTATGCAACCCACAAGATGTATCAGTTCGAAAGACCAAGATCTTATATGCTAATAGAGCATATAAGATACAGGAAAAATAAGCAATAGAGCATTCGGTAATCGGATTTAAGTAGATGTAACCTGGCGAGGGTGTGGCAGTCGCAGAACTCATTGGAGTCGACTATCTGTCGTGACCCGTTTGATCACGATTTTGAACAGCTTTCTTGGGTAAGTGAATGTAATATCTTATATCCAGAATTGTGTAAGATGAGAATGGGTTGAAGAGAATAAGACAGAAAGTAAAGAAGATCTTGATAATAAAGATGAAGAAAGAAGACGTTATATTAGAAGAGATGAAAAGTATAATGTTCAAAGTCATATCTTTACAGCCATTCTATCCTTTATTTATACTAATATATTTTGATTATTATTACAGGAATTATTATTATTAAAAGCCCAGCTTCTTTAAAAGCCCATTTATCTTTTGGCCTTTTAAGTAAGATTAATTCTAAATGACCGTTTCTGTTTCTGAACAGGTGTCATTTACAGCTTCTAAATCGTTGATTCCCTTGTTATTCTCCAAGATCTGAAGAGCTGCTGGACGGTCACGACATTCCCCTTCTCTTAAAGATCCCCTTGTAGAACGGGGCTTACTTGCAGGAAATCGTGCACAAAAGTCTGGAAATTGAGATCTGAAGAACGTCCAATCTTCCCATGTCGAATCTTCTATAGGGGTATGTGTCCAGTGAACTAGGGCTTGAGCAACACTATGGCCTCTGCGTCTAATCATCCTCCTTTCTAATATATCTTCTGGTTGTAGTTTAATTTCTCCATCTTCTCCAACTAACGGCAATGTTGTTTGTACAGCTTCAAGTGGTCCAATCTTAGCTCGAAGAAGGGAGACATGGAACACCAGATGAATCCTGCAATTTTCAGGTAATTTTAACTTGTAAGCTACTTGCCCTATTTTTTCCAAAACAAGAAAAGGTCCAAAAAACTTAGCAGATAGTTTGATGTTTCTTCGTGTAGCTGCTGTTGTTTGTCGGTATGGCTGGAGTTTTAGGAAAACCCAATCTCCCACTATAAATTGTCGATCTTGTCGATTCCGATCAGCATACTGCTTCATCCGGTTTTGGGCAATGGTTAGATTGTCCTTCATTATCTGGCATATTCGAGTTCTTTCGAGCATGAAGTCTTCTACTGCTCCTACTGAAGTTTTGGTCATTGTTCCCAATGGCAGTGGAAGTGGAGCTAATCCGTACAAAGCCTGGTATGGTGTTAGTTTTAATGACGTGTGGAAAGTGGTATTATACCACCACTCTGCTAAAGCCACCCATTTGCTCCATTGTTTTGGTTTGTAGCCGCTCATACACCTCAGGTAAGATTCTAAACATTGATTTACACGTTCAGTTTGTCCATCGGTTTCTGGATGATATGCTGTACTTAATAAAGATTTGATGCCAATAACCTTTAACAAATCCTGCCAAAAAAGACTGATAAATATAGGATCTCTATCTGTCACAATAGTTTGTGGTAGCCCATGTAACCTATAAATGTTTTCAACAAATAAATTTGCAATTTGTGTTGCAGTATAAGGATGTTTTAGTTTGATAAAATGAGCATATTTTGTAAATCGATCTACCACAACTAACAATGTTGTAAAACCGTCTGATATTGGGAGTCCTTCAATAAAGTCCATGGATATGTGTAACCACGGTGTGTCTGGAATTGGTAATGGTTGTAATAGTCCTGCTTTCTTAGAACTTTCCTTTTTGAAACGTTGACAAATATCACAATTTTTAATTAGCTCTTGCACTTCTCGTTTAAGTCCTGACCAGAAAAAGTTTCCTTTTACCCTTTGATATGTAGCCTGTATGCCTGAGTGACCTCCTAAACTTGTGTTATGCAGAACATTTAGAATTTCTTCTCTTAGATTTCCTTTACTGCCCACACATATTCTGTTTTTATACTTGATGATATTGCCTTCATTTTTGTATAATGGACATTGATCAGGTTGTGAAGCCAATAAAACTATGATTCTCTGTATTTCTTGGTCATCTTTGTAGGAATCCTCCACCTCTTTCTGCCAAGTTGACGTAACAGTGGATAACATAGATAATGAAGCCGATTCTCGTCTCGATAGGGCATCTGCAGCCAGGTTGGTTTTTCCCTGTTTATACATTATTGTGTAATTAAACCCAAGTAGTTTAGATAACCATCTTTGCTGTAAAACTGTAGTGATTTTTTGTTCCATTAGAAATTTCAAACTTTGATGATCCGTTCTAATAATAAAGTGTCGCCCATATAAGTAATGTCTCCACTTTGTAACTGCCATCAATACCGCTAGTAGTTCCTTTTCATAAGTAGAGAACCCTAAATGAGCCTTAGATAGGGCTTTGCTTAAATATGCAATAGGTCGCCCCTTCTGCATTAGAACTGCCCCAATTCCATAGTAACACGCATCTGTTTCAACTTCTAAATCAATGTTGAAATCGGGTAATGCTAATACAGGAGTAGTAACGAGTGAATTTTTCAAATCTGTAAATGCCTTTTCTGCATCCTCTGACCATTTAAACATCCCCATCCTTTCTTGATATTCTTGCTCATTGTTTCTCCGCTCATCAGTTTAAAAGTACTTTTTTCTTTAGTCCCGTATAAACGTATTTTTGATCCGTTGAGTCTGGCTTTTATACATCTTTCCGAATAATTCAGACTTACTGGTCCAAACTTTGTCATCCAGTCGACTCCTAAAATCATATCACAACCTCCGAGCTTGATTGTCCTTACGTTAAATACGAACTCATATTCTTGCATTCGCCATTTAAGATTTGGTAGAATGTGTCGGCTGTACAGAACTCCCCCCCCTGCAATTGTTACCGTTAGTGGATTATCTTCTATAAGTTCACATCCCAATTGTCGAGCGGTCCCTTCATCAATAAAGGACAGAGTACTGCCACTGTCGATTAGTATTGTTACTTTTCTCTTCTTGATTTGTCCCACGATCTTTAGAGTAGAGTTACTTGCAGTACCGTTTATGGTTTGAACAGACAGTTCTCCTCCATCCCCCATTGTATCATCATCTGCTACTTCTTCCAATCTTAGTTTTTCTTCCAACTCATCATCTAATTCAATCATGAACAATTGTCGATTTGCACATATATGACCTTTAGTATATTTTTCATCACATTTAAAACAAAGCCCTTTCTGTTTCTTTTCTTGTATCGATGCCCAGTTTACAGATCGAGCATGTTGTTCTGAACTTGAGGTTATTCCCTTATCCTTAGTGGTATTCGTCCATGCTGGTTTTGGATGATTCGTCTTTATGGTATCTCCCACAGTTCTACTTGGCTGTTTAACAATCTTTGGTAATGGAGCTAAGAATTCATCTTTAGCATTTGCTAGTCGAATTGCTTTGTCTAATGTTTCAGGTTCCAACAGTTTCAATGCCTCTTTTAATTCATCACGCAAACCACCCAAGAAACTTTGAATATAATATCCTTCACTTTGAGGAACATTCTTGGAAATGACCAATGATCGTAACTCTCTCCACTGGTCAATGTAATCAGTTAGTGTCCCGGTTTGTCTTAGTTGATGAAATTCAATTATAACATTTTGGTGGCCCACTTCTTGAAATGCTAGCAGAACTTCATTAGTAAATTCATCCCACGATTGAATCGTATGATCTACTAAGTAATCTGTGATCCAAATATCAGCTCGTCCCGTAAAAAAATATATAGCATAATTCACTTTTTCGTAATCCTCCATCATGAAATTTCCGAAGAATTGGTTTGCCCTTCGTACCCAACCCCTTGGATTTGTTCCATCAAACTTATCAAGATCGATTCTTGGATTTCTTAATGATAAATTTCCTATTGATTGTAACCCCATCCCTTTTGTTGTATGTGGATCGTATGTTGTTTTAACATAATTATTGTCTGACAGGTTTCCATTCGGTCGTCGGAAGATGCCGTCTCCTAGAGGTGTGTCTTTCCTTCTTGGGTTTGAAGAATTGGTCCCTTTTGCTCTTTCATCCGGTTGATTGGTAGATTTTGGTATTGATTCACAATTTGCTTTTAAATTCTCCAAAAACTGTGATTGCATTGTTTCTAGTCGTCTAGTCGCATCTTGTTGTTGTCTTGCGATTTCTTGTTGGTGTCTTGCGGATTCTTGTTGCATGAACTCAAACTGTTTCGCGTTCTCTTGTTGTAGTAAAGTGAATTGAGAGATAATCTTTGATTCTGTTGTTCTTTGCTGTTCTTGAATTACTTGATGTATCTCTTCGACTTTGCTTGTGAGGGTTGCCTCTATATTGTTAATTCGCTCGCCTAATCTTTGAAAATTTTCTTCTGTAGCTTGTGATCTCGTCATATTAACAGCGGAAGTGTTACCGAGGATAGATGGCTCTGATACCAATTGTCGTGACCCGTTTGGTCACGATTTTGAACAGCTTTCTTGGGTAAGTGAATGTAATATCTTATATCCAGAATTGTGTAAGATGAGAATGGGTTGAAGAGAATAAGACAGAAAGTAAAGAAGATCTTGATAATAAAGATGAAGAAAGAAGACGTTATATTAGAAGAGATGAAAAGTATAATGTTCAAAGTCATATCTTTACAGCCATTCTATCCTTTATTTATACTAATATATTTTGATTATTATTACAGGAATTATTATTATTAAAAGCCCAGCTTCTTTAAAAGCCCATTTATCTTTTGGCCTTTTAAGTAAGATTAATTCTAAATGACCGTTTCTGTTTCTGAACAGGTGTCATTTACAGCTTCTAAATCGTTGATTCCCTTGTTATTCTCCAAGATCTGAAGAGCTGCTGGACGGTCACGACACTATCTTGCTTGGATCGTGAGCGATTATTAACAGTCGGTCGGAGACGGTGGCTATTCGCCGTAAGTCCATCGGAAAATCTTCGTCTTCTTTATCTGATTTCCATTTTTTCTTCAACTGAAGCTTATATTCGATGTATTTTTTCAATCCTGAGTCGTTTTGAAGTTTTTGAAATCTGCTGCGAAAGATGAAAAGGCCACCAAATATTTTATTGCTTGATTTCGTCCTCAGACGTTTTTTGAATGTAATTTTGAGGACTGAACTCTTATACAAACTAATTTAGTTATTGATTTTGGACTTAAAAATTAAAATCCATCTTCAAAATAGAACAAACTAATTTAAATCTTTTTACTAAAATTTAGTCTAATTTATTGTGAACAAGTCATTTTATTTTTCTTTATTATTCTCCCGACAGTCCCCCACTTAGATTCCCGTCCCGTTAGCATTTCCGATTCGAGATAAGGGATTACTTCGTCTTTTTGGAACTGTCCGGTTACCTTATGATAATTTTTTAAAACTTAAATTAGAGGTGTGATTTGATATTACTTCAATAAAAAAACTAACTATAGAATATTTTAAAAATGGATAATAGATATACTTTTTCACTATATATAATTTTATTTGAAATTATTCTTTTTTTTTATGTTTGTTTTAAATTGTTCGTTATATATTTATTATTGTTTGAAATAGTTAGCTTTTTCAAATGATACAAAATAAATAATTCCAACTAAATTAGAGCTTATTTTTATTAATAGACTCATTTTGTCTTCAAATTAAATTACATTCATTCAAATAGAAGATAACTATTATTTTGGTGTAAAATTTTGTATAATCGATCTATTCAAGTATATTAAGATATCATATTTTATATTTTGTAATCTCTATCATATTATTTACATTTTAACTATATGACTATCAGACATCTTTCTCTAATTCAATATCAATATTCTTTATGGTTTAAAAGTGATTTGGGGTGCACAACAAAAATACACAATATCTAAATATTAAGAAGACGAATGAGTTATAAATGTGTTGTCACCTTAGTCTGCAATATCTTTGTTTGGAAATATAATATAATGGATTTGTCGTCGTTTGAGAATGGGGTTAAAGAAGTCATCTCAAGACAAATGTGAAAGTTATATATATATATATATATATATATATATATATATATATATATATATATATATATATATATATATATATATATATATATATATATACCACATATAAAAAGAATTTGTGCATATTTCTAACACAAATTAACGAATTTATAATATTTTAAATGATTTTGTTGATCTTTCGAAGATCACTTTTTAAGCATTGCAAGAGCTTATTTATCAAATTTATGTGATAAATAATCACTTAGAGTATGCTTTTTAGAATAATCAATCTATTTTAATTCTAATACATTGTTTATGAAATTAAATAATATGATCATTGTTTATTAGATCAACTATAATAATTGTTTCGTGTAGTCATTTACATTTCTTATGTCATATTATTAATAAATCAAAAAAAAAATTGTTTGTTGAACCTTCAACATTGAATTATTTTGCTTTATTAATTTTTAGGTGTTATTTGTTAAAAATAACACCTAAAAATCCATTATATTATATTTCCAAACTAAGTCGTCAAAGTCTTATATGTGTTGTCGTCTTAGTCTGCAATATCTTTGTTTGGAAATATAATATAATGGATTTGTCGTCGTTTGAGAATGGGGTTGAAGAAGTCATCTCAAGACAAATGTGAAAGTTGTATTCGTAGTAGGACTTAGAAAAAAATATATATATGCTACATATAAAAAGAATTTGTGCATATTTCTAACACAAATTAACGAATTTATAATATTTTAAATGATTTTAGATATTTATGGTATAAATTCAAATAAAAATAAATATATAAGAACCAAATTTAAATAAAAATAAACAATTTCAAACAAAAATAAACAATATACTTGTTGATTTTGTCTCTCAGTACATCCTTCAGAGACCACTTGTTAAGATTGCAAGAGCTTATTTATCAAATTTATGTGATAAATAATCACTTAGAATATGCTTTCTTAGAATAATCAATCTATTTTAATTTCAATATATTGTTTATGAAATTAAATGATATGATCATTGTTTATTAGATCAATTCTAATAATCGTTTCGTGTAGTCATTTATATTCACTAATAATATCAACTTCAGTTAAAGTTGCAAATAAAGTTTTGGACAGATTTCTTATGACATATTTTTAACAAATCAATTTTTTTTTTTTGTTGAACCTTCAACTTTGAATTATTTTGCTTTATTAAATTTTGTGAAGATGACTCAATAGTTTTCATTAGTTTTTTTTCAACACAATTAAATATATTTTTAACAAGTAACACCTAAAAAATAACAGTAGTAGACAGAAAAAGAAAACACACTTTCATTAATATCACTTATGAGTGGAGGCCAGACATATACTTTTTCTGCAATACCTTCCAACATGAAAGTCCAAAATGTGATTTAGTTAAGAAAGAATATCAGAAAATTCATAAAGGTCATAAAATAAAGATGCAGATAAATGAAACAAATGTGTCTATAATAACAGAGCAAAATGTGGTTAAAAAATGAAACAAAAGATAATGAAAATTATGTACAAAAAAATAAAAAGCAGAAGAAGGAGGTGGAACTTCAACCTAATAATGTTGAAGAGATAGTTGAAAATTATAAATCAAATCAAGTTGAAATGGTTGTTGATTAAACAGAGAAAAAGATCCTCTCACGTTTAGAATTTTAATAAAATTGTTTTAACTTTTCAAAAAAAACTTGATCAAAATCAAGATAATATTATTGAATGTAAGATGATATTGTAATATATAACTAATTTTATTCATTAAGAGTGAGACCTACCTATATTTATAAATGAGTAACGATAACAAGAGTTAAAATTTTATAATGAAAGTGTGAAAGGTGTTTAAATGACTAAGCCTAATTCAAAATATTTATTTATCTCTCATCTTTTCATTAATAATTTCTCTATTCTCTTCATTTATATTTTTTTTTCTCTTTTTATCTATTAAATTATAATTAAATATTTATATATTTAAATTAATTAATTTATTTATATATTTTTACAATAATAACTGGAAAAATTAATAAATAAATATATATAAAAGAATTAAAAGTTAAATATAAATTTGATTAATTTTTTTAATTCAATTAATTATTTTTTTCATCTATTAATTTTTTACATTTAATAGTTAATTAATTTTTTTTTATGTATTTTTAATATGAATAATAATAAGGAGAATGAATAAAATATATAAATGTAGGTATATTTTTAAAATATATATTAAATTATAAATATATAAATATATATATAATAAAAGTTATGCCAAAAAACTTTGGCAGGTCAACTAAATTTTTATAAACAAATTTGTCACAAATAAAATATTATAAATAGAAAAGTTTTTATTTGAATAAATTAAAATTTTATTTTATTTTATTTTAAATACTATTACTATACAAATGTAAATTATTGGTTATAAACCAGATGCATACAAAGAAACTTGAATTAGTTTTATGCAACTAATTACTAACCGATCCTTGAGTTGGCATTCTTTTACTGGATTCCACTATTAGGACCTCCTCGGCTCCCACCGCGATGAGAAATAGTTAGGTAACCGCGGGAATTACTAACAAGTAACAACGGATATGCTTTTTGGCAGAGAAACACGATCCATAGTCGGTCCTTCAAATTGATCTTGTTCAATGGTGCTGGTTGGACTAACACTGGAAACTTCGCTAGCGACGAGATCGTCTCCGATGCTTCCACCTAGACTGAGGTTGTTCAAGTCATTGGAGAGAATGCAATTTTGTATCGTAGCTTCTGATATGAGGCTTATAGGCGTTTCATCAAATCAGAATTGACAAAACGAAGATCATCATTCTTTTGGCAGAGTGATTCGACTTCTCCCAGGGATTCCTGAAACACGAGCGATTAACATCCATACTGATTATACAGTTGCTGGTATTCTAGAACGAAACAAGTTTCCTGCATGCGGTTCTCTGTCGTGAAATCTTTCGAAGGCATAACAATCAGCATGGATCTCCGGTTAGCATGGCCATGGAGCATTGGATGATGTAAGGATGACGTTGAGTGAAATGAGTAGCACTCATATAAAAAAAGCTGTACAAAAAATAGATTTAAATTGTTTCATTTACAAGATAGGATAAAAATAAAAAAAATAAAAAAATCAAACAACAACTATGAGGGTTTGAATCAGAGAAAATGACTCAAGGGTTTAGAATTTATCTTTATTATTATATTTCAAATCTATATATATAATAATACTACCATAAACTTGAAACGATTAAAAATAAAATTAAATATGTTATAGGTATAGTTAAAACTTGTAACCTAACCAAACCAGTACAACCCTTTAAATTTCTAGGCTAATAACACTTTATATTTTAAATTCAACACCAAATTTAATGAACGCGGGACATTTTAACAATATAAGTTTAACTTTTTAACTAAATAATATATAAATATATATATAATGATGCTTAATTTTTAAATTATCCGGATTGCTGGGTCGAAAACCGTGGTTAATTTGGATATATGTGAGAGTAAATGAATACTTTGGTCGGATTGTGGGTTGACCCGCCCATAAATATTTTTACCGTAATATTTTTCACAATTTTTTATATTATTACTCGTACAAATGCACGTGATACATGCTAGTTTTATTTAATGTTATCAAATCAATTCTCCAACACTCAATTTCTATTTTATATCATTAATCATCTAAATAAATAACTTAATAAATAACTTAAATAATTATATATATTTTACTCTCTGTCATTATTATTAATTAAAATTTAAAATATTTTTTATTTTAAATTATTATTTATTCTTTTATTATTATATTTTAATAATTTTTTTAAATATTTTTATAAAAAATATACACTCATAATTGGTTACTATTTTTCAATCTCTAACATTTTTTAAATCTAAAATGCTAATCGCGCCATATATCAATATCATTCTAATTAAATCAAGATAATTGATTGGGAAGGGAAAATTTTAAAGGGAATGACATGGCGCAATCTGATTCGTTGAAAAATTAACAAATTTTCTCTGTTTCTTCACACTCAACCAATGATGTAGTGACACATCATTCTTGTTAGGATCGGGGACGCCCTTGGAGGACCGGGGTGTTTCCGGTTTTAGGAAGGGTGACCGCTTACAACACACACAACACTTTGGTGATAGTCCGATTAGAGACTAAAACCATTCTCAGCACTGCACAAACTGTCACAGACTCTTGAACCGGGTTCAAGGGCGGAAATGTCTGTTTCAGGTTGAAGCAACTTATGCGACTTTAGATGATGTTTTAGAAGGAGTCGGTTTTATGGATATGAGTGACCAGTTTTAGGAGTATGATTAGTGGTTAGGCTAAGTAATAAGAGCAAAGGAAAGAACACGAGACAAGGATTTGTTTATGGATGTTCGGAGCAAACCCTCCTACGTCACCCCTTCTTCTCAGGTTATGAGAAGGATCTCCACTAACTCTTAGAGTTACAACAATACTACCGGTCGAGCCCAACTTCGCTACTCGCCGGTTACATCAAACTCACTCTTTGATGTAATACAACAACTCAACACAACAACACACAAAGAGCTTCCGGTTTTAGACACACCGGTTTTACAGTATAGGACTTTATCTCTCTAGAATTTAATGCTTTTCGTAATTCGTAATCTACAACTTTCAGAACTGATAATGCTCACAACTGCATTAAATGAAGACGTTTGATCTTCCTTTTATAGCTGAAAGTAGCCAACGGTTACTTTCTTCTCTCTCCTCTGGATTGGTTGATCGTTATCACGCCGGTGCAGAGAGGTTGCTTGCACGCTTCATTTTCCTCAACACCTGGCAGTCATGCAGGCAGCTCTAAGCAAAAGATGACGTAGCCGGTTTTCAGATTTGGACACGTGTTGGGCATGCACCTCCGGTTGTCAACTTCGGATCAATAAAGCATCATTGCTTTCCTTGCATGCTTCCGATCGGATCTGATCTTCTTTTATTCTTTCAAGACACGTTTCTTCCGTCATGGTACGTCACTCTTGTAGTTTGAATCTTCCGGCTTTTGTTCTGAACCTTCCGGTTTTTGTGTCTTGTGCAGTATGATCCGGTTGGTATGTAAGTTTTTGTCTTGGCTAACCGGTCGCTTGAGAAAATGAAAACCGGTTCCTCTAATCTTTAACTTGATCACTTGAAACTGGTTTCTTTGAAGTATAGTAGCAACCGGTTTTGATACGCCAACCGGTTCATACGGTTTTGATCTGTACCTGCACATGAAAGTTGACGACTGTTTAGTTCGTCTGGCCGGTTCCAAAAATTAACTTACTTAATTTTTCTATCAATTTCTCCCTTTTTGATTATTTAAAATAAATATTCAAAACTTGTAATGAATGGCCGGTTTAAAATTAATCTACTTAATTTTTTCTATCAATTCACTTCCCCATTTTCTTCTTCAAATTTCCTCTCTATAACTCCTCTTAAATACTCTCCATAATAGTATCTCTAAAGATAACAAAGCCTATTTTTATGTCATATTTTATTGATAATTAAAAATATTTAGGATGAATTAAATTAAAATTATATTTATCTAATTTTCTATAAAATTTTTATAATAATTAATACAAATTAAATTAAGTATGAAAATATCTTCAGTGGCATTCATTATTAATTAATATATATATATATATATATATATATATTATGAATTATTTAAATATATTTATTTTATCAATTATATTAATATTTTTAATATATATTAAAAAAGTATATATATTATAATTATAATATTTTATTTTTATTAAAAAAAATAATTAGTATAAAATTTTTATTTTATGGCTCCTAATTTTTTTGAATGGGACTCCAATTTTGTGGTATTATGATAATATAATTTAATTATTTTTATCTTATTTCTTAATTTTATTTTACTAATTATTGATTAATATATTTACTATTGTATTTTTTCTTTAAATAATACAAACCACTTTATTAAAAAAAAATAATAATATATTTTTGTTATAATTAATTTATTTGATCTATAATAATAATTATTAAATGATACATTCAATAAGTCTATTTAGTAATTCTAAATTTAGTTTTGCTAAAAACATGACCTTTAATTATGTTTTAATACAAACTCTTTAATTGACTAAGCTTACAAAAGATAGAAAAAAAAAATTGTTATTTAAAAAAATAGTTGTAGATTAATTGATAAAAAAGAAAGACAAAAATATATTTTAATGAAATATCGTCTAGTAAAAAATATAATTATTAGAGATTATATTTTTGTTTAGGTAATTTCGATAATCTTTATCCAAGTCGAACTCAATCCAAGTCAAAATAGTTAATCAAAATCAGTATTTCAGATTTGAATCGATTTGAATTTCGAATTAATTCAATAAATATTCCGCCCTACAAATATGATTAAGTATTTTATAATAGTGAACTCATATTCATAAACATTAATATAGTTAATAGAGCTAAAATGAAGATCAATTAACCTACAATTTTGATGTAAGTTGCATACCTTTTAATAATATTAATATAAATATATTAAAAGTAGTTATAGTTAATACAAAATCATTACCCACTACTAAATTAATTTTACTTAGGATAGGATAATAGACATTCCAATACATATAGACATGGTTCTCTAAAGTAAAGTATGGTTGTTAAGTTTTTGCCACATAGATGAGGATCATTGGTTGTATTTCACATTATCATTTCATGACTTTAATTTTAGTTATTTACAATAATTACGTGTAGCTCTAGATTTAATTTATTCATTTGTTCGTCGTTACTTCTTAGCATGTGTTATCAAGAATTTACATTTTAGAGTTAACGTAGTATAATATATTTTTTATCGTCATTTTTATGCGACCGTTAATTCATGTGTTATATTAAATATGGTAACAATTATATAATAAAACAAATTTAAATATATTAGGTAAACTTTGCAGTACACATATATTTATTGTAGGCATGGCATTTTAGCCTCGACAGGTTGGGTACCTGAAGAAATCGAACCGATCAATTCGGGTATTTTTTTTTTATTTTTCGGTTTCGAGTCGGTTCTGAGTACCGAGAAAAAATTATGAAATTCAACCTCTGTTTATTTAAATATGTCTTCTTCTTTTTTCGTTATAAACGATATTATCAAATCAGTTCCAATGAAAATTTTTATAACAAATGTTTATTTTATTTTTTTTTATCATGGGACGAGTGTGAGAGAAAATAAAAATGGAATTAAGACTCTTTAACTTAATAGAGAAGAAGAGATGAGATCAGTTAAAAAAAAGATAAATCAGAGAGAGGTAGTTTTTTAAAACTTAACGTAATTTTTTTTATGTATTATTAATTGCTTTAAAATTAGGTTAAAAGTTTAAATTAATTCAAATTATATTTAATTAATAAAAATATGTTATAAAAATAAAAATATATTAAATTAATAAAATGAGTAAAAAAAGTTTTAAAAAATCGGGTCCGGGTATCCATCGGTTCCGAACCGATATTTCGGGTAATTTAAGTACCCGAATTTTTTGGGGCAAATTCGGGTCCTGTTTGATTCGTATCCTCCGAAACCCGAAAATTTGTCATCCCTAATTTAATTTTACCTTTTTTTTAGAGTGAAAAATAATATCAATTTTTATTTTTTGTAAATACTATTTGGGTTGACAATATTTCTGTATGGTCCAACATTTTTAACAAAATTTGTAATGGAGATGAAATATTATACCAAACTTAAAACAAATGTTTGGTTATCTAATTTATATATGTTTATTTCATGTTTTTGTTGATTTGCTGATTTGCTAATTTAGCATATATATATCTAGAAAGCATGATTAAATCCGACCTAAAGGCGGCCCAAAATGAACCAATACTATTTACAAACTGCTCTTGCCATCATACCGTCGGCGTCGGCGTTGGCGTCGCTGGATATTCCGACTTATGACAGAGGCGGTGGTTACAATTCGCCGCCATCAATCGGCGCTCCGGCTAGAAATTCTACAATGCAATCGTCTACAAGATTCGTTGCCTCCGTCTCAAATCCTAACTCATAAACTGTTAGTTCATTTCTCTCTCTCAATGTCTCTCCATATGTTCATAGGTGCATCATCATCATCTTCATCTCAACACCACCACGAATCTATCATATTATATATTAAACGATCTTCTGAATCTGACTAAATTCTACGGTTATATTGGCTATATTGGCGTAAGAAACTCAATTCAAGCTTAGTAACTATGTCTTCAATTCATAGTGCTCTTCCATGACAGATCACGGATCTATTATACTTTATACAAAATCGTCGTTGAATCGCGGAAGTTTCAATCCATGAAGTTTTGCTTGTTCATCTCTTAGTTTTAATTAAAAGCACATTGCAGTTAAAGAGCTTATAGTAATGACTACTGTGTTCATCACATTGAGGTTATATTCTTCCTTGTTGCATATTGTGATTCTCACATTTAGGTTATGAGAGCCAGTTCTTCAATATGTGTTACGATTTGGATTCGATAGTCTTATCTATTATGTTCTTTGAGTCAGGTCAACATCAGTATATCTATTATGTCACTCTCAAGTCTTAACTGGTGGAAATTGACAGTTCAACTCTTAAAAGGTATGAATCTTCCTCCTGCAAATTAGATTTTTGTAATGTTCATCCTACTGCAACTACTAGTGATGAAGAAAGATTAACTTGTATGGCACTTGGAAATCAATGAAGAATAATAGAACAAATAGATAATATGGAAATAAATTGTTTACTCCTATTAGGAAATGTAGAACTGAAACAACCATGTTTGATCTCATCTCCCTCATTTCTTCTGTACATCCCCATGTGACTCAACTAGTCTAAATATAGATCATAGAACATGGACATCTTTACAGGGGCAAGACTTGACATCTTCATACAATATGTATATCCCTCTTCCTGAAAGAATGTGAAATTTCTTTTGAAAAAAGAAGTAAGAATTATAATAAATTATATTCACTGTAACTTATGTCCTGTGTTTTCGTTCAGTTAAGCAAAACTTTTTGTACTTATGATTAAGACCTAAACAATGATTTCTTCATACATGCAGAGTTTTGTTGGGGATGCATGTCGAGATACAACTCTTATCATTTTGATGGTAGCTGCAGCTGCTTCTTTGGAGCTGGGTATTAAGTCTGAGGTGAGATTTACACAATGTTTATTGTCGAAGAACAATCATCATTTATTAACTCCTATGTTGGTTATTGGATAAGATTGTCTACAATCATCATTTATTAACTCCTTTAATGGTTAATGAATTGTTGTAGTGGGTTAGTGTCAAGGACATCAAGAAGGTAATCACTGCAGGAGACAAATGGGAGAATCCTAAAGATGCTGATGAAGTTTTAGGTTAGTCTTGTTTTCCTTGATTATAATTATTTCAGGGTGGTACTGCTAAGTCAATTGTTGCTACTTAAATAAAATACGAACTAAATTAAAAAAATCCAAAATATATAATATAACTCGTTTTTATTTGTATTAATTTATTAAACATCTAACTTGCTTTCTATATCAACAATAAAAAAAACAAAATTTCCTTGAAGATACATTGATGTTCCTTTGTTTAGAATTTTAGGTTAAAGTGGGGTATGAAGTCTTTATAACATTCAAAAAAACACCAAGGGCGGATTGAACTCCCATTTGACACTGGTGAAAAATGGGTCAAAACCGAGAGTAAAAACTCAGTTTTGACCCTATAACTTTCGGTATAGACCCAATTCTGAGAGTTAAAGTAACTCTCGTCATCCCTCGGTATTGACTCTGTCGTTAAAAACAATTGGGCGTTTACCGAGAGATATCGTAGAGTTTTCGGTTTAGATAACCGAGAGAAAAACCGAAAGTTGTATGAAAAACTTTCGGTTTTTCTTCATAGGGAAAAACCGAGAGTTATTCAATTAAATTTTGGTTTTTCCCTTAAAAGAAAAAAACCAAGAGTTATTCAACTAACTTTCGGTTTTTCCCTTTGAAGAAAAACCGAGAATTATTTAAATAACTTTCGGTTTTTCCTTTTGAAGAAAAACCGAGAGTTATTCAATTAACTTTCGATTTTTCCCTTTGAAGAAAAACCGAGAGTTATTCAATTAACTTTCGGTTTTTCCCTTTGAAGAAAAACCGAGAGTTATTCAATTAACAAAAGATATCAACTCAGGTGGGTACATTCGATATTACTTATTTGATTGAGATTCGTTTTTTCCCCCTTCAAATCTGCTCTAGTTTTTCAGCAACATAAATTACATAATAATGTTTCGTATTTCTTTCCTGTAGGGCTTGCTTTCGGTTTCTGCATCTTCGAAAATGTCGTTTACAGTTGAAGATCTTTAAATTTTAATTAAACATTATTTGTTTCTGAAACATTATTTTAAATTAAGAGTTATAGATATATTATTCAAGACATTTATTATTAATAAAAATATAAAAATAAAATATTTATGTAAATTATAAAGACTATGTATTAGCGTGATTTAAACTTTGATATTTATTGTTATTTACAAATATTAACAATTACAAGATTAAGACCATTGTAAACTTGGTAAAAGTGACATGAGTTGAAGAAGGATGTTCAGGTATTGAAGGTTTGTGTGGGTGAAATATGTCTTCTCAATTGATTATTTTTGTCTCTCAAGTTTCTAGCTTATCTTAGTTAGTTTGAATATTTTTTTATTTCTTCAGTTATGCTTCTTTCCACCAGTTTTTTCTACTATCCTATAATAATAAACAACTTCCCTGCCTGAAATTGTTATTATAATTACTATCTGATATAGTTAGCTCGGATATAGTTAGCTCGCCTAATTCGGTTAGTAAAATCAGATTTGCGCTTGTACTTTCAGCATATTAAGTTTCCCTTTAACCGAAGGCACCACACGTTCTCTGGATGAATTAAGCGATAAACCTAATCATTCTTTTCTCAAACTAAGTTAATACAAGCAATGAACATATTAAGCCTAGTCTCTTTTGTGTGACATGGTATTTTTCACATTGATTTTGGATTATATTTTATTTTGAACAAGAATAACAAAAAGAAAAAAAATACCTTTTATGCTCCAAGAGTATTACATAACTAGAGAATGCGAATGAGATTAGGATTGTACAGATTATTGTATTTCATCCAAACATACTTAGATTCCAGTCATCTGAGCTGTCAACACCTATTAGTGATGGCCTTCCCTAGCAATAGAAAGATGGTGGGCAGTGACCTTCCATCAAATTACTAAGATTACCCAAAAACAAGAGTAGCTGCCTATGGTAAGGTGCAATACTAATCTTTATCATTTGTTTATATACTTCATTCATTCTGTGAGTCGTTGAAAGACATTTGTTTTCTTGGTTGTTCTCTTGTTTTTAGAAGGAGGATTGTCTCTAATTCCTTATTGTTGCAGTTAAGGGTTGTTATGGATCCAAAGAGGCACTATAAGAAGGGTGATTCAAGATCAAAGACACTTCCCAAGTATTTCCAGGTCATTTTCCAGCTGAAATATATGGACTATCCATCACAATTCTAGTTATGTATCAATAATTTATCTGAGCGTCGTCATCATTATTATGTATAGGTGGGCACAGTAATAGAATCATCCTCAGAATTCTTTACAGGCAGGCTTACGAAAAAGAAAAGGAAAACAACTATTGCTGATGAACTGCTTTCTGATCCTTCTCTTGGCGATTACAGGTAATAATCAAAATTAATAGATATCCCAAGGCTACTGAGAAAAAGCGGTCTAGGGATTTTGTTCACTTTTTGTTCAACAATGCTATTTTCTAAACCCCTTACCCTTTAAAAAAATTAATAAAAAACAAGGCTATTATAAACTTTTGCAGGAAGCGCAAAGTGCAAGAGATAGAAGGACATAATAGGCCTGCTGTAGTTGACAAATGGAAAATAAGGGGCAAGGCGCAAGCACTCTAGAAAACGAACAAAGCAAAGAAGAAACTATCTTTTTCTTACATGTTAAACGTTGTTTGCTTATAAAGAGAGGTTACATTGTTTGTTTGTCGTGGATATCACTCTCCCATATGTCTTACTCTCATGAGAAATATATGTCTCTTTTCTTTTAAGCCAGTGCCATCTTTGATATTCAATGAAGAAACTAATTCATTGTAAATGTCTTTGGGGTCCTTTGTCTGTTTTAACCTCTACCTTTTTTTTCTTCTATTTGAGCAAACAAACAAGAATTATGCAATTGCAATATTTGTGTCTCTTGTTTATTGACATGTCTCTTTGAAATTTTTGGCCTGGGAAATATGTCTCTTGATTGTAGGCATGTGCAATTGCAATCTTTGTGGTCCATGATTGACATGTTACACAAGATTGTGTTTTTAATGAGTTAGTAGGTTTGTTTTTCCAAATAATATTTTATATTTATAAAGAGTAACAATAGGGAAAAAAAATAGGGAAAAAAAATGTAGCTAATGATCAATTTTAAATTTTACATGTTCACCAAACAAAATTTAATAATTTCTCTCTCTTAATGTTTTTTTATTATTTTAATAAATTATTTAATATTTTTTCTAGTCTTTAACTTATTATAAAATTATTATAAATATTCACTTAATTTAAAATTTAAAAAAATAAAATCTTAATTTTTAACTCAAAATACAAATTTTTAATAATTATAATAAATAGAATTCAAATTACTTATTTTCAATATATATACAAATAATAAAATTATATAAAAGAGAAAATTATAGGTGAATTTTTAATATATATCTTACAAGAAAATGAAAAAAAAAAAGAAAGATACTTTTAACGAGAAATAAGAATAATAAATTTAAAGAATGGAAATAATAATTTAATAATCTATAAATATATATATATATATTTATATTTAAATTTTATTTTATATATATTTATATATTTATAATTTAATATATATTTTAAAAATATACCTACATTTATATATTTTATTCATTCTCCTTATTATTATTCATATTAAAAATACATAAAACAAATTAATTAACTATTAACTGTAAAAAATTAATAGATGAAAAAAATAATTAATTAAATTAAAAAAATTAATCAAATTTATATTTAACTTTTAATTCTTTTATATATATTTATTTATTAATTTTTCCAGTTATTATTGTAAATATATATAAATTAATTAATTAATTTAAATATATAAATATTTAATTATAATTTAATAGATAAAAAGAGAAAAAAAAATATAAATGAAGAGAATAGAGAAATTATTAATGAAAAGATGAGAGATAAATAAATATTTTGAATTAGGCTTAGTCATTTAATCACCTTTCACACTTTCATTATAAAATTTTAACTTTGTTATCCTTACTCATTTATAAATATAGGTAGGTCTAGTTTTTCCCTATGGGTCACAGACCCATTGTGTAAGCCCAACTACAATGCTAAGAATTCTATTTAGTTATATACATACTATTATATGTATATGTTTAAAGTAGCGATGTGGGAAATTTTGCCTTACATATAAAAAAAAAAGGAAGCAGAACTAAACTAAGTCAATGACTGAATTCTCCTCAGCTTCAAACTGAAGGATTACATAAAAAAAAAAAACCCTGAAGGATTTGGATAGATGAGATACTGGTACTGGCTGCTGAATTGCAGGTAAAACAGTTGATCTTTCAAGGCCAAAGGTTGAGTTAGCTTCTTCACTAACACAAGCTTTCCTTGACTTGTTGAATGGCTCCGGTAGTGTTTCTTCAGGAACATCACCCTGAAATAAATTAAATTGCAACACAATATGAAATACAAATGGTTTATTTTTGTTACTATTGTTTATTTTTGTTATTTTATGAAAGTAAATAATGAAATGCATACCTCCGGGTGGGTCTTAAAGTAGTCCAATAGCCTACTACGAAACATCTTCTTTAGATACATATGCCCAGACTCTGATGACAGCTGATTTGGTTTCATAATTGCTGCAGTGTTCAAAGTTATATGAATATCTGGCTTCATACAGAAAGTTAGTTCATTCTGGGTAACAGTCTTCTTCATCTCTATGGCCTCTGGTAAAATAAACTTCAATTGTGCCAAATGACTATAGGTGAACCTCCTATTAAAGAAACAAAGCAAGTCATTAAAATAAAAGAATAAAAAGGGTAAATTGTCCTGGCATTATAGTTGTAGGATATTTATATACTCAAATAGCCATAGCATACCTATTAGTGAATGACTCAATTTTGGGTTTAATATTTGAAAAGGTTGGATTGGAACCCCTCAGAAGCAGAATGGAGCTAACCAATCTATCAAAAAACTCACCCAACATTGCATACCTGAAAAACAACTCGATTGTATTAATTAAAAGAAGAAAAAACACAGAAGTTATATACATACTATTATATGATTAAAGCAGCGATGTGGGACATTTTGCCTTACATATAAAAAAAAAAGAAGCAGAACTAAACTAAGTCAATCTGGCTTTAGCAGACTGATCCTCGACTGAACTCTCCTCAGCTTCAAACTCTTCAGCCTTTGTCCTCTCAGCTTTCTCCCGTCTTATTATGCTAGAACTGGCAGCTTTATCTCATCAACAATGCTCCTCACATGGTTTTATATTATAAATGACACAAACATGCAGATAACATGATTAGTTGAAGTTCAAAAACACGCATTTGAAGTACTAATCATACCTAGTTTGGTTAGACAGCTAAAAAAGAGGACGTGAAGAAACAAAAAAATTACTGAAAAGCTTTGAGAATACATGTTAACAAAACGCTTGACCATATTTGTTTAACAGGATCTTGTTTGTACAAAATAGCCAAGAATTTAAAATGTACAAATGTACAAATATGAAAGCATCTGTTAGCCAATCCTAGATGCAGATCTCATTTGACTCAGTCAATCTATTAAGGAATTCTACACACTAATCTAACTTAGAATGAACATGCATTTCCTAAAAGATGGATGCTTCATAAGTCTTGAATAAAAAAATAGTTACAAAGTATCTCCTCTCACCCTGTGTTAACAACTAAGGCATACCAGAAATTGGATCAAAGATAAAAGCATTTTGCATGAGATTGTTACCAAATTACTCTAGCAAGTAAATCTTTAATGTATGGTTAAGTTGTGCCCAGTCTAAATATTCACAAACCAAAGTAGTTAGCAATTTTCCTGCACAATAATTAAGACTGCAAATCTGCAAGAATAAGGAGAAATAGAGCATACAGATAAATATATACTCACCACATAATAGTTTCACCTACTTAAATACAAACAGACCAAAAGTTACATTTTAAATGCAGAAACAGAGCATTGAAGAATTTACTATCATGCCGCCTAAGTTCATAATATCTACATGCTGAATTATCACCTGGAATATATATGAACTTTTTATCCTTAAAAAAGTGATCATACTAGATGATTGTAACAGAGTTCATTTCCCATATCACAAATTTAGTTTTCTTGCAAAGAATGTGTGAAAATTATCCTTCAAAATACCTAGTTAAACAAAATACTTATGTAGTAAGTATCTAATTGATATTGCTAACTTGTAACAAGAAATTATACTGATGCAATAGCAAGATGGAATGGTGATATGATATCCCTATTTAGAAACAACTACATAACAATAACAATTGAATAAAAGAAACATATCTAAGATCATATTATGTTTGTAACTAAACTTAGCTAGAAGCGTTTAAAACCAGTGCTGCTGGTTGAAGAAATATCACATCATTAACTCATAACCAAATGATAAGTAGATAATAGTAAAATCAATGAGATGACTATCTAGGCATACATTGAAGCTGAACTTGAGCACGTGAAATAGAAAAATAAGTGAAGCGTAAAAAAGCAATTTAGCTGCATGCATACAATATTTTTCTGTTTAAGTGTAAATATTCTTGGTGCAAATTAATTAGATTTTAACCCACAAAGTTGCACCTTATAAATTTTCCTCTTGTACTTTTGTCCCTCTTGAAGCTAGCTAGTAATATTTTCCATCATACATAAAAAAAAATAACAGTAGTTTTAACATTTAACTTTATTTGCCAAAGTTGTGCAATAAATTAATTTGTTCAATCAGTGTCTTGGTCTTTGCAACTACAAGATTCATTCACACAACAACTCAACAAGTATGTGAGATTGAAAGACACTATACCAGTAAGACGAAGCTCTCCCAACTTTTTCCAGGCATGTGCAGCTTTCCTAAGAGTGTTTTTAATCAACTCCTTCCTTCCTAGAGTTACTCTATTATCCTTGCTGAATACCTAAAGCACAATGAAGTTTCTAATAAATACTTGAATTTCTCAATAAGCCTATCATTTTGTTTCAATTATATCCACTAAATCTGCAACTTTAACTACAGAAGAACACATGATCTGTTTGATTTGTTTCGATGCTAATCAAACTCCACAAAAGGAGGTTGTAAGATTTAATCAAAACCTTGTATGTGCTTCATACGGATAAACAAATGATATTTTAGTCATTTAACCAAATTATCCCAAATAACCGCTTTTCCCCCAAATTGTTTTTACATCAAACAAGTCTTAGCAAAAATGTATATGGCCTTCACATGAGGACATTTACTAACCTGGCCATGACAAAAAGTTCCATGACCATACGGGATCACTCCCCAATATACTTTTGAACCAACTCAGAACCAGAAACCCTTATGAAAGTACAATCAGTATGATGAGCTACTGCTCTGGCCTATAGCGTTTTCCCAGTCCCAGGTGGTCCATACAGTAGAACCCCCTGTTTGAAAAGTGAATAATATTTCATGAGCATGAAAAATTTCCAATTAACAAAGCAACTAACTTACAAATGTATAAAGCCTTCAGCATTGAAGATGAGAATAATTAAAACTGTTAAAAAATAAGCATTCACAAAATGGTAAAAACTATAAATTATAATCAAACAATACTTCCAAATCAAGAGATCCAATCCAAATAAAAAAGATCAACTTCTGAAAATCCTCAATACATTGTAGCTTCAAAAGAGAAAACAGATAAAATACCTTATGTCTAGTGGAATCCAGGATGAGATATCAATGTGGATATATATCAAACTCATCCTATCAAGTGGAAATAGAACTATATAATGAAGTTAATAGAAAGTCGAGACTTGCCTTCACAAGGACTTTAGATTTCCCCATGACTTTGACAAATTCACCAACATAATCGATCCAGGCTCCTGTAAAAGTTGCAGCTCTTCCTTCAGCATCCTCACTAGACAGTGGATAAAAAATTCCAACATAAATGGCTACCATAGGTCATAACAACTTCGAACAGCAGATCTGAAGTATCAAGTGAAAGTACAATACTAGACAATCAATCAGATAAACACATGGATTTACCTTTGGAATTCAAATCATTTCTCTGAGCTTCGAAACGGTTAAGATTATGAGTCTTCTGTCGAACATGAAGCTGAAGATTGTGTATGTGTTACTGGTAGTACAGTCTCAGTCCCTCCCCCTGTTTCGAAGTTCCCGTCTTCGCCGACCAAGCATCGCCGGAGGATGTCAGATCGGAAACGCGGTGATCTATTGCTGCAGTAGCCATTGTTGAAATTTTGAAAATGGAGAAGTTGATGAAACCTAGAGCTTAGGGAAATATCGTGTGCTCGGTGTTTTGGTTTGTCCTCATCGACAAGTTATGCCTTATTATCACATGAGCGTTATTTACCTATAACTTTTTTTCCACTTTGTCTATATGATTTCTTATACTATTTTTTTTTTCTTGCAAAGCTTACTATGCAACTTAATCATAATCATGTATTTTAATTGAAATTATGGGCTTAATTTAAATTTTATTAGGTTTAGTAAAAAATAAAAATAAGATTAAGAATTGAAATTCTAACAAACTCAATCTAATTTTACAATTCTTAATTTCAATTTTTTTACCGAATAATTTTAATTTCTAAAAGAGTGAGATGATGTGATTTATTTTTATATATAATTTGCTAATTTAATAAGTTAACTTAAATATATAACCATTAAAATCACTTAAAAGTTTTTTAGCTTTTATTCAGAATGTTACGACTTCAAAATTATTTTAGGCCTGTTTAGAATGATCTCTTAAACTCGTGGGTTTTTTTTTGTTTTTTGGAATTTTTAATGAAATGACGCTAAGTCGTTTTTCCCAAAAAAAAACCACTTAAAAAGTTCTACCATTAATAAATTTGAATTTTTCTCAAAAAGTTATGTCAAATATTTAAATTGTTTTTACTTAAAATAATTGACTTATACCTCTAAGTTTAATAATATATTTTAGTTTACAACCTCAAACAATGCCTTATTAATTTTTTTTTTTTTTTACTATTCATAACTTCCCGTTTAACAAAACTAAACACTTAAAAATAAAAATTGAATTAGAGAATTTGCAAAATACTTTTAGTTAAATTTACAAATCTTTGTAGAGTTATTCCTTAACTTTTATCATTATTTTATAATCTTTAAATTTTTTTTATTTTGAATAATAATTAAGTTAGTATTAAATTGTAAATCGAATTAGTTCGGTTATTTGAATAAAATATATATCCAATCACAATTGGTCAAAACATTATATAACTCTATATTCGATTGATAGAACGTTATTCGGCTCGGTAAGTATAATGATTTGGCGGTTGAGATCGATTTAAATGTTGAACTCAATTGACAAGATGATTTGAGACTTGACAATGTTAATGTTACGATGTTTTTAAGTTTTTTTTTTTTTGTAAGATTGAATTGTAATTATGTCTTATTTAAATTAGTAAAAAATGATTATTTAAATAAATTTGTATAATTAATAAAATGTTAAGATCATGGAACATGCTTCAAATGAGCCAACAGGTTATCAAGACACTAGGATCATAAGCTTCCGATAAATTTGAAACTTGTTGCGGCTAAGGCAATTCTCGATTATCCAAACACTGAGATCATAAGTTTTGATAGATTTATTTTATACTTACCTTGAGATCAGAAGAGGTACTTAAACATATCTAAAGGCCGTTTGATGTTTGTTGTGTATTGGTTTAATGTTTGTATTTGGAAAGATGAAGACAATGAAAAATAGAATACATGATTTACAAAAATCAAATATTGACTTCCCATCCAAGAAACCTTATCTTGTTATTGTGCATATGGATAATCTTTGATAAGATTGTAGCCAACCATAGTTTGCCACGTAGATTAACAGTCAGAGCCACACAAAATTAGCCTCGGCTTGTAGCCTTCAATAACTAGACACGTAGACTTTCATATATTTTTCATGTTATTGGTTTTAATTCAAAGTTTTAAGAATTAAAATAATGAAAGACATTATTATTTTTATGAATGGATTATCATTTCAGAAAATAAAAAATTGATTTATAAATTTAAATTCAATATATAATACGAAAAATTAAAATTAAAAATATCTTGTTATTTAATAGGACAGTGTTATAAAACTCTTATGATATAAACTTTGATGTAATTATTAAATTATATTTAAACATTCAGTTTTAAAATTGACAATAGGTTGATTTTAATTATAATTTTCTGTAATGTTGTTTTTTTTACCTTTTTACAGAGTTTAGGGAAGATTCATATGTTAATATTTTTATTATATCTATCTTATTATTTTCATTCTCAACTTATTCACTCACCATACATTTTAATTAAAAATGAAAAAAAATATTAAGAATAATTTTAGCCTAAACATTTTAAGAATAATTCATATGTTACAATTTAAATTTGGAGACTAATAAGTTTTGACAACTAAAAGTGTATATGTTATAAGACGTAGTACCCAAAAAAATAAGGTGATAAAAAATTGTATTTTTTTCACTCACCAGACATGAACAATTTTGATTCTTAATCTTTTTTTTTTTTTTATGTTATAAAAAAACTTTATTAAATTCTGCAAAATTAATATCAAGATATCAAAACTATGTTTACCTAAATAAAAAAATTAAGAAAGAAACAATAACAAATTTAATATTGATCAAACAATTGTTTAAATCCTTGTACTGTACTAAGGCTGTTAAAATAGTCCTTAATTTTGTATTATCATAAGAATGTTTTTATATTTTAATATACAAATATCATTAATTATTTAAGAATCAATCAATTATGATATACCTATTAAAAACATAAATTAAAAAATAATTTTACAAATTATTTATTTATTTATTATTTGTAAAGTAGGAAACTAGTCTAACTCTTATTCTATTTAAAGACGTCATACTAATGATATGATTAACTTTCTTAATTAAAATAACAATAATAAATTAATTTGTTAACATAAATCAATAATTATTAATAAATAAGAGTTAATTTATTGTAAATTTAAAAAGAGAAAGTAAATAATAAGATAAATATAATAAAAATATTAATAGATGAATCTCCCATCTTCATTAACCACCCCATCCGACATCTTCTGCGACCAAACCTCATATATCTTTGTTATTAATAAATGGAAAATAATGAATTTTAAAAAGCATAGGAAGCAAAGTGCTTAAAATATAATTAGAGACAGTGTTTTTAGAAAAATAATAATAAAAAATTTAGAATTACTAAATAAAGTCATTGAATGTATCATCTTATCTTATGTTGTACCATGGTTAATTCCATTTAGGAAGGAGCAAGACTAACCAGAACGAACGATGAATAGGGGCTGGTCTTCATATATAATATATACCTAACCCTTTAGTATTAGCTTAATATATTCTTCCTTTCTTTTTCCTTCATATATCAAAAAGTAGTAATTTGTTTCTTTAGTAGCAGTGGGAAACCACTTATCCATTTCTTGGTATAGTTCCATTTCTTATT
Organism: Impatiens glandulifera; assembly: GCF_907164915.1. Lineage (NCBI taxonomy): Eukaryota > Viridiplantae > Streptophyta > Magnoliopsida > Ericales > Balsaminaceae > Impatiens > Impatiens glandulifera. Next base: position 61,887,387 of record NC_061865.1, read on the forward strand.
ACTGACTTTCCCCTTCCATTGAATACTTGAATTCTGGTCAATGATGAAACCTCTATAGCAGGATATGATAGCTTATGTCTATCCATGAAAATGAGCTGACCTTAAGTTACAGCCGTTCAGGCTTTGAAACACAATACAAATCAATAGGTCTAAAAATGGAGATTCTTGATGGATAATTTAAACAATTTCACAGTGCGAATTGCTTGCATGCACGCAATATTTTGTGAGTGTATCTTCATATAATTGTTTCTGTAAATGTTGAGTCCAAGTTCTCATCCCTGGGTTGATCTCACGGCTGCACTTGCTAGAGTTAGTTTATCTCTGAAGGAAAGATCACTTCAGTCTGCAGCAAATGTCTTCTTAAAAATATGGCCTAATTTGGCGTTTGCTTCTCTTCTGCAGCTTATACTACATCATCAAGTGCAGATCTCCTATAAAAAAAGGCAGAATTTTAAAAAACTTATTATTGATATTATTTTTCAACTAGCTGAGGCAGCTTGTAGCCTTATTGGTAGTCAATCCAGATCCTTATTGGTGTCAATCCAGATTTCCTTAAGATTTAGGTAGAATTTCAATACGCTTGTATTCTGGGCTTGTGAATTGGATCTGTGTATTGGGTGGGTTATAAAGTTGAGGAATAACGGATTCAACCTAAATGGGTGGGTGGTAATTCGGATTTTTGTGTTTATTGAAAATTTAAACCCGGGATAAATTATTACTCTAATACAAGCATAACTTTTTTGTGTTTATTGAAAATTTAAACCCGGGATAAATTATTACTCTAATACAAGCTTAACATGAGTGGTGATCTAAATTATAAATGAACTTTGAGCTATCTAATCATTTTTTTATTTGGACTTATTTTATTATAAAATAGTCCTACGTATAAATTAAAAATAATATTTAAAATAGTTATTAAATAAAATCATATACAAAAATTAAACAATATATATATATAAAGAAACTCTCCCAACATAACAATATAATAGAAAATCAACTATGTGAAAGTGTGATCACGATCTGAGAACTCGTTTGGATTGTCGAAGTGTGGTAAAAAAAAGTCGTAGTATATGAGATGCAATGTTGTGGTGCAAAATACTCGAAGTGAGATTACAAAATTAGTAGTATGAGATATCCATATTAGGAAAAAAATAATAATTAGTGATTAAATATGTGAATGAAAAGAAGGTCACGAATGAGAGTTGATTTGCCGAAGTGAGGGTAAGATGTCGTGATAATGATATGAGACGTTTAATGTACAAAATATTCGAAGTGAAGTCACACGAATAATAATGAGAGGTTTATTTAATACAAAGAATATTGGCGGTTGTCGAATAAATGATAGTAAAAATGTCGGTGATATGAGATGGTTAATTTGCCAAAATTGAGGGTAAAAGATGTTAGTAATTGTGAGATTATTGAGTGAATAAATGATGTAACGAGATTAATAATATTAGAGGTCAGAGAATAAAAGATATTGGTAGTTAAATAAGATTGTTAGTTTACCGAAATTTAAAAGTTAAAACATTATGAGTTAAACTAAAATTAAGATTGTTTATTTCAAATTTTAAAAGTAAAAAGACTTGGAGTTAAACTAAAATTAAAATTGTTTATTTTTAAATTTTTTTAGGTAAATATGATGAAGACGATCACAATGTTGTTTCAACGAATATAAATATTAACAACTAAGGAGAGGACGACGATGAATATGATAACAATAATGACAATAAGGATGAAAATACAAAATGACAACAATAAAAAAAAAAGACAACATAGATGTGAATTTGATTAATCTTTTTACCATAAAGACATTAGGTTAGTTATATAACTAATTTCATAGCTATATATTTTATTTGTACTTATTTTAACCAATTTTATCTTGTACTTGTATGGTTGAGTTTTTCTGCACAAATATAGTGTAACAAGTGTAATGAAAAAATGTATGTTTATTTAAACAATATAATAATATTTTCCTTAAATTTCTACAGGGTCAAACGTGTGAATTCAATCTAGTCAACACATATTCCATATTGAATTTCTAAGCCCACATAATTTGAACACGGAGTTTCTTTGAACCAGGTTTTAATGGTCAATGATTCATAACATTAATGTATCTAGAGTCTTGTTTGACTTTAGGTTATTAGAGATTATCTTAAATAACACTCTTCAAATCAATAACATATTATATAACATATCATTTAAATAAATTTAATTATTATTTGCAAAACCTATATTTTTTATTATTTTTATACTGTTAATATATTTTTATTTAAATAATTTTAAATAATTTAATTTGCCATAACTTATATACATTAAACAAGGCTATTTAAATTAAATAAACGATCCAGATCAAACAAAGCCTTAGACATTACCTAAGATAGAGTTGACAAATATCCTATTATATACTATTTTTAAATATTAAAATTGTTGTTAAAATGGTATGAGTAGAGACAAAAATAGTATTACAATTAAAAAAGAACATAATTTATAGTTATTTGTTTATAAATGGTAACTTGATCATGGATTACTTTTAAATAATTTCTTATCATTTTAATAATTAAATAATTCATTTTTTTTAGTGAACTAAAATCTAATTTCATTTATTTTAGTAAAACAAAATAAAAAAATTATAACTTTTTTTTCCAAATAATCAAAGACTAAGAATCTTCATAAACTTCTTTGATCTAAGTTATTCAAAGTTTAAGTTATGGAATAAAAAGATTTAAAAGAAATTAATATATAGTAGAAAAATATTTAGATATTTGGATGGATAAATTAATTAATTTTAAGATGATTTAAATAACTTTTATCTAATTCCAGTGTTTAGTAAAATAAAATATCCTAAAATAGTATTTATTATATAATTAATAATATATAGGAATATATTTCACAAATTATATATTTTGATTATTTTCTAATTCAATAAATAAATTACATGGCAAACTCCAACGACGTCGTGGGAAAGATATTTCCTCGCGCGGTGGTTTCTGTCTCTCTTGATGAACGCGGGTCCCACCTCTAGAACTTTCCTTTATTTCAAATTTAACTAATTCAATTGAATAAAAAATTAAAATTTAATTTATTAAAAAATATATATATAATTAATCAAAATCATAAATAAGTTGAAAATCCACACAATCCCATATATATATATATTTGGAAAAAATATATTTCAAATTCATTTAATAATTCACAGAATCTGAGATTTTATATTTATTCATTTGTACATTAATTAATTAATTATTTATAATACTAAGTGAAGTAAAATAAATTGAGGGAGTTTTGTATCTTAAAAGACATAGTTAAGGAGTCAATTTAAGACTTCTTAAAAAAAACATATTTGGAGGTTACGAGAGCTTTCAAGGTTTCAACAAACGCAATTTCTTCTCCTTCCTTCGTTATCTCTCTCTAGGGCATCTTTCTATCAGCAATATGCCGTCATTCACAAAGGTTGTATGGGAGACTTTGCTAGAACCTGTAGTTCAAGATTCTCACAAGTGTTTTTTCAAATCCGATGTTGTAGCCGGTAATGAAGAGAGGTAGGATGTTAGATCGACGAAACATATATACATATCACCTGCTCTGTATGCGACTCCGCAGCCGACTCCGATTCCGGATTGTACCTCCGATCCGTCATCGCCTTCACCATACATCGTTAACCATAAGAGACGCGGAGGTAAGGTGTTTTCTCTTTGTTCCGATGGTTCTGATGAGAAGAAATTGAAAAAAACCATGTCTTTCTTCATTGACTGCTTCATCAACAGAATCAAATGATGCGGTTATGCTCGAAGAATCGTTCGATCAGGAATTTCTAGGGCTAATCAGTTGAGAGCATATGCGAATTCATTTTTGTCTCGATATGAACCTCTGGCTCTGTTTCTTGCTTTTCCTTTCTCCCTTGTTGTTAGTTGGTTCCTTCGATCTGTGGGTCCTTCTGTTCACGAGAAAGGGATAAAGACCACTGTTTTAGGGTTCATAATGTGTTCCATCAAGTAATTTCTTCTCCCTCTTTACTTGCTTGCATAATAGAACGCACATCTGGAACTTTACTCATTTTCTTTTTTTTTAGTTTTATTTCTTCTGATTGTCCAAGTGTTGTGTGATTTGATCGAACGATTTGATTTCCGACAAACAGATTTGTACCTGGCTTGAAGAATTACATCGATGCTGAGAAAAAGAAGGTGGATCATTGTAGAACTGCTTTCTTTTTTAATTGCTTAGAAAGTTTAAAAGGAATATATTTCATTGCTGGATTTACTGCCCTATTTGGAAATGAATTTGATTTGTTTATTTTTGCTTAGACAATAGTCTCAAATTAAAATCAAATACACAAATCTTTATTATAAAATTGAGATAAATGAAGGAAAAAATAACAGCCCTAACTAATGATTGAAAGGATGGGAATCTTGGGATACATTCTTCTGTCCTTGAGCCAAAAAAAAAAAAAAGTACCAATTATCCCAGTCGAACTGTTTTAGAAAAAAATGTGTCAGGCTCAAGCATTCTACTAAAGAGTGTATAACTACTTGGGGCAACCGTATTCATGATAGTGGTCTTGGCAATTAAATGCTGTTGACGTTCTAGTCTCTTGTGGCCGGATACCATTTAAGAGGTTGTGCATGTAAGATAATATATAAATATGTACATATTATATATATACCTATAGGCTATAGCCTGTAGGAATGAATAAATAATTAAATCCTTGTAGTAAAAATAAAATACAATTATTGCAGATACCTGATACATGGAGTGCTATATTTGGCAGTTGACTTTGTAATAGAGAAACTTAAGCTGATAATATTTGCATCTAGAAAAATACTTCAGAAAGCCTAACTCTGATACTTATCTCATGGATTTTTTGTTGCTGCAAAAAACTCTTGGTGGATTTTCTATGTGTTCTTTAGTGATGGTCCTTATTGGAGTATGTATTTGCTTGGTTTAAACTTGCACATCCTACCTTCTGTTATCCACTTTTCCATTGATCATGCAATGAATGACCAAGATCTTATCTCAATTTTCTGTTTTTCCATGAGAACTTAGATCATTTAACTTTCTTGAACTCAAAGCCCATACTGTCATTACTTAGTAATCACTGTATAATTATTGTGATGATTTACCTAAGTAAAGACCTTCTCTTATCCACTGAGAGTATTGTCTTCTTCTTCTTCTTTAGTTTCTAATTATTCTTTGACTTATAGAATATCCGGAGCACTAAAATACTCAGATACTTTATTAATTTCTATTAATCTTAGAAGTTGTCTGGTCTTCCAAGTCCTTCCAGCTTGCACCCTTCTTCTGCCATTGGGGTATGTTCAAAGAATTTTAATTGTGCAGGTAGTAGATAAGTTGCAGTCCAATAGTAAATCTAAAAGTGGGAATGGTTGGAGAACAGAGTTACCTGTGGTAGGGTTAGGAGTAGGTGTTCTTGAGAAAATGAGAGAGGACAAAAGAAATGATGTGGTTTGGCAAGGCAAATGCTCTGGTACAGTGTACGTGTTGTAAAGTTATTCAATCAACAACACATGCTGTTTGTTACTCAAGAGTCCATAGTCGTTTTGACATGTGTTAATGTTTTTGACCCTGTATATATGTAGTTATATTGGAGGTAGTGAAACTGAAGGGCATTTTTCTTTGATAAATGAGGCATGCACCATGTGCGTAAGACACCTCTCTGTTTTAGAGATGTCAATTATTATTATTATTATTGTGTTTTGTTTGATGAACCATGCTCAAATTTGAACGAATTCTCAGGTTTGCTCACACCAATCCATTACACATGGATGTGTTCCACAGTGTTGTCAAATTTGAGGCAGAAGTGGTTGCCATGACAGCTGCACTCATGGGAAGCCAAGAGAAATCTTATGGAGGACAAATTTGTGGTAACATGACATCTGGAGGAACTGAAAGCATACTGTTAGCCGTAAAGTCATCTCGCGACTTCATGAAAGCTAGGAAGGGTATTGTAAGACCAGAAATGTACGCATACTACCCTCATATGTTCTATCTAAAAGCTGATTCACTAGACTGCTCCTTACACACTTTCAAGCAGATACTGCATCAATTAGACGATAGGTCAACAAAAACACTATATTGGTACTTACACCCATAGAAGACATTAAGATGTGATCTAACTTAACTTCCATGATTTGTACTCTTGAAGTTGTTAGCCTAATACGAGGTTTTGTTATTTGCGACTTAAACTTATGTATTGTGATCAAGGAACTGTTATTTTTTTTTATAATTAAAACAGATAGTTGGATCATCTCCTGGCTTCCCACATGGCATCATAGATCCTATTGAAGTATGTGGATACACCTGAAATCTCTACTTCTTGTCGACTTAATTACTCTTTTTTTGGAAATAGTCTTGTTGGCTTAATTACTAGTAGCACTAAATTGACTCTTCTTTGGATTCATGTAGGAGCTTGGCAAATTAGCTCTTAGCTACGATATATGCTTACATGTTGATCTGTGTCTTGGAAGTTTTGTATTGCCTTTTGCTAGTAAACTTGGGTATGTTCAATAACATAGTTTAATGGCTAAATTGAGCCAATTTGAGTTTAGTGTAGAAAATTGAGACTCATTCAAGTTCAATTTCAATGATCTGTTATAGATTATTTCCTTCTCCAAGTGTTGACTTTTTTTACCTCATTTGTTCAATTCACTTGATATATCTTGTGCATTTTTTTCCATGTCTTTTGCTTTCCAGCAGAAACTCCATAACCTTGACAATCATCAGCAGAAAAGGTGATATCTTACAATGCATTTGGAAATGGTTTATATAATATCTATATAATTACCATCCACGACTTTACACGTTCTGAAATGTATAGTATTTCTAGTCATGTATATTCATCTGTTATTAATGTTGTTGCTGATACAGAGTAGCTGAAGCCAGAGTGCTATTGAATAGAATTGCTCATATTCAATGCTTTTGTTATTTGTCAGGTATGATATTAATAAACTTACACATTAACAAATATACTGTGTAAAT